>NC_080163.1:138801591-139122528 GCF_950295315.1 Erinaceus europaeus | reverse complement strand
TTATTATTGCCCTTGTTGATGCAATTCGTTGTTGGATAGGACACAGAGAAATGGAGAGAGGAGGGGAAGACAGAGAGGGGGAGAGAAAGATAGACAACTGCAGACCTGCCTCACTGTGAAGCGACTCCCCTGCAGGTGGGGAGCCAGGGGCTGGAACCGGGATCCCTACGCCGGTCATTGCTTTGCGCCACATGCGTTTAACCCACTGCGCTACAGCCCGACCCCCCTTTTCTCTTATTTTCTCATAGTACTGGGACCTGATGCATGCAGGACTCTACTGCTCCTAGGCCAACTTTGTCATTGTCATTGTTGTCATCATCATCATCGTTAGTTTATATAAAGAGACAAAGGGAGAGGCATCAAGCACTCCTCCACCATCCATGAAGCTTTCCCTGGTAGTGTTATGCTCCCACATGGTTCCAGGATTCAAATTCCAGACCTTGCTTGGCTGACCTTGTTATACCAGGTGAACTATCTCCTAATCCCTCAGTATGGTTTTTTTGAATGAATAATAGCAGAAGGGAATTATAATATTTATAATTCCTTATCTGATTCAACAAATTACCACAAACTTGGTAATTTAAAACAATGCAGATTTTTTTAAAAAATAGTTCTGGAGGTTAGAAGACCAATGGAAGGGAGTTGGACAGTAGCGCAGCGGGTTGAGTGAATGTGGCGTGAAGCACAAGAGCCAGCATAATGATCCCGGTTCAAGCCCCGGCTCCCCACCTGCAGGGGAGTCCCTTCACAGGCGGTGAAGCAGGTCTGCAGGTGTCTGTCTTTTTCTCCCCCTCTCTGTCTTCCCCTCCTCTCTCCATTCCTCTCTGTCCTATCCAACAACAATGACATCAATAACAACAACAATAATTACTACAACAATAAAACAACAAGGGCAACAAAAAGAAATAAACATAAATATGCAGCTTTTCAGATGTAAATATTAACCAACCAGAAATTAACCAACTTGAAATTACCTTTTTGGTCCTATCACCAGGTGGGAAATTAGCTGTGAGGGCAGAGGACTGAGAGCAAGGTACCTGACAATGTCCCCCCAGGTATGCTTGCATCAAGAAAGACAAGAGGAGAAAAAGGAACAACTTGGTTATTCATTCATTTATTCATTCATTCAACAAATGTCTATGAGCTTCCACAGGACAAACCATGTCCCAGACTCTGGAGTGACCATGTGCCTGTGGCATGGGGTGAAGGAGTGGGAGGAGGGGAGAGCACTGATCAGAATGAAAAGTGCATGATAGGAGTGCAGCCCTCAGTAGAGAAGTCAGGAAAGGCCTTGGTGGAAGGTAAGATAAGATAAAATTTGAAGGATGTAAAGGAGGGATCCCTGGTTATCTGTGAGAGAAGTGAAACAGTCAGATGGAGCAGCCTGAGGAAAGACCCTGTGGCAAGAGAGTACTTGGCATAGTCCAAAAGCCTGGGTGATGAAAAGGACTAAGAGGAAGTAGGAGAAATCTGAGCGGTAACCTGGAGGAGGACCAGGGAAAGATCTGTTGCAGAATTAACTGGGCCTCTGGTGTGCCAGGGCCTGACTCAATCCTAGGTAAACCTTGAACATAGAGTGGGTGATCCCTGCTTGGAAACCATTTCCACCTAATTTACACACTTGTCAGTAGTGAATGAACCACCACATTCACAAGCATCATTTTTCCCCAGCAGTTTGTTGTTAAAGGGGCTGTTTTCTTTGAAGAGTCTCACAGTTTCAATCCTTATATTTAGGTCACTGAACCATATATATATATTTTTTTTTTTTTTTTTCAACCAGAGCACTGCTCAGCTCCAGCTTATGGTGGTGAGGGGGATTGAACCTGCTACTTTACTTTGTAGCCTCAGGCTTGAGAGTCTCTGCCATTATGCTACTTACCCTCACCCTCTGATCCATTTTGAGTTAGTGTTTTTAATACAGTGTTAGGTAAATGCCCAGCTTCATTTACATGTGGATACCAATGGTCTTGGGACCCTTCCTAAAAACCAACTGTCTAGCATGACAATATCAAGTAGTAACAATGTTATCTAGTAGCCATGCCTTACTCCTGGTTTGAGAATCATTTTACTTTTTCATGTCTCATTATGCTGTTCAATATGGGAAAATATGTCAGGAATAAGAATTGTCCTTTAACTCTGGTTCACTAATGTTTATTTATCTGTTGTCACTGGGGTCTCACACATATGGAATCTCATTGCTCTAAGTGGACTCTTTAGACCAAGACACAGGCAGTCATAGAAAGAGGAAGAGAGTGGTCCGGGAGTTAGTACAGTGAATAAAGCCTTCAACTCTCAAGCATGAGGTCCTGAGTTTGATCCCTGGCAACACATGTACCAGAATGATGTCTGGTTCTTTCTCTCTCTCTCTCCTCCTATCTTCTTCATGAATAAGTAAATAAAATCTTAAAGGAAAAAAAAAGATTACTTCTTGAAAGAAAGGAAGGAAGAAAGAAAGAAAGAAAGAAAGAAAGAAAGAAAGAAAGAAAGAAAGAAAGAGGAAGGGAAAGATAGCCTGGTATTGAAACTTTTCTGATGCCATGGCACTCCCATGTAGTGTGTTGAGGGGGTTCAAGCCTGGGTCATACACATGGTAAGGCAGGTGCACTGCCATGTGAGCTACCTGGCCATCCCCTGGTTTCGTAATGTTTAATCATAATTTTGTATTGAATGATATCAGCTACTCTTTCTTCTTCGGGTAGCAAGATGATCAGTTTTTCTCCTTTAACCATACAGTGTGGCATGTCACACTAATGCATTTGCTGCTGTTGGAATGCTCCTGCATTCCTGGGATAACCAACTGCAATTCTTTTTGACTGAGTTCTCTTTCTAACTCCCTGTCTCAAATCATGCCTTAGAGGGGCAATTCCTGCTCTGGCTCCTCATCAAAAGCTCTAGTTTCTTAATAGGAATGTTCTCCTAGAAGCTGCCGAAAGCTGGGGTTTACTCACTAGGGAATGTGGAGAGAGTGACTGAGAGGTTTCAGGGCAGGGCCCAGGCCTTACAAAGACTATGGGAGAGCCAGGTGTCATCTGGTGTGGGGCAGGAAGCAGTCTTCCAGTCACTTGCTTTTCTCTATTAAAATTTCTGTCCTTGTCTTTAATGTTTATTCAGACTCACAAGCATTTTTCTGGAGAAAAATATAACGCTATCATTTTGCATTTTGTGCACTTTCTAATATTTACAATGTGCTCAATGATTTACATACATTATTAGTAAAAGTGTCAGTTACATTTTACTGATCCTTTCCCAGTAACTCTCCCATAAATAGCACTTCTCTCAGTGTCTTTAGTCACCCTATGTGGTGGGTATTCTCTTCTCATCTCTATTTTACAGATGAGGAAACTGATGCTGGGCAAAGCTAACTTGCCAATGACCATAAGAGGGAGCTAACATTCAAAATCAGATTTGTCATGTTGCAGAGTCTATGCGTGACTCTAGCTACTGCTCTACATGCCATGGTAATTAGACTTTTTAGCCTGAGCTCCCATGATCAGTATTCAGTGCTGACAGTTCCCTGTGACTAGCTCGTGACTGAGCACAGCCAAGTATGATTGGCTAGAAGGACTTGGGGTCTGAACTGGCCTCAGTGCCAGGCTGTGACACAAACTCACATGAGGTGTTTTGCTATAACAGTTCCCTTAGGGAAACCAGGGTGGGTGTTTTCTTTTTAAGTTAAAAAAAAAAAAAAAAAAAACAGCTTACAGGGCTGAAGAGAGAGATTATAAGATAGGACATCTACATTGCTACGCACCGAACCCAGGGTTTCAGCCCTGACACCACACAGGAGGAGCTATGGCAAAGGAAACTTTAGTGTTGTGTTGTCTCTTCTGTTTCTGCATCTCTCTATCTGAATGAATACAGTAGCCTACAATGGTGGAATTGTGTATGCATGAAACTCCAGTTTTCCCTAAATAATAATAACAACTTTATTTCAGATTAAATTTATCTGCTGTACAATTCCCCAATTTAAAATGTACAATTCTATAGCTAGGGAGGTGGCTCAGTGGGTAAAGGCCAGGATTTATATATTTGAGGTTCCAGATTTGATCCCCAATACTTTTTATGCTGCAGTGATGTTCTGGTTCCCCACCCCTCTCTCTCCACTCTCTCATTCAATAAACAAATAAATCTTCAGTATATACAGTTCAATCTTTTTTTTTTGTATTTGCAGACCATTAGCACAATCAGTTTTAGGACATTTTCATCACCCAAAAAGAAGCCTTTAGTCATTAGCAGTCACTCCTCATCTCCTCTCAAACTCCCCACCACTGTGCAATCCTCAATCTTTTTTCAGTGTCTGAGACTTTGCCTATTTTGGATATTTCATCTACATGGAAAAATATAATATGTGGCCTTTACTGACTGTTTTTTTCCCCTTTGAGTCTTTTCAAAGTTCATACTATAGTATAAATCAACACCTTATGTCTTTTTTTTTTCTTTTTCTTTATCTTTTTTTCAGGTAATATTTCCTCATACAGATATACCACATTTTGTTTATGCATCCATCAGTTGATGAATATTTGGGCAGCTTCTATATCTTGTCATTTACAGATTAAAAAAACATTGCTGGGAGTCGGGCGGTAGCGCAGTGGGTTAAGTGCACGTGGCACAAAGCGCAAGGACCCGAGTAAGGATCCAGGTTTGAGCCCCTGGCTCCCCACTGCAGGGGAGTCGCTTCACAAGCAGTGAAGCAGGTCTGCAGGTGTCTTTCTCTCTCCTTCTCTGTCTTCCCCTCCTCTCTCCATTTCTCTCTGTCCTATCCAACAATGACGACATCAACAACAACAATAACCATGACAATAAAACAACAAAGGCAACAAAAGGAAATAAATATATAAAAAACAATTAAAAAAAAGAAAAAACATTGCTGGGAGTACAAGTTCTTATATGGACATGTGTTTTTAGTTCTCAGGCTTTATTTTTTTAAATTTTATTTATTTATTTATTATTGGGTAGAGACAGAGAGAAACTTAGAGGGGAGGGTGAAAAAGACAGAGAGACACCTGACACCCTGATTCACCACTTGTGAAGCTTTCCCCCCTGCAGGTGGGGACCAGGGGCTTGAACCTGGGTCCTTGTGCACTGCAATGTGTGCACTTAACTAGGTGTACCAACACCTGGCCGCAGGCTTTGTTTTTTTTCCCCTCCAAGGTTATTGCTGGGCTCAGTGCCAGCACCATGAATCCACCGCTCCTAGAGGCCATTTTTCCCCCTTTTGTTGCCCTTGTTGTGGTTACTATTGTTATTGTTGATGTCGTTCGTTGTGGGATAGGACAGAGAGAAATGGAGAGAGGAGGGGAAGACAGACACCTGCAGACCTGCTTCACCACCTGTGAAGCGACTCCCCTGCAGGTGGGGAGCCAGGGGCTCGAACTGGGATCCTTGAGCCAGTCTTTGCGCTTTGTGCCACGTGCACTTAACCCACTGCGCCACCGCCTGACCCCCAGGCTTTATTTTGTGTCTGGTTTAAAAGCATATTTGTTCTAATACAATCCTTGCCCATGTCCAGTTCAACCTTTTACAATTAAAAATGTTCAAAGAGGGCAAGGAGAGAACTTACATAGTATACTGCACACTTTAACCGTGCAAGACTTGGATTCAACGTTCTGGCCACCACATGGGAAGACCTATATGGGGAAATTTTATTAGTGGTGTCCGAGTTGGGTAGTACTCTGGTTAAAAAAAAAAGTAAGGGAGTCGGACAGTAGTGCAGTGGGTTAACTGTAGGTGGTGCAAAGCACAAGGACCAGCATAAAGATCCCAGTTTGAGCCCCTGGCTCCCCATCTGCAGGGTAGTCGCTTCACAAGTGGTGAAGCAGGTCTGCAGGTGTCTATCTAGTTCCCCCCTTCTCTGTTTTCTCCTCCTCTCTCCATTTCTCTCTGTCCTATCCAACAATGACATCAATAACAATAATAATAACTACAATAATAAAACAACAGGGGCAACAAAAGGGAATTAAAAAAAGGTAAAAATGAAAGGAAGACTAGAGTTGGTGAAATGGCTCAGGTTTCAGCCTGGTCCCTACAGCATTAAAGGAAGCTTCTCAGTCTCTCTCTCTTTCTCTCTTTCTTCCTCTCCCTCTGCCTGTCTCATTAAAAAAAAAAAAAAAGTACTACTCCCTCTGCCTGTCTATATCATTTTTAAAAAATGGACTAAAGTGGACAAAGATGTTGGAGAGATATCTCATTAGACAGAGTAAATGCCTTGCAATGTGTGAAGCCCAGGTTCAAGCCCAGGTGCCACATAGAGCTACTGTGGAAGCTCTGTTGCTATGGTTTCTCTCTGTGTGTGTCTGTCTCACTCTCTATTTAAAAAAATAATAGGGAGTCAGGCTGTAGTGCAGCGGGTTAAGCGCAGGTGGCGCAAAGCACATGGACCGGCTTAAGGATCCCAGTTCAAGCCCCTGGCTCCCCATCTGCAAGGGAGTTGCTTCATAGGCGGTGAAGCAGGTCTGCAGGTGTCTCTCTTTCTCTCCCCCTCTCTGTCTTCCCCTCCTCTCTCCATTTCTCTCTGTCCTATCCAACAACAATGACATCAATAACAACAATAATAACAACTACAACAATAAAACAAAGGCAACAAAAGGGAATAAATAAATATTTTAAAAAATAATAATAATAATATTAGCCCAGAGTAATGAAATCACACATGCACAAAGCTCCAGATTAAAAAACAAAAAATCAGGTTCAGCAGTGTTGTTGTGGCGGTCTGGTGTCGGGCTGCACCACGGAGAAGAGAGTGGATGTCCAGAGCAAAGGGGTACACAAATCTTTATTATAGGATGGGGGGGTTTGGTTCAGACCACGTGGGGCCAGCCGGCAATGGCTGTCCCCACTACCTAACCACAGGGGGAGAGCAGGGGGCGAGATCTCAGAGAGGGAGAGCTGAGAGCCCAGAGAGAGAGGGGGGGTGAGGGGGCTTTTTATTGGGCGACAACCAGGGGTGACATGTAGGGCCAGGATTGGTTGAAGGGGGCACTGCTAGGATTTCGCGGGGGCGTAGTAAAACCTGGGGGCGGAGACTGCATCAGAATAACTCCTCAGCAACATCTCCTCCTATCCCTTTATATCTAAATGGACACAGTAAAGAAAAATGGAATGGAGCAGGCTTAAATGTTTTAGAGGAATGCCGTGCTCAGGTGGGAAGATGTAGGACTTTCTGTGGAGGAGGGAAGGCTTAAATGGCTGCGAACCTTGTGAGATTTATGCGTCCTCCTGTGCTCAACCCCTTTAGAGAGAGAGGCTTACCTGGAGAGACTCATCTCATAGGTTTAAGCGCAGCCTGCTCAACCATCTCTTCACAATATCTCTACATCTTTTCTATCTTTCTATCTAGTAATTGCATAAGATGTACAAAGTCTGTAAAAGACTATCATGGGGCAGAAACCTTTTGGGCATAAACCTAAATGATATAACAAAACAGGAAGGGACAAGTAGGGGAGTAGTAAAAGCCAGTGTGGTGTGAAGGGAAGGATTGGTGTGTAAAGGAACATTCCCTGCTTGCGGTGGGGGAAGGGCAAGGGTACATAAAGAGGGGGAGGCGGGAGGCATGACCCACCAAACAGAGGGGCTATTTGGCATTGTATAGTCCTCAAGGCAACAGTCTGTAAAGTCTATGAATTACTCAGGATCAGTCTATGAAAAACACATTGGGTTGTTCTAGTTCTCCCCCGCCAAGCAAATTGGATCAGTCCTGCTAGTTTCGCGGGCCCACTTGGCCCCGCCCCAAGGAACCCCGAGAGAGTTCCAGAGTGGCAGAGTTCGAGAGTTCTTGCCGCCGCCTGGGGAAAGAGGCAGCAGAGTTCTGTTTGGTGATTAGTTTGGTTTAGTTTATGAATCGTGGTTCCTGAATAAAGAAATACAGCTTCCCTGCCCAGCCGTATGTCTCTGGTCGTCTCTGTTACCCGCCCGTGAAGCTAGCCCGGCCAGCTGGAGCCGCCGAATTTTAACAACACAGCAGTCCTACTTTTTTTTTTATTTTTAAAAAGGAGACATTAACAAAGCCATAGGATAGGAGGGGTACAGCTCCACACAATTCCCACCACCAGATCTCCGTATCCCATCCCCTCCTCTGATAGCTTTCCCATTCTGTATCCCTCTGGGAGTATGGACCCAAGGTCATTGTGGGTTGCAGAAGGTGGAAGGTCTGGCTTCTGTAATCCTTCCCTGCTGAACATGGGCATTGAGTGGTCGATCCATACTCCCAGTCTGCCTCTCTCTTTCCCTAGTAGGGTGGGTCTCTGGGGGAAGCGAAGCTCCAGGACACATTGGTGGGGTCGTCTGTCCAGGGAAGTCTGGTCGGCATCATGCTGGCATCTGGAACCTGGTGGCTAGAAAGAGAGTTAACATACAAAGACAAACAAATTGTTGAACAATTATGAATCTAAAGGCTGGAATAGTGCAAATGAAGTGTTGGGGGGTACTCACTGCAAACTACTGTGTACTTTAACTTTCAGGTATATATTTTGCCCTAGTTTATGGATATGTGTGAACATATGCTCTGTCTCATGGGACCTGGTTTATATCTAGGTTTTGGGACTTTGTTAGGAAGTGAACCGCCTGGAATGGAATTAGAGAATACTATGAAAGGAAAGGTCTCACCCGAGTAATGAAGCTGAAGGGTTGTCATTCCACACCTGACGTCTCTGGACACAGTCTGAAGTGAAGCATGCTGGGGTGGCACTTGTTGCATTGATTAGGTTGTGATCGGCGGATGCAATATTATTTGGTATGACTTGAGAGAAGCATGCAGGAAAGTGTGCCCCACCCTAAGGTTCCAGGACTGGGGGAAATATAGGCTCTATAGTGGAAATGTGAGGTTCCTGCTGTCTTAGGGTTCAAGAAGACAATGGATAGTTATTGTTATCATCACATTATTTGGTAATTGGGTTAACTTTGAAAAGTCCCTTTGTTAGGGTTTGCTGTATAGTACCCAGCATCTTGTATATAGCTGTGCCACCGGTTGCTTCTGTTCTCCCTGGTCTAGGCTTTTGAGAGAGTCAATATATCAAAGACTCAGCCTATGTATTTAAAAGATTCAGTCTGTGCTTTAAAAAGTTTGAGACATACAATCAATTTTTCCCTCTCATATTAATTACATAGTGATTTATATGACTACAAATTAATAGGAGTGTACATAAACACCATTCCTACCACCAAAAGACTGTGTCCCATCCCACCCACCCACCCCCACACCCCTGCCACCCTGGGAAGCTGAATGTCCACCCTTATCCTCACCCTAGGGTTTTCACTTTGGTGCCCTACTCCAGATTTAGTCAAATCCTGCTTTTAGTTTCGCTTTCTGTTCTTCTTTCTCAACTTCTGTTGATCAGTGGGATCATCCATATTCATCTTTATCTTTCTGACTTAGCTCACTTAACATAATTCCTTCTAGCTCCATCCAAGATGGGTCAGAGAAGGTGGGTTCATTGTTCTTAATAGCTGCATAGTTCTACTTCTTGGTACTTATTCAATACACACACACACAGATTCTTTAGTAGATTAAAAAAATGGACTCAAATTATTTGCAGTCCCTCCCATCTAGAGATGGGGTCTATTCTCCTACTCTTTCAATATAAATAGATCTAATGACTTACCTTTTTAAAATTTTTTATATTTATTTATTTATTTATTTTCCCTTTTACTGCTCTTGTTGTTTTTTATTGCTATTGTAGTTATTGTTGTTGCTATTGATGTCGTCATTAGGACAGAGAGAAATAGAGAGATGAGGGAAAGACAGAGAGGGGGAGAGAAAGATAGATATCTGCAGACCTTGTGAAGGTTCACCGCTTCACCACTTGTGAAGGTTCACCGCTTCACCACTTGTGAAGCAACTCCCCTGCGTTAGGGAGCCAGGGCCTCAAACTGGGATCCTTAAGCCGGTCCTTGCGCTTCGCGCCATGTGTGCTTAACCTGCTACGCTACCGCCAGACTCCCCTAATGACTTATTTTAATCAATACAATTCAACAGAAATGGGGCTGAGCAGTGATGTACCTGGTTGAGCACATATGTTACAGTGCACAAGGACCCAGGTTCAAGCCCCCAGCCCCCACCTGCAGGAGGAAAACTTCCTGAGCAGTGAGCTAGTTTTTCAGGTGTCTCTATCTCTCTATCTTCCCCTTCCCTCTCAATTTCTGCCTGCCTCTACCAAATAAATAAATATTTTTGTAAAAGAAAGAAAAAAAGAATTCAACAGAAACTATTACAAACATAGGCTTCAGAAGAACTAGCATCTTCTGCTCCCAAGCTCTTGGGACATTTTAATCATCATGTGAAGACATCTATCTGGAGAGGAGGTTCAGTCATCCCAGCTCCAGACATGGGTGTGAGGTCACCCGGTCAGTGTACCCTCTGACCACAGCCACTAAGTGAGTCCAGGTAAAATCAGAAGAACTATCTTGTCAATCTAGATTCATAAAAAAATAAACTGTTATTGAGTTAAAACAGTAAATATGGGGAATGGTTGATCACTCAAAAATAGCTAAACTGATACAATGTGGAGGCCTTGCTTTCTTTTTAAAAAATATGTATTTGTCTATTTACTCCCTTTTGTTGTACTTATTGTTTTATTGTTGTAGTTATTATTGTTGTTGTTGAGGCCTTGCTTTCATGATCAAAAACTGGGAGTGACAGCCTGGATGTGTAGTGAATTAGGAACCTGAACTTTAGGCCCAAACTTGAGTCCCAAATCCCACTCAGGCAACTATGTAAGGAAGGAACGTGTTTGACTTACTCTTATATCTTCCTAGACTGTTGAGAAAAATCCAAGGGCTAATATGAAAAGAGAATTTGTAGTGATTTCTGGTGGAGAGGTTTGCTAGTCAGTGTTGGTTAGTGGTATCATGCAACCACCAGAAAAATGTAGTTTGTGTAAGTGCTGGAGGTGATGAGGGAATAAATTTCATGTATGTCCATTTGGACAGTTCTTATTATTTATTATTATGTCAGAAAAGCAAATGGTAGGATGATAACATTTACATAAAGATACTTTAAAAGTGCAAGAGAAGGGCTATAAACCACCCCAAATTTTGCCTCTTTGAAGGCAAAACGGAATCAGTGTCTCAGGAGAAATGAAGTAGGATTTCTGTTTTAAGTACAATGTTCATTTTTCTTATTATGCAAAAAAGGATACCAGTCGCATCATTTTTGAAAGAATTTATTCATAGGAGGAAGACTGGAAGCAAAAAAAAACGCTAAGATTCTAATTTTGGTTAATTTGGTTTACTGAGAACATGTTTGTTATTTCCTTTTTCCTTATTCTTGACTTCCACCAGGCCCACCTCCAACTCCTGTATTAGTTTAGTTACAGCATTTCTGAGTTCTTCCTTTACTGCGGTGTCAGCTTGGGTACTGGGCCCTGATGGGCCAGACCTGACACCTGCTTCATCATAGGCGAGCTCAGCCCTATGTGCACAGCTCCTGGCACTCCCATCTGATCCAGGCTTCCCATTTGGGGCCCACCCATGCCCACAGGCAGCTGTGTCCTTGCCAAAGCTTCAGATTTCAAGTTTTGATCTTTGAGGAGCTTGGATATCATTCATTCATTGCGAACAAATAAAAAGGACTTCACCACCTTTCAACTCCTCCAGTTAGGGGCCCTGACACCCTCCGACTAGCAGCACAGACTGAGCTGTGGGGGAGGGTTTTGTACAGAGGTGTCTGGGGAAGGGGAGTATAGCAGAGGCACATGCCAGAGGCCATTTCCTTCCCTGGCATATGCCAAATGGAGGGCTTTATCAGGCTCTTTAAATTTTTTAAGACTTTTGTCAGTGATGTTTTGTTTTGCTGTCACTGTTTTATTGAGAAGAACAGACTGATTGGCTTTGGTGTCCTTAACTATTGTGTATGAGGGTGTGAATGAAAAAGTTGCTACAAGGACCTATAAAATACACAAGGGGTGGGGGAATAGGAATTGGGCAAAGTGCATCTCAGAATCTTTGCTAGATTCTTGTTAGATAGTTCTTAGTCCACGATTTATATCCAAAAGGAGTCCTGGTGGTATTCTTTCTGGTTTTGATCACAGGTCCTGGACTAGACAATCTAGAAGAAGTCAGTTATAAAATAAATAAATCAGTCTTTCGGTTTTCAGCTTGGAGGAGGCCAAGGTGCAACTCTCTTGGGTCATCCCGAATCCGGGTTCATCTGACACCAGACGCCTCCACCATGCCACCAAAGTTCGACCCCAACAAGATCAAAGTTGTGTACCTGAGATGCACCAGCGGGGCCACTTCGGCCCTGGCCCCCAAGATCGGGCCGCTCAGTCTGTCTCCAAAAAAAGTTGGTGATGACATTGCCAAGGCTACTGGTGATTGGAAGGGTCTGAGGATTACAGTAAAACTCACAATCCAGAACAGACTGGCCCAGATTGAGGTGGTGCCTTTTGCCTCAGCCCTCATCATTAAATCCCTCAAGTTAACCAAGAGACAGAAAGAAGCAGAAAAATATTAAGCACAGTGGAAACATCACTTTTGATGAAATTGTCAACATTGCCCGACAAATGAGGCACCGATCTTTAGCTAGAGAACTCTCTGGAACCATCAAAGAAATCCTAGGGACTGCTCAATCTGTGGGTTGCAGTGTTGATGGCCGCCATCCTCATGACACCATAGATAACATCAACAGTGGTGCTGTGGAATGCCTAGCTAGTTAAGAATTACAAAGGAAGATGCTTCAATAAAGGATTATTTGAAATTCTGAAAATAAATCATAAAGTAAGTAAGACTTTAAAAAAATACAGCAGCCTGGTAGGTGGGACAGTACCTAGCATGAGGTTCCATTTTTTAGTCCCCAGGGATGCATTGGATCGACCTTCTCATGGTGCATCCCGTGAGTACCCATTCATTGGGGAAACTGACGATCCTTCCTAGCCGACTGAATCCACATGGATCCCAGTCACTTTCAAAGCCAGCAACAAGCAGCTCCTGACAGCTTTCAACCTGACGCTGTTGACTGGCTACGGAAGAAGGGCAAATGCTAGAAGAAGTCCCCAGCATCACATGTAGCACAGTAATGTTGTTTTTTTTCTCTCTCTCTCCCTCTCTCTAGATATCATTAGTGAATAAATCTTAAAAGAGAGAGAGAGGAAGAAAGAGGAGGGGCCAGGTGGTGGCACACCATGTTGAGTTCACACATTACAATATGCAAAGACCTAGGTTTAAGCCCCCAGTCCCCCACCTGTGGAGAAGAACTTCACAAGCAGTGAAACAGTGTTGCAGTCTCTCTCTCTCCCCCTCTCTCTCCCTCTCTCCATCTCTCCTTCTCTTTCTCTCTCGCTCTCTCTCCATCTTGTCACTCTCAGTTTCTTTTTGTCTCTATCCAAAATCATAAAAATAAGAAAGAGGTTGACAAAATAATTTACTTGGATAGTGTGATACTTTGCTATGTGCATGACCCGTGTTCAACTTTGGCTGCCAGCACATTGAAGGAAGCTTCTATACTGTGGTGTTCTTTCTTCTCTGTCTCTTTCTCTTTGAAAAAGTCAGTTTGCAGTAGTGAAGCACTGGTGACTAAGAAAAGAAAAAGAGGAAAGAAGGATAGAAAAAAAAGGAAGAAAACTGAAGAAAGAAAAGTAAATACAGGATATTACAGTAGCCCAGGAGATGAATTATAGGATTAAACTGAGGAAGAGGCACAAGACACTTTGTACTTGATGATACAGAATAAGAAGTGGCTACTACCACCAATATAGCAGGCAAGTAAGGACTCAGTAACTAAGTAAAGCTGGTAGTCTAGAAGTAGAGGGATTGTGTATTCACAGAAATCTGAGCCAACAATCTCCTCCTCCAGTGATAAATGCTAGACATTTCTTTCCTTATCAAGTTAGTTGATCAGTACTTTAGTGGTTTATTTATTTTATTTGTTATTATTAGATAGATACATAGAGAAATTGAGAGGATGGGGGAGATAGGGAGAGAGATAGAGAAACACCTGAAGCCCTGCTTCATCAATCATAAAGCTTTCCCCCTGCAGGTGGGGACCAGGGGTTTGAACCCGCATCACTGTGTGCAACACTGTAATGAGAGCACTTAATCAGGTATGCCACCATCTGACCTCTAGTTTATTTACCTTAAAAATATTTTATTTATTTATTATTGGAGAGAGAGAGATTGAGAGGGGAGAGGAAGATAGAGGGAAAGAGAAGAGAACCTGCACTGCAGTCCCTGCTTCACCACTCATGAAGCTTTGCCCCTGCAAGTGGGGACCAGAGGCTTGAACCTGGGTCCTTGTGCACTGTGATGTGTGCACTTCACCAGGTGTGCCACCGCATGACCCCTTTTAGTAGTATATTTGTATTCATGTCTATATTTTTTACCTGTTTTCCTTCTCAGCACCTTTTATCGTGTCGTTACCAGGGAAAATTTCCTTAGAGAGAACTTCTCATGAGCTGTGTGGCTTGTTAAGCTGCCCAGTCTCTCTCTCTCTCTGTACTCAGTTTCATCTTCTGCAAAATGAGGAGTCTGAAAGCTGTTTTGTCTGTTATGAAGGCCAGTGAAATATTGCCTATACACAGGGAAAAAAAAATACAATGATTTCATTCAATAAGTATATATCAAGCTACTGCTGTGTGTTAATCAACCCTATTGGGGTAGAAACATAACAAGGAACTTACAGGATATGTATTATTATGGAAGTTTGGGGTTGTGATCATATTTTCTCAAATTTTCAGGTAACCTCGAGGCCCTGTTAGATTTTTTTTAAATATATGTCTAAATTGACACTATTGGCTAAGTTAGCTATGCTGTTATTTTTCCTCCAAAAGTTTGTGTAGAAACATCAGAAATATCCTTTCTCTCAACATATATAAATAAAAGATAAAATATGTCCACCAGGGTCAGGCTGTGGCACACCTGGTTAAGCACTCACATTACAATGTGCAAGGTCTTAGGTTCAAGCCCCTGGTACCCACCTGCAGGGGGAATACTTCATAAGTGGTGAAGCAGGACTGCAGGTGTCTCTCTCTCTGTCTCTCTCCCTCTCTGTCTCCCCTTGCCTTCTCAAGTTCTCTCTTGAACTTTTAGATTTTTGACCCAACTACAGTCTTAGAGTAGGGAAGGTAGAATGTGGTAAGGGTTAATACACTTCTTAAATTGTTCAAAAAAAAAGAAAAAGAAAGTCTGGAAATAAGAGACTAAATGAATTAAACAGCCTCCCCTGTTCCTTTTTCCAAACACTGATAAACCACAGAGAAATTTTGCACACACTGTCTGTTTATATCTTGAGTTCTCCAAAACATTTCTAGTAAGAAGTGGCTTCAGATGGCTCCCAGGAAAAGCAAATCCAAACATCATCCAGAACCAGCCATGTGGCCTTGCAGGAGGCAGCAGCAATCACTGCTCTTGATGATGTGTTTGCTGAGTTGCTGCATGCCCACGGGCAGGTCACATTCTTGATCTGGATCTTGGTATCTTCATCACCAAAATGTGGCCAGAGTTCCTTCAATACCCGTTTATGGAGGGCTGCTGGTTTTCTGCATCCAGATTCCTGGGCCCATGGGCTGATGAATTGACTCAGTAGGGTGGTATCCATCACCTTTATTTTATTTTTTGCCTCCAGGGTTATTGTTGGGGCTTAGTGCCTGCACTATGAGTCCATTACTCCTGGAGGTTACTTTTTCCCTTTTGTTGACCTTGTTTATCATTGTTGTTGTTATTGTTGTTATTGCTACCATTGTTATTGGATAGGACAGAGAGAAGTCAAGAGAGGAGGGGAAGACAGAGAGGGGGAGAGAAAGATAGACACCTGCAGACCTGCTTCACTACCTGTGAAGAGACTCCCCTGCAGGTGGGGAGCTGGGAGCTTGAACTGGGATCCTTATGCTGGTCCTTGCACTTTGTACCGGGTGCGCTTAACCCACTGTGCTACTGCCTGGCCCCCTATTTTTTTTAATTAGGGGGCAGGTGGTGGCACACCCAATTGAGTGCACACATTACCATGCACAAGGACCAGGTTCGAACCCCCACACTTTACCTGCAGGGGGGACATTTCATAATCGATAAAGTAAATCTGTGTCTTTCTCTCTCCTTTTCTATCTCACTCTCCCCCTCTCAATATCTCTGTCCTATCAAATAAAATAGGAAGAAAACAAATAAATAAATAAATAATGGTCACTGGGAGCAGTGGATTGGTCATGCAGATACTGAGTCACAGCAATAACCTTGGTGGAGAAAAAATTCCTGGGAAAGACTTTAATATGCCTCTGGAACTGGCATCCTAATATGATAGACCAAACCCTGAGCCTCAATAATGAGGAGTGTAATCATTCCTTATATGGTGAAGTTAAAGCAATTAGTTTATATAGTGCACTTAGAACAGAGCACTCCACTATACAGTCCCATAATTGTTGTGTTTTTATAATATTTATTTATTAATTAGAGAGACACAGATAGATTCTGGCTTATCTCACTTAACATGATTCCTTCAAGCTCTATCCAAGTAAGATGAAGAAAGTGACTTCATCATTTTTAGTGGTTGAATAATATATATGTCACAACTTTCTTATCTACTCGTTAATCGTTGGATATCTAGGTTCCTTTCAAGTTTCAGCTATTACAAAGCATACTGTTATGAACATAGGTATGCACAGATCTCTTTGGACAGGCATGTTTATTTATTTAAGATATATCCCCAGGAGAGAAATTGCTGGGTCACAGGGTAGGCCTATTTCTAGCCTTCTGAGAGTTCTCCAGATAAGGAGACTTTCTGAGACCTTAACTGTAGTTTGAAAGTTTCTTTGGCTTTATACAAATAATAATCTTATTTGGAATGGGTGAAAGATATATTATATTGGGAGAATTATTGTGAATGAAGGAAAGCACATTCTCAATTTTAGAAAGCTGTTTCTGTGGAAATTTAAAACTAGCAAATTGATTTCTTAAAAATATTCATGCAGGGGGCTGGGCAGTAGCTCAGCGTGTTAAGCACACATGGCACCAAGTGCAAGGACTGGCTCAAGGATCCCGGTTCAAGCCCCCGGCTCCCCAACTGCAGAGGGGTAGCTTCACAGTGAAGCAGGTCTGCAGGTGTCTATCTTTCCCCCTCTGTCTTCCCATCTTCTCGATTTCTCTCTGTTCTATCCAACAATGACAGCAATAACAAAAATAACAACAACAGCAACGATAAACAAGGACAAAAGGGGAAAAATAGCCTCCCGGAGCAGTGATTCGTAGTGCAGGCACCGAGCCCCAGTGATATGCATACTTTTTTTTAAAGTGGTGCCAGGGCATCACACATGTATTCTATCACCAGTGTACCTCTAAAATGTGTTTGTTTATTTACTTTGTGGAAAAAAGGCCAAGAAACCACTCTACCATCCCTGCAGTTTCTGTTTGTTTTGTCCTTATTGCTGTCAGATGGTGCTGGAGTGTGAATCCAGAGTCTTAATGGCAGGTGCTCCACTGCTGAGCTCCACTCTGGACCTATCCATGTGCTTTTTTACTTCTTGGCTTATTTTGGAGACAGAAAAATCTATCCTTTTAAATAATCCTTTCTTTTTCCACATGGAGAAAGCCGATTCTGTGTTGCTTATATTGTTATGAAGTTTACCTAGGGAGTCGGGCGGTAGCACAGCGGTTTAAGCGCACATTGTGCCAAGTGCAAGGACTGGTGTAAGGATCCCCGTTCGAGCCTCCGGCTCCCCACCTGCAGGGGAGTCACTTCACAGGCAGTGAAGCAGGTCTGCAGGTGTCTTATCTTTCTCTCCCTCTCTGTCTTCCCCGCCTCTTTCCATTTCTCTCTGTCCTACCCAATAACGATGACATCAATAACAACAATAATAACTACAACAATAAAACAACAAGGGCAACAAAAGGAAATAAAAATAATTTTAAAAAGAAGTTTATCTAGGGGGGCCAGGTGGTGGTGCACCTGGCTGAGTGCACACATCAGTGCTCAAGGACCCAGGTTCAAGCCCCAGGTCCCTACCTGTAGAGGAAAAGCTTCACAAGTGGTGAAGCAGGGCTGCAGGTGTCTCTCTGTCTCAATCCTTCTCTATCTCCCCCCCTCAATTTCTCTCTGTCTTTATCTAATAAATAAATAAAATAAAATAAAGTGATTCTTTAAAAAAAAAAAGATTTTTATCTGGGGCTGATGAGACAGTGGTTATGTGAAAAGCCTTTTATACCTAAGGTACTAATGGCCCCAGGTTCAATCCCTGGCACCACAATAAGCCAGAGCTGAGCAGTGCTTTGGTCTTTCTCTGTACCTCTCTCATTAAATTAAATAAAAATATGTTTAAAAAATAAACAGCCGGGAATCGGGCGGTGGCGCAGTGGATTAAGCGCACGTGGCGCAAAGCGCAGGGACCGGAGTAAGGATCACGGTTCGAGCCCCTGGCTCCCCACCTGCAGGGGAGTCGCTTCACGGGCGGTGAAGCAGGTCTGCAGGTGTCTATCTTTCTCTCCCCTCTCTCTCTGTCTTCCCCTCCTCTCTCCATTTCTCTCTGTCCTATCCAACAACAAAGCAACGTCAACAATAGCAATAATAACCGCAACAAGGCTGCAACAACTAAGGCAACAAAAAGGGGAAAAAATGGCCTCCAGGAGCGGTGGATTCATGGTGCAGGCACCGAGCCCAGCAATAACCCTGGAGGAAAGAAAAATAAATAAATAAATAAACAAACAAACAAACAGACTTCCATAGTGTGGGTCTGGGAAGTGGCATAGCAAAGTGTTGGGTTCTCAAGCATGAGGTCTTAAGTTCAATCCCAGCCATCCTATGTGCCGATTTGGTTTTCTTTCTTTCTTCCTTTCTTTCCCTCTTTCTTTTAACATTTATTTATTTATTCCCCTTTGTTGCCCTTGTTGTTTTATTATTGTTGTTATTGATGTTGTCATTGTTGGATAGGACAGAGAGAAATGGAGAGAGGAGGGGAAGACAGAGAGGGGGAGAGAAAGATAGACACCTGCAGACTTGCTTCTGTGCTTGTGAAGCGACTCCCCTGCAGGTGGGGAGCCAGGGGCTCAAACCGGGATCCCTATGCTGGTCCTTGCGCTTTGTGCCACCTGCGCTTAAGCTGCTGCACTACTGCTGGACTCACATCTTTTTCTTTTTTTTTTTTTTCCCCAGGTCACCTCTCAGCTCTGGTTTATGGTGGTGTGGGGGATTGAACCTGGGACTTCAGAGCCTCAGGCATGAGAGTCTCTTTGCATAACCATTATGCTATCTATCTCCCTTCTCTTTCTTTTTTAAATATTTTATTTTATTTTTAATGAAAGAGAGATAAAGACCAGAGTGCTGCTTTATATTTTTATATACAACGCCCTTGTTTAATATTTGTATATTTTGTTTTACTTATTTACTGGATAGAGTAAAACTGAAATTGAGAGAGAAGGGAGAGGTAGAGAGGGAAAGAGAGACACCTGCAACACTACTTCACCACTCTTGAAGTTTCCCCCTCCAGGAGTTTGAACCCAGCTCCTTGTGCTATCTGATGGGTGTGCCACCACCAAGTCCCCACACTGTGGAAGTTTTAACTGTTCTGTTAGTCTGGGTCTAATCACAAAAATGAAAGGCACTGAGTATTAAAAGCAGAGGGAATGTAATGCAGAGGTGATAGACTGAGAAGCCAAATAGAAGCCACCTAGAGGTAGAAATCACCCACACAGCAGCGGGGAGAGGGCGATGGGGAACAGAGAAAGGTGGTATCACAGGAGCTGACAGTCTGGACAGAACCTGGATTCACAGGAGAAGCTGGAGTAGTATACAGTCACTGCCAGTAGCCGGTACGCTGCTTTTTTCTCTTTGTGCCCCCTCTGGTCTCCTACTAGTGCCTCCCTCTGACTGAACCCAGGAGGAGCCTGGGAAAACACAGGCAGTAGAGGTTACAATTTTATCTTTATTTTCTTTAAGGAGTTTTTTTGTTTCCATAGTTCTCCAAGTTTCTACATCTTACTCAGCCACAGGATCCAGGACTTCATGAGTGCTTATTGATTAATCAATTCCTTGCCCTCAGTATATACACATATATAAATGCTTGGCCTCTGGTCTCTGGAAATTGACAGCTCAGGCCTTTGCAAAAACTCACCAGTGCTGAAGGCAGCACTGCTCCACCAGAGATTCAGGGAGAGGCAAGGTAGGAGGATCAGGTTTCTCACTGGAGATCAGGTGCCTCACTCAGCACCTTCAGGTATATTCAGATGTGATAGCTGGGAAGACCAGGCCAGTGACATCTCCAGACAGAAAAAAGAATTCCAGACAGTGTAGAGACACAAACACAAAGTAGTAGCACCGGGCAAGGGAGGGGAGCAACAGGAAGTAGGATCTCACCCAGAGCAAAGGCCACTTTCTAGAAAAGAATGGAAAACTCCCACTTGATTTTGGAACATCCTCTTGAGCATGTTCTGTAGCAGTTGAGCTCTGGGAGTTTTGCTACCCAAAATAGAAAGTTTCTGCCACTGAACCACTAACACCTTGCTGAAAAAGTCTCTCTCTAAATGTTTCTTGGAGAACCCAGGATTTTTTTAACCTTGGGCCAGAGGCAATTGTTTATTCCGAGAGCTCCTTAGGAGAAAAGGCTAGATATTGTGAATTATTCCTGAAAAACCAAAGGTCTATTCCTCAAATTCTTACTTCCAAAAAGTATTTATGAATCAGTTGGGCAGCTGAATCAGGCATTAAGTTTTGGAATGAGAAATGGGTTACATTGTGGCTTTCTCTCTACTCTTACTGTGTAGGTTAGGTAAGGGATTTAGTCTTGATTTCCTCATCTGTGAGATGAAAATAGTATGAACTACACTGTAGAGTTGGGAGGAAGGAGATCACACATGAAAATACTTAGCTATAAGTGTTTTCTGTATTCAGTAAGTGTTCAGGAAATGGTAATAGTTTATTGTATTAAGGATTAATTATATGGACACTTTGCAAAATATGTTCTCCTTACTAGCTCATTGCATCTGATAGGAGCTCTGTGAAGTGGGTCAGGGAACCTACATTGATTTTCCTGACTGTGCATCTAGCCAGGTGCTGAACTACTCTTTGTTGATTCATTTATTTCACTCATTCAGTAAACATGTAAGTTTCTATTTTATACCAGGCTATTCTGTACACTGGTGGAACAGCTGTGATTAAAGAAGACCAAAGGGAGTTGGGCGGTAGCTCAGCAGGTTAAGCACATGTGGCGCAAAACTCAAGGACAAGCATAAGGATCCTGGTTCGAGCCCCCAGCTCCCCACCTGCAGGGGAGCCAGTTCACAAGCGGTGAAGTAAGTCTGCAGGTGTCTTATCTTTCTCTCTCCCTCTCTGTCTTCCCCTCCTTTCTCCATTTCTTTCTGTCCTATCCAACAACAACAGTAATAAGTACAATAGGGAGTTGGGCGGTGGCACAGCGGGTTAAGCGTACATGGTACAAAGCACAAGGACCGGCAGAAGGATCCCGGTTCGAACCCCCGGCTCCCCCCCTGCAGGGAAGTTGCTTCACAGGTAGTGAAGCAGGTCTGTAGATGTCTTTCTGTCCCCCTCTCTGTCTTCCTCTCCTCTCTCCATTTCTCTCTGTCCTATCCAACAATGATGACAAAGATAATAACTACAACAATAAAACAACTAGGGCAACAAAAGGGAATAAATAAATAAATTGTTAAAAAAAATAAGCACAACAATAAAACAAGGACAACAAAAGGGAATAAGTAAATAAATAAATATTTTTTTAAAAAAGACCAAAATCCTCGATTCTCACATAGGATGTGTTCAATAAAAGAGATAATACATAAAATTTAATAAGAACTTAGGTCTATTTAGCTTATTTTATTATTTATTTATTTTTTACCAGAGCATTGCTTACCATCCTTATTTTTTGACAGAGGGGAGAGACAGAGAGGTAGAGACTTCTGCAGACCTGCTTCACCACTCATGAAGTATTCCCCCCTGCAGGTAGCGAGTGGGGGCTCAAACCCATGTTCTTTTTTTTAAAGCATGTTAGGTTTTTTATTTTATTTTTATTTTTTAATTTTTAATTATTATTTATTTATTTGTTATTGGATAGAGATAGAGAGAAAATGAAAGAAGGGGAAGATAGAGAGGAAGAGAGACAGAGAGACACCTGCAGACCTCCTTCACCGCCTGTGAAGGGACTCCCCTGCAGGTGGGAAGCTGGGGGCTTGAACTGGGATCCTAACCAGTCCTTGCGCTTTGTACCACGTGTGCTACCACCCGACTCCCCAAACCCATGTTCTTACATGTGGTAATATGTACACTCAATCAGGTGTGTCACTACCCAACCCCCGGACCCCCATTACTTTTGCATTCAGAGAGAGACAAAGATTCAGAGAGGAGAGACACTATAGCAATGAAGCTTCTTCCAGTGTCATGGTACCTCCCATATGATGCCAGGGTTCAAATCTGGGACATGCACCCTCTCTCATGACCTATCTTCCTACTTTCCTCCTACCCTCACCTTAGTCAAGGGATGAATTTGAAGGTATGGGATTCTGAGTTCAGTCTCTGGCATTGCTTGTGGGCAGAGTGATATTCTGGTTCCCTCTCTGTCCTCCTCTCTCTGATTAATAAGTTAAAAAAATGTTTATAGGGAGTCGGGCAGTAATGCAGTGGGTTAAGCGCAGGTGGTGCAAAGTATAAGGATCCCGGTTTGAACCCCCCCCCCCTCCCCACCTGCAGGGGGGTCACTTCCCAAGTTATGAAGCAGGTCTGCAGGTGTCTTTGTCTCCCCTCTCTGTCTTTCCCTCCTGTCTCCATTTCTCTCTGTCCTATCCAACAACAATAATAACTACAACAATAAAACAAGGGCAACAAAAGGGAATACATACATATATATATATTTTTTCCTCCAGGGTTATTGCTGTGCTCGGTGCCTGCACCATGAATCCACCGCTCCTGGAGGCCATTTTTCCCCCTTTTGTTGCCCTTGTTGTTGTAGCCTCGTTGTGGTTATTATTATTGCCATTGGTGACGTTGTTCGTTGTTGGATAGGACAGAGAGAAATGGAGAGAGGAGGGGAAGACAGAGAGGGGGCGAGAAAGACAGAAACCCGCAGACCTGCTTCACCGCCTGTGAAGCGACTCCCCTGCAGGTGGGGAGCCGGGGGCTCCAACCGGAATCCTTACGCTGGTCCTTGCGCTTTGCGCCACATTCACTTAACCCACTGCACCACCGCCCGACCCCCGGGAATAAATTTTTTTTGAGTTTATAAAGAAAGTCTTGAATCAGGTTGCTAGAAAAACAGGAGAACATGGCAGGTTTGTGTCAAAAAAAAAAAACGGAAGAGAAAAACACTTTAGCATCTTAGACAATGAGTGGGGGTTTTTAGAGTAAGTAGTAGGGATGTAGGGACTGAGAAGAGGTCATAAGAACAGGCTCTGGCTTTGCCAGAAAACCCTCACAAGCTCTTTAGATAAGGTCCCATTAGAAATTGGTTTTCATGTAGGAATTCCAACTGTTCTCCAGTCACCATAATCACAAGGCAGGTCTGATGCATAGCAAATTTGTCAGTTTTCTTAAGACCTGGAATTCTGGTAGATTTGCAGAAAGCAACATGAAGTTTACAAGCTCACATCAGGACTCAGATTTGGGCTTTTTTTTTTTTTTTTTTTTTTTTTTGCCTCCAGGGTTATTGCTGGGGCTTGGTGCCTGCACCACTGCTTCTGGAGACTATTTCCCCCCCTTTTATTGCCCTTGTTGTTTTATTATTGTTGTCATTGATGTTGTTGCTGTTGGATAGGACAAAGAGAAATGGAGAGAGGAGGGGAAGACAGAGAGGGGGAGAGAAAGACAGCTGCAGACCTGCTTCACCGCCTGTGAAGCGACCCCGCTGCAGGGGGAGAGCCGGTCCTCAAACTGGGATCCTTATGCAGGTTCTTGCGCCTTGCGCCATGTGCACTTAACCTGCTGTGCTACCTACCGCCCGCCCGACCAAAGATTTCGGCTTTGTGCCTGGCAAGGTAACTGGTAAGCATTCCAATTTCTTTACATGGTCACCAACACTTATAATTTTATTTGTAATGTTTTTTTCTTCTTTTTCTTTTCTTTTTTTTGGCTCCAGGGTTATCCCAGGGGCTCAGTGCCTGCACTAGGAATCCACTGCTCCCGGACGCCATTTTTTTCCCCTTGTTGTTGCTGTTGTTGTCAGAAAGAACAGAGACATTGAGAGAGGAGGGGAAGACAGCGAGGGGAGAGAGAGAGTCACCGAAGACTTGTGAAGTGACCCCCCCCAACCATCGCAGGTGGGGGAACCAAGGGCTTGAACTGGGATCCTTGCACTGGTCCCTGCACTTTGCACTATGTGCACTTAACTCTGTGCACTGCTGCCCAGCCCCGTTTTTCTTTATAATCTAATCACTTTTTACCCCTTCAGCAATGCAAAAATGAAAAGGTTGGGCCATGTATCCCAACTGACCACCCTACTTCTGCTCTCACCTCTGTTGTCACTTCACAACACCCTTCTTTGCTTAGAACCTCCAAGCTTCCCTTCCCTCCCACCTTCTTGCAGGAAGGAGGCTCCTTACAATGAGGCCATGAGGCTTCTGAGGTTCTACAAGGTTTCCTCCCCAGTCTCTGACTCTGACTCACTTCCTTCTTGCGCACTCTCCTCCAGGCACTGCAGATTTTGCTTTTTTTTTTTTTTTTCTCCTTTCTGTTGAGTGACCTACTGCCTGGGGGCCTTTGCCCTGTCTTCTCTGTCTGGAATACTGTTTCTTTAGAGGTCCTCAGTTTATTCCTTCACTTCCTCCAGGTCTTTGTTCACAAGTCCCCTTTGCAGTTACAGCCTCTGGACTTTTTTGTTTGTTCACAGTCCTTCACCCTACCCTGTACTGTACCATCAGCACTCCATATGAGCACTGTACACTCCCCATCTTTCTTGTCTTGGAGTTTCTGGGTTGGCTTGGCCTTTGGGAAGCCAAGAGCAAAATGTGAGAATATGTTTCTCAAACAGTACTGGAGTATGTTCCAAGAAGGACAGTTGACTTTGTCCTTCTTGGACCACAACTGCATTTGAGGAGGGTGGTCTTTCACCTTCCAGTCATCTCCCTGTCCTCAATCCATGTTCCAGTAACACCATTTCCCCCTTTGCCTTCATTCCTTAAAGTAATAACATCTTACTGCTGCTAGTGGCCTCTCAGGCCTCAGAACCCCTGTTCAAATTCTGCAGTCCCTTCATTAGGACTTGAACTTCTCCAGCTGGGCTCTGTCTTCCAGACCCTAATGGGATCATTTTCTCCATCATTATATTGAGAGTTTCCAATCTGATTTTCTGGCGTGTACATCTCCACTTCCCATTCTGTCCTTGTTCTTCTGCACAGCACACGCTATCCTCTAACATATTGTCCATTCACCACTTTGTTTCTTCGAGAGCTCCTACACTCTGGGGTGGAAGGGCCAAGTGTGCAGGCATGTTTGTTTTATTCACTGAAGATATCCCAGTGCTTGGCGTGGAGCATACACCAATCATTTTATTCACTCATTCATTCTGAGTGAGTGAATGAATGAATGAATGAATGAACAGCGAAAAGAGCAGTGCGGTCCAAGTTGCAGAAAGAAGAGCTGACTTGTCGATTTTTTTCTCCTCCCGCCTCTCGCCGGCTCCCGGAATGCTGAGTGCCAGGTAGAAGGCGGAAATGAGCGAGCTCAACAGCCCTCCAGCCGAGTGTTTACTTAATTAGGACCTGCATCCCGAGGCGCGCTGGTGTTTAACTGTCCGCTAAATGACTTCATCTGGCTCCTGGCCGGCGCTGGGGAGCGAGCAAGCTAGCGAGCAAGGCGGGGCCACCGGCTGTGGTCAGCGACCCGAGCCTCCCGCGAGCAGCCTAGCCCCGGGGTTGAGGGGGGAGAGCCCCCTCTGGAGGGAGAGCGTCCCTTGAGGGAGAGCCGGCTCAGCCTGCCGCCCCTGCCTTTCCCCCAGACCCCAGGACCAAGCGCCGCGTAACGGGGCGCTCGGGTGATCCCAGATGCTAATTGCTCGCTTTTACCCTCAAACCGCGATATTGAAGGATTACAACCTCCCTCATTCTCTTAGTTGCTGGGTGGGTGGGTGGAGGCGCTGGAGAAGAAAACAGCCGGCGAGGCTGAAACAGAGGCCAAATGAGCCAGACCCTAGAACCAGAATACCAGGCAACATTGGGGCACCTGCTATGCTTCAGGTACCGAGTTCAGCGTTTTAAACGTGTTAATTTTACCCAACCCCCCTCCTCCGTCTACATGTATTGATTCATTGAATCCTAGGACTTTAAAGGGGAGAGGCCATAATAGTCTCATTCGATGCCTGCAGAGGTGTTTTTTCACTTGCATGAGATCAGAGCGCTAGCAAGTAGTGGACCCAGGGTTTGAACCCGGGCCCTGCGGCCCCAGAGCCCTCCAAGGTCGCAGTTCAAGCTGTCCACCTCGTGGCATGGTGGTGGGAAGGACAGGCGTGCTGCCAGATTAACCCTGAGGTGCCAGGGACTCCAGTTGCGCCGCAGCCCACAAGATCTGGTCTGGGGCGAGGCAAGGAGAGAGGCCAGGAGTTATCAGTCTGGTCTTCTCTAGGGAAGGCGAGTGGGCAAGCTCAGCTGAAGGAGGAGAAGGTGTGCCCAGGGCCCAGTGTGTGGGCATAAAGGAAGCACCGACCGGCCCCTGCTTATCGGCTGCAGTCTTCCAAAGGCTGACTCTGGATGGCTGCTTTGCGCAGCTTGTAACTTAGATCATATTCAGTATTTTAAATTTTAAAAAATCGCTTTTATTTACTTTTTCGTACAATTGAAAAGCTAGTCCTTTGTCCCACTTTGGGGGGGCTGGAGTGGGGACGCTGAAGATGAGGCTGCTACCTCCTCTCTGCAATCGCACCGGTCGGCAACGCCTGACTCTGGGACCGTCTCTCGTATCCTTTCTTTGTGGGATGGTGCAAGGAAAGTCAGGGTGCTCCCGCAGGTTGCCGCAGATCTGCGGGCTCAGTCCTCCTCGCGGTCCGGGAGAGCTGGCGAGGGAGGGGGCGCGGAGGGCAGCCCCCGTGCTAGCTGGGTGTGGGTGGACACTCCTGGCCCCATCAAAGCTTCGGGGAGCAGAGCGCCTCGTGGGGTGCCTCTGCTGCTAGTCGGGTGCAGGCATGTTTCTACTTTTTTCTCATTCTCCCACTGTAGACGCAAGGCACAGAAACGTTTTTTTCTTATAGTCCTGCGGAGTCTGAGAAGTGGGGTGGACAGTTTTTTGTTTTGTTTTTTCTCTTTACATCTGTGAACCCAGAACCTGCGAGACCGGCCTGGGTTCCGGTCCGGACCTGCTCGGGAGGAGCCAGGAGGGGGCGAGAAGGGGGTTCGCCAGGGCACAGAGGGGGCTTCGCGGCGCCGGGCCCCTGACGGCTGCGGCTCCACCTGCGCGGGGGCGGGACCTGACGGCGCCGGGCCAATCAGCACCTGCCTGCACTCACCTGGCCCCCGCCCCCGGCGCCGCCCTCCCTCCGCTACTCGCTCGGGCGCCCGGGCAGCGGGAGCTCCAGAGTCATCCGGCCGCCGCCTCACCTCCCCTCGACCATGGGGCTCTCCCCGGTGCCGCTCGCGTCCCTCCTCCTCTTCCTGCTCCAGGTACTCGGCCGCCTCGTCGGGATGCCCCCAGGAGGGCGGGCGGGGCCGGCGTCTGGGTTCCGCGGGCGGGAGGAGTTGGGGAGCTGGCGAGGTCTCCCCGGGGTAGGGTGAGAAGGTCCTCCGGGCGCGACTTGACCCTGTGCCCCCCTTCTCTTCCCTCAGGCGCAGGTTCACTGGCTGCCGTGCGCGGCCTCCGGTTTGTTCCAGGAGGGCTTCACGGAGGCTGAAGTGACCGTGGAGGCGGGAGGCGCGGAGTTGGAGGCAGGCCAGGCGCACGGGAGAGGTAAGACCCTCGGGGAGCCCGGCCCGGGGGTTCCCAGCGCCCCCGCAGGTTTTGGGGGAGGCGCAGAGGGCACCCGCGGGCCTCGAGGGAGCGGGGCGGCAGACCGAGAAGGCCGGGCAGCCTAACACCTTCGGACGTGCAGCCCTTCGGGGTGACTTACATCGACGCCCAGCTTTGGGGTGCGAGGCGGCGGAGCTCCTCGCACAGCCCAGACGTGGGGGGTTCGCACCGGCTGCCGCCCGCGGAGGAATGCGCCTCCACATTCCTCTCCGCCTCCCGCGCAGGTGTGGGGATGAGTCGTGCCCGGGGCAACCCCCCCTCGCCCCCCTCGCCCCCCTCGCCCCTCTCGCCCCTCTCGGGCCCCCTTTGTGCAGCACGGTGCTTTGTGTCTCTGACCGACAGACCAGGTCTGTTTCTCTTCTTCGCGCTCCCCCTCCCAGCCCCCCTGTTTCCCCGCAGTTGGAATGCAGCTTTAACTCTGCCCTGCCCGGAGGGCCTGCGCCCCTGCAGCCTGCCTGGGAGCCAAGGCTGGCACACCTGGGCCAGGGACACCGTCAACCCCCCCAGCCCCATGCCTTGGGACTGAACTGCTAGGGTGCCTGGGGGTTGGCGGAGGGGTCCCAAACTAGAAGGTTGAACTGCGAGGGTGCTGGATGAGAGATCAAAGCACATTTTTGATCTCCCGGTTTTGTTTTGTTTTTTCCTCCCCCTCAAGTTCAAAACCTTGAGAATAGGGGTCACTTTGATGGAAGAACCAGTGTGTTATGAGATCCAGGCAACTGCTAGTTAATGGGAGCCTCTTTCCTCTCCATCCAGGCCAGTGGGAGTTTCTCCACCAGATCAAACCCAAGTTCTTAAACAGAGGTGTAATCTCCAGGATCCTTGGGTGGGGTTCGAGAGGATCCTTAAACTATGAAATTGTTTGAGAACTTTTGTGTGCATTTTTCTGCTAAGAGAATGTAGTTATCTGGTTTTCAAAATAATTAAAAGCCGTTACTACTTAGCTTTTTCTCTTTGATGTCTCCATCTCAGCACACAAATCCGAACACTTAGAATATGGGGTTCCATACTTACAGAACTTAATGGCGCTCCTTTGTTTCTCTAAAAGAGAATTGAGAGTCTTAAGACTGTAGAAGTCTTTCCTCCCCACTCCTTTCTTTCCCCAATAACTCTGCAGATTGACAAAACAATTAACACTCAGGCTAGGCCAAGCTCCTTAAACTCTTGGTTATAGGGAGTCGAGGAGAGGCATTAAGAGGCCATGCCTCATAAACTTTAAATTCTTGCACATGGGTTTATTACCGACTGGCTAACAAACTGCAACTCAGCCAACCTGTAAAAATGTTAACTTGGGCAGGGCCCCAAATTCAATTCCGGCTCCCTGAGGAAGCTTTATTGCTAACCAGACCTACCAAATCTATACCCCTCTATCTCATTGTCAAGTTCTCTGACTACAGTCTCAAATAGCAGGCAGGCTATGACTCTGAGTGTTGTCTGTGCCTTATCTTTCTTACTGAAGCAAGAAATATCAGATTAACTGTCATTTTACCAAGCTTGAGGTTGTTGAGGGGAAGCTGCAGGTTTTCGATTTCATGGTCGGGTTGGCAAGTGTTTCCTGGTGACGTCAGGCAGGCTTTAAACCTTTTGAGAAAATTCTGCTTTCTCGGATGTCTGGTTTATAGTTGAGAAAATGGTGGGCTTACTCCAGGAACACACCTAGGCTATAATAAGGGGTGGGTTAATGTACCTGACTAACCTTGGACCCCTTTGCAATATGAGGGGTTTTTAGCACAGTCTTCAGTGAAATGGATGGCTGCCTTCTTTTTAAAGTCAATGCAAGTGTCAAGGGAAGTAGCTCAGCTGGTAGAGCATTGGATTTATGTGCCTGAGGTTCTGCAGTGTTGCATGTGCCAGAGTGGTCTAATCTATTTCTTGATTTTTCTCTTGCTCTCATGTTTGTTTCTCTCTGCATATGTAATGAATAAGACCTTAAGAAGTCATTTAAAAATAATCAAGTAAACACAAGTTTCTGAACCCACTCTCTCCCAATAAATGGTAACTCCCTAACAAAATCATACTGGCATCTTTTAACTCCCCATTTTTTTGTAACAGCACGGATCTGGCCTTGTTGAAAGGGTTATCCTGAGGGTATAAACTCTCTGGTTTGGCCAGGCAGACTGAAAGTTTCCATATTGCAAAAGAACAGTTGCCCCTGGGTTAGGAATATCACAGGTGTCTATGAAGTTGAGCTCAAAGAAATTATCTGATATAATTAATACTTTGTTTGCATGCAGTTTTCTCTTCAAAGCTCTCCCACAACTCTGAGCTTGCCTTACCCTCCTGATAGTCTCTTGAAGCAGGTAAGGTAAATATTAAATAACTTGAGCTCTTAATCTTAGACTTGGGACTTAGAAACCTTGTAACTCAGCCCTGCTGGAAGTTTTCTTCTCCCCCCCCCCCCCCAGTGTTACTGCTGGAGCTTGGTGCCTGCACTACAAATCAACTGCTCTTGGAGGCCATTTTTTTCCCTTTTGTTGTCCTTGTTGTTTATCATTGTTGTTGCTGTCCTTGTTGGATAGGACAGAGAGAAATCGAGAGAAAGAGGGGGAAAAAAAGACCTGCTTCACTGCTTGTGAAGTGACCCCTCTGCAGGTGGGGAGGCAGGGGCCGGAACCAGGGCCCTTGTACTTCAAGTTATGTGTGCTTAGCCAGCTGCACCACCACCCAGATCCCCTGCTGGAAGTTTTAAAGGTAGAGAAACAGAGGAAAGACTTAAAGGTTTCACTGCACTAGGTTAAATAGTTCGTGAGCTTCTTTGAGAGTCTCAGGCATGATGTTGATCTGTAAGTATATGCCCAGGGCCAGACACTTTATAGACCCGGTAGGAATTTGCATGAATCACAAGTCTTGTGAAAGTCTGTCTGTTTTACAGATAAAACATGAGTGATTGTGGTTTCACCAAAACCATCAATGTGGTGACCAGCATGGACTTGAATGGAATTTTCTGAATCCCAAATTCACATACATTTTTTAAAATGTACATATATATAATTTGTTTTGAGAAAGAGAAACCAGAGCACCACTTAGCTGTGGCATAAGATGTTGCAAGGGATTGAACCTTAGCTTTTCAGACCTTGGGCATGTATGTTAGTTCTCTAATAGACTGAGCTATTTCACCAGCTGGACTTTTTTTTTTTCTGCTATTGGAGGTACTTTACTGCAGGGCCATCTTCTAACATACACTCCCCAGCAGTTTTCACTACCAGAAGGTGAAAAGTAGATGGAATGAAGAATCGGGGGGTAGAAGGGGACACACACTGGATTAAGAGCACATAGTATGAGGGGGCTGGGCGGTATTGCAGCGGGTTAAGCACATGTGTTGCAAAGCACATTGGTGTAAGGATGCCGGTTCCAGCCCCTGGCTCCCCACCTGCAGGGGGTCACTTTGCAGGCAGTGAAGCAGGTCTACAGGTGTCTATCTTTCTCTGCCCCTCGTGTCCTCCCCATCTTTCTCGATTTCTCTGTCCTATCCAACAACAACAACAGCTTTGACAACGGTAACAAATACAACAAGCGCAACAAGGGAAACAAAATGGGAAAAAAATGGCCTCTAGGAGCAGTGGATTCGTAGTGCAGGCACTGAGCCCCAGCAATAACCCTGGAGGCAAAAAAAAAAAAAAAGCACATAAATAGTATAAAGTATAAGGACCTGTGCAAGGGTCCTGGTTCGAGCCTCTGGCTCCCTACCTACTGCGGGGGGGGGGGGGTGACTTCACAAGTGGTGAAGCAGGTCTGCAGGTGTCTCTTTCTCTTTCTCTCTCCCTGTCTATTTGCCCTTCCCCTCCCCTCTCAATTTCTCTGTCCTATCCAAAAAATTGAAAAAAAAAAATGGCTGCCAGGAGCAATGGATTTGTAGTGCAGACACCAGCTGAAGCCCCAGCAATAACACTGGAGGCGAAAAAGAATAAAAAAAGAATTTGGGATGCTGGGATGCCAACTCTCACAGCCACTAACAACAGTCCTGTCCCAAGAGCAACTTAGTCATTTATTCCTTCTTTAACATAGAGGTTTCCAGAAACATTCTTTTTTTTTTTCTACTTATGGAAAACTGGGAAATATTATGCATGTACAAACTATTGTATTTACCGTGGAATGTAAAACATTAATTCCCCAATAAAGAAATAAAAAAATTGCTATAATCATATTATTTTGCAATTGGGTTAACTTTGAAAAATCCCTTTGTTAGAATTTGCTGTATCGTACACACCATCACCATAATTTATGTCCTTTGGTATTATTTGTATATAGCTGTGCCACTGGTTGCTTCTGTTCTCCCTGGTCTAAGTTTTTAAGAGAGTCAACATATCAAAGACTCAGCCAGTGGTCTGTGCATTAAAAAGTTTGAGACATTCAATCAATTGTTCCCCTCTCATATTAATTAAATAGTGATTTATATGACTACAGATTAATAGGAATGTACATAAACACCATTCCCACTGCCAAAAGACTATGTCCCATCTCATCCCCCACCCGCCACCCCTGCCCACCCCATGAAACCAAGCATACACCCTCACCCTTAACCCAGGGTTTTTACTTGGTGCCCTACTCCAAATTCAGTCAAATCCTGCTTTGAGTTTCCCTCTCTGTTCTTCTTTTTCAACTTCTGACCAGAAACATTCTTGTATAAGAGAGTGGTTAGTCTGTATCTCTTGGGTCCAGTTCTTCTTCTTCTTCTAGCGTTTGCCCTTCTTCCGTAGCCAGTCAACAGCGTCAGGTTGAGCCTGATGTCTGCTTGTTGCTGGCTTTGAAAGTGACTGGGATCCATGTGGATTCAGTCGGCTAGGAAGGATCGTCAGTTTCCCCAATAAATGGGTACTCACGGGATGCACCATGAGAAGGTCGATCCAATGCATCCCTTGGGTCCAGTGAATTTAGACCAAGAGTGACTTTTTTTTTTTTTTTTTTGGTCTCCAGGGTTATAACTGGGACTCAGGAATCCACTGCTCCTGGAGGCTAGTTTTCCCATTTTGTTGCCCTTGTTGTGGTTGTTATTATTGTTACAGCTGTTGTTGCTGTTGGATAGGACAGAGAGAAATCAAGAGAGGAGGGGAAGACAGAGGGAGAGAGAAAGACACCTGCAGACCTGCTTCATCACTTGTGAAGTGACCCCCCCACATACCGTCGCAGGTGGGGAGCTGGGGTCTCGAATCAGAATCCTTCTGCCGGGTCCTTGCACTTTGCACCATGTGCAATTAACCCACCATGCTACCGCCTAGCCCCCAGAGTGACTTTTTTAAAAAAGCTAGTTATGCTACTAGCTTTTTATTTTTTTCTCATCACTAAGGTTATCACTGGGTCTTAGTGCCTGCACAACATAGCTCCCCGAGACCATTTTTCCTTTTTTTTTTTTCCTTTGATAGGATAGAGAGTAACTGAGAGGGAAGGAGATAGAGAAGGAGACAGACACCTGTAGTACTTGCTTCACCACTCTGCCCCCCAAGAGTGAGCTTTTAATCAGGAGGGGTGGACAGCCAAGAAACTGTTAGCTCACTCCAACTCTACAAATTCGTTCTGAAAACAAAGACAAAAGAAATTTGGGTGGGAGGAATTTGTTTGACACTTGTGCAGTAATTAAAGGTGAGCGACCAACTTTAATGGTGGAACAGTTGAGGTTAAATAGCTGTAAAGCAAATACAGTTCATTATGGCCCCTCAGCAGGTTCAATGCAGCCTTAATCAGTGTGTGGATAAGAGTAAGCTAGCCTTCATTAGCTTTGGTAGGAAACTTCTAAGTTCAGTAATGAACCTGACTGAGCATGAGGTAACTTCAAGATGACTTTGCCTATTTCAGCTTGTGGTGTAAAAACTGACTTTCATTTTGGAAGCCCCATTATAGTTTCTGTCTCCTGTTTCATTTGTTCTTTTAGTAAACATGTAGTTGCATCTGCATATATCAGAATTGCAGCAAAAACAGTGAACAAAATGAAGTCCTTGCCTTTGGAGAAATGAGAGTCTTATTTTAGTGTTTATTGTTGCTGTTTTTTTTTTAAAAAAATTTTACATGTATTTATTTCCCCTTTTATTGCCCTTGTTTTTTATTGTTGTCATAGTTGTTGTTGTTATTGTTGTCATCATCCTTGGATAGGACAGAGAGAAATGGAGAGAGGAGGGGAAGACAGAGAGGGGGAGAGAAAGATAGACACCTGCAGACCTGCTTCACTGCCTGTGAAGCGACTCCCCTGCAGGTGGGGAGCCAGGGGCTCGAACCGGGATCCTTACGTTGGTCCTTGCACTTTGCACCACATGCACTTAACCTGCTGCGCTACTGCCCGACTCCTTGTTTTTGTTTTTAAGTTTGTTTTTTTTTTAATATTTATTTTATTTATTCCCTTTTGTTGCCCTTGTTGTTTTATTGTTGTAGTTATTATTGTTGTTGTCGTTGTTGGATAGGACAGAGAGAAATGGAGAGAGGAGGGGAAGACAGAGAGGAGGAGAGAAAGACACCTGCAGACCTGCTTCACCGCCTGTGAAGGGACTCCCCTGCAGGTGGGGAGCCGGGGTTTGAACCGGGATCCTTATGCTGGTCCTTGTGCTTTGCGTCACCTGCGCTTAACCTGCTGTGCTACAGCCCGACTCCCTTGTTATTAAGTTTTAATTTACTTATGAGAAGGAGCGAAAGGGACAGGTAAAACCAGAGCATCACTCTTAGTGCAAGCAGTGCCAGCAATTGAACTCAGATTTATGCTTATAAGTCCATGCACCACCTCCTGGGCTGCATCTTAGTTATTTCTTACACTTACAATTATCTTGCAAAGCAGCTGCGATAGCTTCCCTAAACTGTATAATGGGGTAAAATTGGTGTGAGGTCAGCACTTAGGCCAAGATTGAAAACCTGATTGTTTGCTTCCATGGCCCAGGGGGATTCCATAGTGCCCAATAGCTCTGCCTCTGAGGAATGGATATTTAGGAACTGGGGTTTGGGATTTGGCAGGCTGCTTTTCCTGGCTCAGCAGCAGGTAAGACTAGTTACTGGAGCCTGTCCCACATCACTTGTTAGTTTGTGCCTGGGGAGCAGGTCTCAAACCTCTAGTCTCCTTTTCTATCTCCTCACATGGCACTGTTCCTAGGTTACCCAGTACAGGCTGCCCTCACCTGCCTGCTGTGTGAGGAGGACATTGCTTTATGGTGAGCAATTTCTTGGGCTGGAAACCTACAGTTCTGCAACACATGGAGGAGAGGTTTTCAAATTACTTGAGGTTTTAATGCTGAGACTGATTGGTCTCCATTCAGAGAACCACTGTTATTGAATATGTGGACGAAAGTACCCACATGGTAAGAATACAGCTCAGCGAACATCACTTAACTCAAAATATCCATGTACATAATACATAAGTCAAGAAAAAGCTACCAGTGTCTCAAATGCCCCATCTCAATCCTGACAGTCACCTCAAGACTTCACTCTCCTGGTTCTAGTTCCACAGTGGGCTTATAATCTGAACTTTCTGTAATAGAATCATAAGGAATAGCCTCTTGGGTCTGGCTTCTTTCACTGCATGTGAGATTTCTTGTGTAGCATAAAGTTGTAGCTGATCCCCGTTATTATTACTTAGTACTCATTGTGTGACTGTTCACAGCTCTGTTGGTGAGCATTTAAGAAAAATTTCTCCCTTTTTTTTTTTTTTTCCTGCTGTGAACAGTATTTCAGTCTTTTGGTGAAACTATACACATGATCTGTTAGTTGCATACTTGGGAGTATAATTACTGGGCTAGCTGAAAATTAATGGATTAATCTGTACTGAGAAGTCAGCTTTTTCCTGACTCTTCTTGACTCAAATGGAATCTCTTCTAGACTCAACTACCCCCACCGTCTTCCTCAATAGTCTCCTTGCCAAACCCATTCCTTCTAGATGTTTGGTTATCATTTGTTTCTGGCTGATAAAAGTCTTTATTATTTACTTGGTCACATCCTTTGTGTTTGGAAAGGAGTCCTTCCCTTCATTTATCCATAAATTGTTGCTTGTTAGTTACATTATTTCAAACAGAAAGGGTATCTACTAGAAGAGGAAGTGGATGAGCAGCCAGGCAACTTGACTGGTGAATTCTTAGAAAATGTTCATAAAGCCTATTCATTTCATATAGTGCCAGGATACTGTTCTACATACTGGGGATACATTAATGAAGAAAACATGTGTACTGCCCAGGTTTCATGGACCACCTACCTGTCTGTGGAAGAGACAGACAAAATACATCTGTACTGGGAAGTAGGGGAGAGAAAGGAGTCACATAGGAAGGGATGCTGACATGTGCATGGGGGTGGTGGTGGTGAAACCAAGTCACAGTCACCAAGTAATGTCCAAGCCAGAGGTTGGGGAAGAGTTAGGGAGGGAGCATGAGAAGTGGTAGGATTTGTTCCTGATGTGGGGAAGGTATAATGGTTCTGGGAACTTATACATAATTATTCTGTCTGGACCACGGTGTGTGAAGTGGAGGGAGGCAGAAGAAGAAAGTACGCTCTGCTCCACCTTGGAATTTGTTGCACCCTATAACAGAGGCAGCAAGGTATCTAGGAAAGACAGAAGGTGTGGCTGACATCCCCCATAGTGCCCCCCATGGAGGCCAGCATCTCTGAAGTCTCCTCTGGAGCTGTATGCTGGCTGTCACCTCTTGCACCCCTTCTCACCCCTTTCCCCCTTTCCTGACATTTCCAGACTGGAGGATATTGCCAGCCTCTGCTGACTTTTCAGTCCTTATTGCACTGTTACCTGGCATTGCCCACCCAGGCAGCAGGACTGGCAAGCAATAGCTTGTAAACAAAACAAAACATACATAACCTAAATGCCGTTTATCTAGAGTTTAAAGGCTCTAAAAACTATGGACTTGTCATAATAAGCCTCTTTAGTCCTAAAAGCCCTGGTGGGAGGTTGGGGTGAGGGTAGAAAGGTGTTGATTGGCTCCATTTAACTGAGTAGGAAAACTAAGCTTGCAATTTTGTAATTAGGTCACCCAGTTCATAAATTGTTAAGATTTGAACCTAGGACTGACTCCCTAAAGGGTGAGATCTTTTGGGATCATTTGGGAGTTGGTGGGTAAGGGAAAGAGGTCCAAGTTAGAGAAAGATTGGAAATAGTTAACTTCTAAACCAGCTTCAAATTCCTGTTCCCACCACAGGTCTCTGTTAATCACCAGGAGCTGGCGTTGGGGGGAGGGAGAGAAAGAGGGAAGGGAGGGGAGATGCCTGTCCAGGACCCTGGCCTCCTTTTTAGGATGTGAGCCAGGAGGGAGGCTTCAGATACCAGGTCTGATAGTGTTTTCACTGAAGAATCTGCTTCTGGCTATTTATCATGTCTTCTCTCACCCTTCCCCCACAGCCCCCTTGCTTCAAGAACCTCCCTCCACTAGGGAGAGGGAAAGAGAGAGGGAGAGGGAGAGGGAGAGGGAGGGGGGGAGAGGCTGTCCCCCTCCCCCAAGCAAATCTGTATGCCCTTGTAGTTGTGAGTTAGCCAGAGCATCCATCAGTGGGCTGGGAATTCCTCAAGCTGACAGAATTCTCTCCAGGCTGCACTGTTGTGGTCCTGCTGAATTTGGGGCTGCCAGGGACCTGCTGCTTGCTCAGTGACCCAAAGCACCTAATCCCAAGAAAGGATGCCAAATATACACCTACATTGCACCCAGCTTGGAAGTCACTCGCTCATTGCTCTGGCTCTGTCACTGTCTGACTCTGAGGAGAGGGCACTGAGCCAGGGCCACACAGCCAGGCTGCCTCAAGAGAGCCTCTCTGGTTACACACAGCACCATAGGGAGGGGTGATCTCTGCTCCCCAAATGTTCTGAAACACCTTAAGAACAGATTGGGAGACAGGCTGTGGAGACATGATTCCAGGCTTTCCTCCTCAATCTCAGGAACCCCAGTGTGACCACAGAGGACTCGTTCACAGTTCAGTCTTTCTTACCAAGAACTGAAAACCTGTGTTGGAGGGTAGATGTTGGGTAACCTTGTTCAGGGATTTCAACCACAGGTTTCACATTTTGTTTTCAGAAGTCTTTGTTCTGGAATTGTATGTGCACATGTATTTTTTCTGAGGCTCTTCCCAAGTTTAAAAACCATAAGGGTATATACTTCTTCCTTACCTTCCACTCTAGGTCCTTTTGAAGTTCTTCTGCCTTTTTTTTTTTGAACTCTGGTGGAGGCAGACCTGATAGCATACATCCTGGCACCCACAGGGGAAAATGGGATTTTAGATCGCATTCTTACAGTGTTTATTTAACCCAAGGCAAATTACCCTGCCCCAGTTCCTGCACCTTGATGTGGGAAGTGCCTTCTGACCTAGAGCTCTGAAGAGACAGACTGCTGATGGGTCATTTGAAGGGCAGAGCTGGCCAGGCAGGTGGACTGGCTATTACTATCCTGAGTTGTCTTACTTAAGGTTAATTGGTTTCTTAAGCGAGCCCCATCTTGTAACTTCAGGCAGGGAGAAAAGACAACTCTTGTGGGCTTTCCACATACAAGCCAGGACAAGATGCCAAGCCCACACCCTGCCTCCTCCTTGTGGAGCCAGCCGCAGCTGGGACTTCCCACCAGAGTTTTAAGACCTGCTATTTTCTTGTGTTTTTTTTTTTTTTTTTTTTATGGTCCTCTGCTTCCAAAATTCTGCATTCCTCAACTGAGACTTAGTTGCATTCTTAAATTGCTTTTGGCCTGCTCTGCGTCAGGAGTCTCAGAATTGCTTGGAGAGCTTTTTATTATGTATTTTATTTACCTTATTTTAATGAGATTGAGGGGGGAGGGAGGGACAGGCCAGAGTACTGTTCAACTCTAACTTATTATGGTGTTGCAAAGTATTAAGCCTGGGGGCTCAGAGTCTCAGGCATGAAAGCCTTTTGCATAACGATTATACTGTCTTCTCCACCTGGTAGCTTTTTCTTTTCTTTTTTCATTTCCACCAGGGTTATCACTAAGGCTTGGAACCTTCATACTAAATCCATCACTCCCAACAGCCATTTTTTTTCCTGTTTAAAAAAAAAGTTTTTGTTTGATAGGACAAAGAAAAATTGAGAGGGGAGGAGCAGACAAAAGAGGGAGAGAGACTTCTTCACTTCTTGTGAACTCCTTCCCCTGCAGGTGGGGAGCGGGGACTTTAACCCAGGTCCTCGTGCATGGTAATATGCTTAGCCAGCTATCATATCATCCTCCTCCATACATACTATCTTATGTCGCTTATGTGGAGTTGAGCCAGTCGACTGGGTCTTTACCCAATATAGTGCATCCATAATATTGTAGATAGGTTCTGGGAAACTGATTCTTTTTTTTTTTTTTTTTAATGTTTTACATTCAACAGTAAGTACAATAGTTTGTACATGCATAACATTCCCCAGTCTGGGAAACTGATTCTAAGCAAAATGATGACAAAAAAAACAAAAATTCCCCCAAGGCTGGGACAAAACCTGTTAGAGAACTAGCTAGCATGCTTAAACCTCAGAGGCAAAAGAGTCGTTCTCTGACCCTATCATAAGACAGAGCTTAACGGTGCTCTGTTAGAAAAAGTAATTAATAACAATAATAATAAAAGTAGTACATACCTCAAGGAATGTTTTGGTGGCTAAATGAGATAATACATATAAAAATCTTAAGAGCTGTGTCTGGGGAGGTATTGAACTTGGTACCTCAGAGCTTTAGACATGAAAGTCATTTTGTATAATCATGATACTGTCTTCTCAACCCTATTATTTTTTAACTTTGAAAAATATTTTATCGGGGAGATTAATGGTTTGCAGTAAATAATTTGCCAATACATGTGTAAAATTTCTCAGTTTTCCACAAAACACTCTCATCCTAGGTTCTCCACCATCATGCATCAGGACCTGAACGCCCCTCCCCTTCTACCCCACCAGAGTCTTACTTTGGGGCAATATACCAAACCCAGTCTGAGTTCTACTTTGTGTTTCTATTCTTATTTCTCAACTTCTAGCAATGAGTGAGATAATCTCTTATTTATCTTTCTCTTTCTATATTATCTTAACTTTTTTTTAACTTGTTCTTTTTTTGTTTTTCTAACCAGAGCACCATTCAGCTCTGGTTTATGGTGGTGCAGGGGATTGAACCTGGGACTCTGGAGCCTCAAGCATGAGAGTCCCTTTGCATAACCATTATGCTATCTACCCTCCACCCTTGTTCTCTGATAGAGGGTGAGAGACAGAAATAGAAAGGGAAAAACAGGAGGAAGCAGAAAGACAATGAAATAGAGGAGAGACAGACACTTGCAGCACTGCTTCACCTCTCATGAAGCTTCCCCTCTGCAGGTAGAAGTCAGGGACTTGAACCTGAGTTCTCATACATAGTAATAACATGTTTTCTATTGAGTATGCCTGACCCCAAAGTACATGTTGTTATTATTTCCATTTAGAAACACAGAAACTGAATCCACAGGAGTTAAGTGACTGTGCCCAAGATCACACAAGTAGTAAACTGCAGAACTTAAATTCAAATGTAAGCAGCCTGAACTGTAACTACTGAACTGGACTACTACTTATTAGAAGCAGATCAGAAATAAGCACATGAAAGTTTTTCTTTTAGTCTCTAAGAATAAGCATACTTAATGGTTTAATGTGAATCCTGTGGACATTTTTCTATACAAAAAAACAAATATGTGCTTAGACAAATTATAAAAACAAGAATGAACTGTCATGTGTGCAAACATCATTCTGCAACTTGGCTTATATAGCTGAGATCATAGCCATCTTTCCAGACAAATACAGGTATATTTTTTTAACTGCTTCTTTAACTACAAGTTTAGCTTTTAAAATAAAAATTTTTTTTCTTATTGTTTACAGATGTGGAAGTAGGATGGAGTTAACATAAAAATTAGAGTGCTTGTATTTTTAGAAATATATCAGGAATTGCTTTTGTACACTACTGTCCAAAGATGATTGAAAGAATTGCCCATCTTAAGCCCATCCAGATAAATTAAGCTTTTATGTTTGAATGATACCTTTAAGACAGGCTTTGCAACAAGCTTAATAAGATATGATGTCAATTGTTAATCATTATTTTACACTAAGCATTGTTTTATGACATTATTGTCTGAATACTTCAAAAGCGTTTGGGGTAGGGGAGATAGCATAATGGTTAATGCAGAAAGACTCTTATGCCTGAGGTTCCAAACTCCCAGGTTTAATACCCTAAACCACCATATGCCAGAGCTGTGCAGTTCTCTAATAGAAAAACAAAAAATGGGCTGAGTGTTAACGCACCTGATTGAGCTTTGTAACATGTACGCTCAACCAGGTGCGCCAACATTTGGCCCGTCCTTTTGTTATCTCCCCCACCCCAGACATTTTTGAAATATTCAGATAATAAAGTCATGAAACAATGCTTAGTAAAATAATGTTTTATAATTGGTAAAGCAGGGCTGCAGGTATCTGTCTCTCTCCTTTGTCTCCCCTTCCCCTCTCAATTTCTATCTCTAGCCAATAAATAAAGATAATAAATTAAAAAAAAAAAACATGAATCACTAAAAATTTTATTTTAATCATAACTCAGAAGTATTCTATCAAACTTTTTTGGACTGGTAACATAGCTTACCTGGGAACATACCTGCTTTGCCATGTATGACCAGGTTCTAGTCCACACCCCCTCCTCCCACACACACACATACACCACTGTACTGGAGAATGGTTCAATGCTGTGGTGTTTGTCTCTCTTTATATATGAGACAAGAACAGCCCAGGCTAGCAAAATAACTTACTTGGATAGTGTACTGCTTTTTCAAATGCACAACCTACTTTCGATATCTGTCTCCACTGCATTGAAAGAAGCTTCACTGTAGTGGTCTCAGTCTTGGTCTCTCTCTCTCAAAAAGGAAGGAAAGAAAGGAAAGGAAAGGAAAGGAAAGGAAAGGAAAGGAAAGGAAAGGAAAGGAAAGGAAAGGAAAGGAAAGGAAAGAAGGAAGGACGGAAGAAAGAAAGAGGCAGGGAAGATAGCATAATGGTAATGCAAAAAAAATTTTTTAAATCATGCCTTAGGCTTCAAAGTACCAGGTTCAGGATGTGAGGGTGATCTGGCTGCGGCATCTGTCACCCCATTGAACACCAGGGTTGATTCGGCTGATCTGGCTGGCTAGGCAGATGTCCCCTTCCTCGCTGCTCCATGTATGTCCCTCCCAAAGCTACATGCTCAGTCGAAGAGGATGGCTTTCCCCGAATAGACGGACTGGTCTTCGGTCGAGGGTATACAAGTAGCTTTGCTCCCCTGCTAGACCCTCCAAACAGGCTCTCAAAGTACCAGGTTCAATCCCCACACCACCACCACCAGAAGCCAGAGCTGAACACTGCTTTGGTTAAAGAAAAAACAATGGTATGGGAGGTGACACAGTGGATAAAGCATTGGACTCTCAAGCATGAGGTCCTAAGTTCGATCCCTGGCAGCACATGTACCAGAGTGATGTCTGGTTCTTGCTCTCTCTCCTCCTATCTTTCTCATAAATAAATAAAATCTTTAAAAAAAGAAAAAACAAAATAACAGTCATGCATTCAGTGAAGTTCAGTGAAGCCCTGGTGACAACAAAACAGCAACACTTATTAGCAGGAGTTCTCCTTGAGTGATCTTCAAAGTAATAAAGCAAAAATACATTTTTTCAAGTTTTTTTTTTTCCAGAATCTAGCTAGCAAGCATTTCTTTTTTTTTTTTTTAATATTTATTTTATTTATTTATTCCCTTTTGTTGCCCTTGTTGTTTTATTGTTGTAGTTATTATTGTTGTTGTCGTTGTTGGATAGGACAGAGAGAAATGGAGAGAGGAGGGGAAGACAGAGAGGGGGGGAGAAAGACAGACACCTGTAGACCTGCTTCACCGCCTGTGAAGCGACTCCCCTGCAGGTGGGGAGCCGGGGTTCGAACCGGGATCCTTATGCCGGTCCTTGTGCTTTGCGCGCTTAACCCGCTGCGCTACAGCCCGACTCCCCCTTTTTTTTTCTTTAAGAGGACACATTTCTGGTCATATTTTCTCTCCCAACAGGGACTTACAGGTCATTTTCTTAAGTCCAAATATTATTGCAATAAACATTCTTGTGCCAGGTAGTTACATTGATGTAAAGGATACATTCTTAAAAACCTCTAATAATTCATAACTCATGAACATATGTGAAGTGTACATGTGGGGTGAGGGAGCTAAGAAGATGTTTTTAATTTGCTAGTCTCCAGCTTTGAAATTATGTGACTCATTATACTTAATTTGAGATATTTGCATTTCTTCAAAATTTACATATAAGTGAAACAATATTCATGGAATCATAGCTATTATAATATATAGTGTTGAACTAGCATTCCAGAGCCACTGTGCCTGAATTAAATCTGTGTGCACTTACCAGCTATGGAAACATAGGTAGGTTACTTAACCTCTGTACCTCAGTTTCCTCACCTATGAAAAAGATCCTAATGAGAATCTCACTAAGGTTGTGATAAGAGTTAAATGAGCTGGAATATGGAAATGCAGTTAGCAAATGAACACATGATTTTAGTGATGGAAATAGTAGCAGTATTATTACAACAGGACTGATTTATACACATATTTCTTAGAATGCACTCCCAGAACCAAAGTTGCTGGGTCAAAGGACTTAACACAGCTTATTCAGCACAATCTTTGTGCCTTTGAGCACTGTAGAGGCAAATAAAAAAGGACAGATGCCAGGCTCGCTTCACAGGTGGGAGAGAGACAACCAGAAACTCATGGCTGAGTGGGAATGCAATGCAGTTCTCTTTTATTGATCAGAAAAGAATCTGCCTTTATACCTCCTGCGAAGGAAGTGGCAGGTTGGAAAAAGGAAGTGACTAGGAGATGGGGCGGAGCACAAAAAGTAGCAAGCTTCCATCTAACCAGTGGGGACTAAACCAATGCCCTGCAGGCAGGGCGGGTCTCAGGCAAAACAGTGATTATGTAAATAGACCACAGCATCAAGCAATGCAGCAGACCTGGTGTAATGACCAACAGACAGAAAATGGGATAATACTAAATAAGCATGATTACAAATTCTAACATTCTTTAGAAGGGAATTACGTAGAGCTAGAAGAGGTGTTATTTGTCTCCAGGATTATTGCTGGGGCTCTGTACCTGCATTATTTTTTTTAAAGAATTTGTTTATTTATTCATAAGAGAGATAGGAGGAGAGAAAGAACCAGACATCACTCTGGTACATGTGCTGCCAGGGATTGAACCTCATGGTTGAGAATCCAGTGCTTTATCCATTGCGCCACCTCCCAGACCACTGTACCTGCACTATTTTTTTTTTAATTTTATTTATTTTTTCCCTTTTGTTGCCCTTGTTGTTTTATTGTTGTAGTTATTATTGTTGCTGTCGTTGTTGGATAAGACAGAGAGAAATGGACAGAGGAGGGGAAGACAGAGAGGAGGAGAGAAAGATAGACACCTGCAGACCTGCTTCACCGCCTGTGAAGCGACTCCCCTGCAGGTGGGGAGCCGGGGTTCGAACCGGGATCCTTATGCCAGTCCTTGTGCTTTGCGCCACCTGCGCTTAACCCGCTGCGCTACAGCCCGACTCCCTGTACCTGCACTATTAATCCACTGTTCCTAGAGGTCAATTTTTCCTTTCTGTTGCCTTTGTTGTTGGATAGGACAGAGAGAAATGGAGAGAGGAGCGGAAGACAGAGGGGGAGAGAAAGACACCTGCAGACCTGCTTCACTGCTTGTGAAGTGACCTCCCCTCCCTCCCCCCCCCCCCCCGCAAGTGGGGAGCTGGGGACTCAAACCAGGATCCTTATGCTGGCCTTGTGCTTCAAGCCATGTATATTTCTTAGAAAGTAGAATATTTTTAAAATGTAGTTTTGCTACTGCAGAGACGGCACAATGGATAAAGCAGTAGAGTCAATTATGAGGTCCTGGTGAATCAAACATGGGTTTGATCCCTGGTACCACATGTGTCAGAGTGGTGTTCTCTGATCCCATTTCTTTCTCTCATAAATAACTCTTTTTTAAAAATGTAGTTTTTACTCAGGTAAATGCCAGGATCTTATTTCAGGCCACATCCACAATGCTCCTTTATAGCCTACTAGTAATTGTATGGATATATTTTTTGTTTATGTTTTAGGCATGTCTCTAAATCAAACTATAGAATGGTGATTTCTCTTAACAGTCTTACCTGCGCTCCCATTTCCTGTAAGCTGTCTTCTGGCTACAACCTTTTCAGACTGATAACATTATCCTTCTAGTCAGATGCCCAAAGTTCAACAGAGAATCTGGTCAGGACTGATCACTTGAAGGCTATTATGTCCCCAAAGAGATTAATGCTTTTATTTTGACTGAATAGTCAATAAGGCCAAAATTGTGGCAGATGACATAGCACATTCCTATTATGAGTGAGTAGACAAATTCCCCACCTTCAAGGATGTCTTCAAGGATGAAAGTTTGAAGGTGTCTAGGTGACTCCAGCCTGAAAGCAGGCTTGACATGAATTCTCAACCCATTATCCATCAAAATAGACTTATAGGTCTATTTTAAAATCTATATTTTTAACAGCTCTGGTATCCCAATGACTCTGTGCTTTTTTGCCCAAGTTTGACAGTGGCACTAATTCAGGATGATCCGTAGAGAGAAGCTTTGAACACATGCCAGGGACTCCTGGTTCCATTGGATGTCTTTCTATCTAGTGCAGAAAAAAAAAAAAAAGTGAAACAGAACAAATTTGCATGTCACAGGGGCACACTCATCTTGTCAGTATTATCCCAATTTTAGTGTATGTGCTGCCAGAGTGAATCACATATGCCAAAGTGATTTTTATTTTCTCTGGAACTAATCTTAGGTTACCAACTCCCTTCCTCAGCAATAATCTAGAAATTGTGTGTTTTGTCTCAGTGCTGAATGCTATTGATTTATATTGGTACAGTGTTTACCTTCGTCTCTATCAGTTTCATTAACTTTGATTCCAAATCTCGATGGAAGAAGCGAGTCCTAAACAGTCAGATGAGGGGACCAGGTGGTGGCGCCCCTGGTAAAGCCTGCACACATCATTTTGAGCTAAAACCCCAGGTTCAAGCCCCTGGTCCCCAGCTTCAGAGGGAAGTCTTCATGACTGGTGAAACAGTGCTACAGGTATTTCTCTATTGCCCCCTTTCTCTATTCCAGTCCCCTCTTCATTTCTGTCTATCCAAAAATAAAGGAAAAGGGGAAATAAGAAAGGAAAGGAGAACAGCCAAAATGACATTGTCTAAGGTATCAGGTGGGTGTAGACCTAAACTGTGTTTAGTTCTATTTTCCAGTCCTGTCTCGTTACCCTTTTTCCCCACCCCACTCCACTAGGGTTTCATATGTACATGATTACAATTACTCTGCTCCTGGCAGACTTTACTACTTTTTTCCAGACAGAGGGAAAGAAAAAGTGAGGAGAGACCCATAGTGCTGCTTCACTGCTCTAAAAACCTCCCCTTTGCCTGATGCTCCCATGTGGTGACCAGGGACTCACACCCAGGTCCTTGTGTATAACAGTGTGTTCTCTTCCAGGATCAGCTTTCCCCTGACCCCTATGTTCTAATGTTATGGTCTGAATGGTTTGTTGTCCTGTGTTTTCATCAGTGCTTACCAACTTGCCAATGAAAGTTTGACACAAGCCCATTCATGCTTCATGACTTGGCCCTTCAGAGCAAGGCTGTTCTTAGGAACAGGAATCAGCTTACTTCACTAGCTGTTAGAAGGTGAAGGAGAAGAGAGATGAGTAATAATGAGACATGGTTTCAGATCGATTTCATTTTGAAATCAGTGACACAAGTTTGTGGTGCCAGGAAGCATCTAGGAGGAAGTTGTAATGATCTGCCCCAGGGCTTACCGTTTACCAGCCTCCCCTTTACTCATGGCTTACAGAGAATACTATTCATGTTCCCACAAGTGCCTTAGAAGTTTTCCTGGGCAAGCCAGTGACTTTTCTATGAGGTGTCCATCCTCTACTTCAAAGAATGTAAAATATCTCATTTAAAAAAAAAAAAGCCATGGGGGGGGGTAGGTGGTAGCGCAGCAGGTTAAGTACACATGGCGCCAAGCGCAAGGACCCGCATAAAGATCCTGGTTCGAACCCCCTGCTCCCTACCTGCAGGAGGGTGGATTGCATCACATGCGGTAAAGCAGGTCTTCAGGTGTCTTTCTCTCCCCTTTTCTGTCTTCCCCTCCTCTCTCGATTTTTCTGTCCTATCCAACAATGACAGCAATAACAACAATAATAACAAGGAGTCGGCAGTAGCACAGTGGGTTAAGCGTAAGGACTGGCATCAGGATCCCGGTTCGTGCCTCCGGCTCCCCACCTGCAGGGGAGTCGCTTCACAGGTGGTGAAGCAGGTCTGCAGGTGTTTATCTTTCTCTCCCCCTCTCTGTCTTCCCCATCTCTCTCCATTTCTCTCTGTCCTAACAACGACGGCATTAATAACAACAATAGCAATAAAAAACAAGGGCAACAAAAGGGAAAAATAAATATTAATAATAACAATAAACAACAAGGGCAACAAAAGGGAAAAAATAGCCTTCAGGAGCACAGGCGTGGAGCCCCGTGATAACCCTAGAGACAAAAAAAAAAAAGTGCCACTGGAGCCAGGTGGTGGTGCACCTGATTGAGCGCACATGTTACAATGTGCAAGGACCCAGGTTCAAGCCCCCAGGTTCAAGCCCCCAGTCCCCACCTGTAGGGAGAAAGCTTTGCAAGTGGTGAAGCAAGGCTGCAGCTATCTCTTTCTATCACCCCATTTCCTCTTGACTTCTGTCTATCTCTATCCAATAAATAAATTAAAGATAATACAAAAAGGGGAGGAAGCTACAGTCAAGGGGACTGGGCAATATCATACCCAATAGAAAGCATACATTATGAACAAGGACCCAGGTTCAACCCCCAATCTCCACCTGCAAGGGAAAAGCTTCAAGAGTGGTAAAACAGGGAGTTGGGCGATAGCACAGCGGGTTAAGCGCACATGGTGCAAAGTGCAAGGACCGGAGTAAGGATCCTGGTTCCATCCTCTGGCTCTCCACCTGTAGGGGAGTCGCTTCACAGGCGGTGAAGCAGATCTACAGGTGTCTACCTACCCCCCTCCAGTCTTCCCCTCCTTTCTCCATTTCTCTCTGTTCTATCCAACAACAACATCAGTAATAATTACTACAACAATAAAACAAGGGTAACGGGAGTCGGGCTGTGGCACAGCGGGTTAAGCGCACGTGGCGCAAATCGCCAGGACCTGTGTAAGGAACCCAGTTCGAGCCCCTGGCTCCCCACCTGCAGGGGAGTCGCTTCACAAGCAGTGAAGCAGGTCTGCAGGTGTCTGTCTTTCTCTCCTCCTCTCTGTCTTCCCCTCCTCTCTCCATTTCTCTCTGTCCTATCCAACAACAACGACATTAATAACCACAACAATGTTAAACAACAAGGGCAACAAAAAGGAAAATAAATAAATAAATAAAAACTTAATTTATTTAAAAAAAACACAAGGGCAACAAAAGGGAATAAATAAATATTTTTAAAGCAGTGCTGCAGGTGTCTCTCTCTCCCCCCCCTTTTAAAATATTTTATTTTAATGAGAGATACAGAAAGACCAAAGCACTGCTCAGCTCTTACACTGGTGCTGGGAGTTAAACCTGGAACTTTGGAGCCTCAAGCATGAAAGTCTGTAGTATATCCATTGTGCTGTCTCCCCAGCCCTCTCTCTGTCTTTCTGTCTCCTGCTTACCTCTCAATTTCTCTCTGTCTTTATCCAATAAACAAATGAAATAAAACAAAAAGACTGGGACTGAGTGGTGGCACACTTGGTTAAGTGCACATTAGGACGCGCAACCTGAGTTCAGGCTCCGCAACCCCCACCTGTAGGGGGAAAGCTTCACAAGCAGTGAAGCAGTGCTGCAGGTGTCTCTCTGTCTCTCTCTCTCTCTCTCCTGCCCTCTCTAATCCTTTCCCTCTTAATTTTTCTCTGCTATCTAAATAAATAAAAGTTTAGAAAAAATAAAGGGGGCAGGGGTACATGGCATAATGGTTATACAAAGAGACTCTAATGCCTGAGGCTCCAAAGTCACAGGTTCTCTGGCTTTTTTGTTTGTTTTGTTTTGTTTTGTTTTGTTTTGTTTTTTAAAAAGGTGGTTCACTTCAAATGCAGACTAAGCCAGTCTCCCTCTTACACTTTTTCGTCCTCTCTGTCACTTCCCTTCCATATGTCACCCCTCAAAGAAGTAAAGACTGCCTCTGATACTTTATCTACTCTGAAAGACAGTTTCTCTGGTGTAGAGAAAGACCTGAAGTTGGAGGCAGAATTGCACATTAATACATCTTGCTCTGGGTAAGGACAGTGCTCAGTGCTATGGTAATTGTCATAATGTATGAATATCATTCCAATTAATCCTTAACCATTTTCCACATGAAGCAGCCTCCATATGTTCTTGCTGTATGAATTTGAACTCAAGTCTTTTAGACTTAAATCCCATATTCTCCATTGCTTGCCTGCTACTTGAAATCTGGTCCTGCTATTTGTAGTTGTGGACCTGCTATATATTTCTTAACTCTGCAACTGTTCCCTAACTAGTCAGAATGGGGGCAATAATAGCTACCTTGTGATTTTTAGTTTTGTTTTATTTTATTTTTATCTGGGTAAGAATCTGCTCTGCTCTGCTCTTCCCTGCTGGGTTACCTCAGGCAGAGTGGTCTTTGAAGCTTGTTCCTGCCTGACTCATGCTCCTTGGTATGGTCTGCACCCAACTGAATTTGGCTTAGAGTTGCTGGGGCAGGGCCCTCTGACACAACAGGAATACACAGCCTGTATGGAGACAGACTGGAGGATGTGACTGTTGCCTTTTCTGTTGTTAGCACCCTCCCACCTCAGGATAGGTAGGTAGCCTACTGTCCTGTGAATTTTGGGACTACATAATAATGGGACCATGTAAGCATACGGAGTAATGAAGTATATTATACATTCCTAGGGGGCAAATTTTGCAGACAGCAGGGAATAGGGTTTCTGGGTTCTTGGCAGCTTTTAGAGTTTGGGAGGAATTAAGGCTTCTGATTAACAAGGAACATAGTCCATTAGCCTCCTGCGGGATGGCCTGGAAAGGGAGGTTTGGAGAGCTCACTGGGTCCTCATTAAAGAAATCGCTGACAAAATTGTCTGGTCAGCCCTTACTGCTCTTCCTTTAGGAAGAAGGGTGTTCTAAGAAGGGTAAGAGTGACTTAACTTTTGTCATTGTGTGACTAGCTAATGAGGTCATATGGGTAAGAATTCAGAAAGATGTACAATATAAATTTTCATATTTTTTCCATGGATGCTGGCTCATCTAGCCATTATTAGCCCTGTTTTTAAATACAATTTAAAAATACAGATGTGGGGCATACCTGGTTAAATGCACATATTACCATGCACAAGGACCCAGGTTCAAGCTTCCAGTCCCCACCTACAGGGTGGTGAAGCCGTGCTGCAAGTGTCTTTCTGACCGTCTCCTTCTCTTTCTCCCCCACCCTCTTAATTTCTCTATTCTATCAAGTAAAATAATAAAGTTTAAAAATACAGATGTTATCATATTAGCATAAAGTACATTTTTCTATATTTCCGTGTGTCTGTGAGAGAGATCAAAGTACTGCTTCACTTTTTTTTGTTTCAAATGCTTTTATTGTGGAATTAATGGTCCACAGGATAGTTGTTAATATGTGGGTACAGATTCTTATTTCTCCTTGGTACATGTTTGCATACTTCTTCCAAAAACAACTTAAGTTCTTCTCTGCCATCATGCTCTAGGTCCCCAATACCTTCTCTACCTCCTCCCCACCTCATCCGACTCTAGTGTTCTTTTGCTTTTCTGCAATACACCACACTTAATCCAAGTTTCACCATGACCACCATTCCATGTTTTGTGTTACATTTGTTTTTGTCTTGTTTTTATTTAGTACTGAGTACTACATTTAGTACCTTGCCTGAGTAAGACATGTATCTACCACTAAGTCACCTATCCAGACCTTTACTTTAAATTCATCATCATCATCATCATCATCATCATCATCACCACTTGCAGCCAAGGAGGTGGCACAGTGAATGAAATATTGAAGTCTTAAGCATGAAAATACTCCCAGTATTTTAGGTACCAGACTGATGACTTTGGTTCATTTAAGATTTTTTTTAAAAAAAACTTATTTATTTTATTTGATAGAGAGGAATTGATAGGGAGGAGGAGGTAGAGAAGGAGAGACAGACACCTGCCACATTGCTTCACCACTACTGAAGCTTTCCTCCTGCAGGTGCAGGACCCAGGGGCTTCAATCTGGGTCTTTATGCCTGGTAATATGTGCACTTTGCCACCATACAGCACTTACTTACATTCAACATGAAAGAGAAGATAAGAAAACCAGAACATTCCTCCAACACACAACACGTGCAGTACTAGGGACTAAACCTGGGTATTTAGGCTTTCAAGTCCAAAACTCCAGCCACTGGCTCTACCTGGGCCATACCTCTACTTTTTTTTTTTTTGCCTCCAGAATTATTGCTGGGGGTTGGTGCCTGCACTACAAATCCACTGCTCCTGGAGGCCACTTTTTCCCTTTTTTGTTGCCCTTGTTGTTTATTGTTTGTTGTTACTGTTAGATAGGATAGAGAGAAATCGAGAGAGGAGGGAAAGACAGGAAGAGAAAGACACCTGCAGACCTGCTTCACCACTTGTGAAGCCCAGCCCCCCCCATACCTCTACTTTTTAAAAAAATTAAAATATATCGGGGACTGGACCAAGTGCAAGACCGGCATAAGGATCCAAGCCCCCAGCTCCTCACCTGCAAGGGGGTCACTTCATAAGCGGTAAAGCAGGTCTGCAGGTGTCTATCTTTCTCTTCCCCCTCTCTGTCTTCCCTTCCTCTCTCAATTTCTCTCTGTCTTATCCAATGACAACAATAGTAATAATAACAACAACAATAAATAACAAGGGCAACAAAAGGAAAAAAATAGTCTCCAGGAGCAGTGGATTCGTAGTGCAGGCACCGAGTCCCAATGATACCCCGGAGGCAAAAAAAAAAAAATTAAAATATATCTTAAAGATCTTTCTGGGTCTGGGTGGTGGTGCACCTGGTTAAGTACACATAATACTAAATGCAGTGACCCATGCAAGGATCCAGGTTTCATCCCCTGGCTCCCCACCTGCAAGGCGAACACTTCACAAGTAGCAAAGCATATCTGCAAATTTCTCTCTCTCCTCTCTGTCTGCTCCTCCTCTCTCAGTTTCTCTCTGTCCTACCCAATAAAATGGAAAAAAAAAAAAATAGCTGTCAGGAGCAGTGGATTTGTAGTGCTGGCACCGAACCCCAGCAAATACCCTGGTGAAAAAAATATCTTTCTGGATCTTTTTCTTTTCTGACACTTTGTCAGAATTAAAAGTGGCCTGGAGCACTGAAATAACACATATGCAAGACCCCAGTTGCACCAAAAAGGAAATAAAATACGTACAAAGGAGCCTTGGTCTATAAAGCCTTGGTTTATAGAGCCTTGGTCTATAAACTGACCATGAGATTGTCTTGCCTCTCAAGGTGAAACTTGACCCTCACCTGAATCTCAGTCTTGGCTTTGTAGCTATTTACAGGAGAGGGTGGAGAGGGGAGTAGGCCAAGTTCCCTCTGCAGTGGCTTGGCAGCAGACTGTGTTGGCAGGGGCGGGGGTGGGTGGGTTTTGTATGCTCTATGATAGTTCCAGAAGCCCCCTCCTTCCTAATGCTGTCTTACTCCCTTCCCTACAGACAAGTTCATGGGAGACCGTGGACAAAAGTCAGCCCTGCTTAGCACTGAAGATTCTACTGTGCTGAATGATGAAATGGTCCAGGTAAGACCTGGGCCAGAGAGACGGCATAGTGATTATACAAAAAACTTTCATGCCTGAGATCTCAAGGTCCTGGATTCAATCCCTGACACTCCATTATAAGCCAGAGCTGAGCAGTGCTGTGGATAAAATGTTTAAAAAAGATACCAGGCTCACCTGCAGGACGGAAACAAAAGATATGTTCTGTACATGTCCAGATGACATCTGGCCAGGAGCCCAAGGTTGCTGTGGCTGCTGTGAGCCACGTTACCCTTCTGTGGAGGTAGTACTAGCCCTTTTCCCAAGCTGTGGACCTGAGCACTGAACTAAACAGGTTCTTACTTGCAGCACCTTATCGGGAGCTGAGACTCAGTCCAATGGGACAGAGCTGTCTTGTGGGGAGTGGCCCAGCACCCCTTATCCCCTGGATATTTTTTCCCACATTGTTCAGGTAAACCCCAACTGAAATCATTTCCAGCACAGGACTGTTAGTCTCATGAACCTCTGGGGAGATGGACCTGTGGCACCCGGTCACACTTCTTTGTTTTTTCTAATTTTTTGAATAGCTAATCATTCACGTTTCAAAAATTAAAAATATTTACACATTAATCAATGGATAATCTCTTCTCATTTCTATCTGCCTAATGCCCTCTCATTCCTCCAAGAGAAGACTTACATAAACAATTTCTTACCTTTGAAGGAGATGACACTGTGGATAAACCACTGGACTCTCAAACATGAGGTCCTGAGTTTGATCCGAAGCATTGCATGTGCCAGAGTAATGCTCTGATTCTCTCTTGTCTTCTCTCACAAATAAGTAAGCTTGCTTAAATGTTATACATGTGTACAGATAAAAATAGACTCACACCCTCTTATGCAAAAGTTAATATACTACTTACATATCTGCACTTTCTTTTTGTATTTAACGATATACTACATTAGTATAATGCTCAGCCCACCCTTCAGATAACCTGTTACTATTTTTTTCTCTCCTCAGACTTGATCTGTTTCTAAACAAATGTGATTATGTAATCTTATTTCCCTGCCCTTTTTACACAAAAAGTGTGACATGCCTGGAACATATTAACCACTATGTGTGTTAAATAATACACTGAAATGCATTGTTTCTCACCTTCCTTTCATTTGACAGTATGTAGTGAAGATCATTCCATATCATACATACAGAACATCCTTTTAGAGGTTCAGAATTTTCTACTAGGTCAGAGGTGAGGAATCTCTAGCCCATTTGGTCTGGTCCTGCCAAGGCAACTGCAAGTGGATTCAAAATTCAGTAAATCGAGGAGCTTTTTTCATTTTTTATTTTATTTTATTTATTTTATTTTTGAGAGAGATACAGACAGAGAGAGACACAGAGAGAAATACCAGAGCACTGCTCAGCTCTGGTTTATGGTGGTATGGGGGATTGAACCTGGGACTTTGGAGCCTCAGGCATGAGAGTCTGTTTGCATAACCATTATGCTATTTCCCCCACCCAAGGAGCTTTTTTCATAACAACACTATGTGCTAATTTTTAAATTGATAACTTTGTATGGCCATGAATGATGATATATTTAAATGGCCCATGTCAGAAAAAAAGGTTCTCCACTGCTGCTCTAGGTGGTTATGATGCAGTATATTTCATTGGTCTTGCTTAATATGAGAAATACTTAGATAATTTCAAATTTTTCTCTTGCAATAAGCCCACTGAGTTCTCTTCTCACCTTTAACTCTTGTAGACTGCAGAACATTGAGTATTCTCAGTTCTTCACACATTTGGGCTAAATAGTTTTCTCTCCCTTCAGGAGAGGAACACATTGAAGATCTCTTCATCCAAACGTATCTTACGAAGACGCAAGAGAGAATGGGTGGTCCCACCAATCTCTGTCTCTGAGAATGGCAAAGGCCCCTACCCACTGAAGCTGACTCAGGTATGACTGGGACTTCTCCCTGGGAGCCAGGAGTGGCTGCAAAGAACCATCATCAAAAGGTCTAAGTATGAGGTACCTGCCAGTGGGCAGAGGAAAGCTCTTACGGAAGTAGATTCTGGTAGGCAGAGCCTGTCCACCTGAATCCATGGCGAATTCTTTGCTGCAATCATGAGACTATTTTTTTAATTTCTTTATTGGGGGACTAACGTTTTACAGTTGACAGTAAATACAATAGTTTATATATGCATAACATTTCTCAGTTTTCCATATAACAATACAACCCCCACTAAGTCCTCTGCTCAGTCATGAGGCGTTTATCACATTGTCAGTTGCCATTTTCTTTTACTTCCAGCTCAAATCTAGTAAGGATAGTGGCACCAGAATTTTCTATAGCATCACTGGCCCTGGAGCAGATAGCCCTCCTGAGGGCTTCTTCTCCATAGAGAAGGAAACAGGTTGGCTGCTGCTGAATAAGCCACTGGACCGGGAGAAGACTGCCAAGTATGAGGCAAGTACTGAGGTGGATCAGGACTCCAGGGCTTGCTGGGGAGTGTAGTACCCCGCTGACCCCAGACTTGTGTAACCACAGCTCCTTGGCCATGCTGTGTCAGAGAACGGGGCCTCAGTGGAAGATCCTATGAATATCTCCATCATTGTGACAGATCAGAATGACAACAAGCCCAAGTTCACCCAGGATGTCTTCAGAGGGAGCGTTTTGGAGGGGATGTTACCTGGTAAGAGGACTAAAGAGGGATTCTATGAGTCTACTGGGCACACACCTGGCCTTGAGTCAAATTCTGGAACCATCTGGAAGTCATGCCAAGCTCTATAAGTCATGCATACCATCCTTATCTGATTTTCTTGACTGTGCATCAGATCACTTGGGAGCTTCTTAAAAACCCACATTCTGCCATCTTTCCCACAACTCTGGAGGTAGAATAACCTTACAATAGAACTCAAGAATCTGAATGTTTTGTTTTATTTTATTTTATTTTATTTTATTTTATTTTATTTTATTTTATTTTTATGAGTGCAGTGCTCAACTCTGGCTTATGGCAGGACATTTGAGCCTCAAGCATGAAAGTTTTTTTCTGAATATTTATTTATTCCCTTTTGTTGCCCTTGTTTTATTGTTGTTGTTATTGATGTCATTGTTGTTGGATAGGACAGAGAGGAGGGGGAAGACAGAGAGGTAGGAGAGAAAGATAGACACCTGCAGACCTGCTTCACCACTTGTGAAGCAACTCCTCTGCAGGTGAGGAGCCAGGGGCTCCAACCGGGATCCTTATGCCAGTCCTTGCACTTTGCACCATCTGCGCTTAATCCGTTGCGCTACTGCCTGACTCCCAGGCATGAAAGTCTTATAAACCGTTGTGCTGGCCTCCCCCTTCCACACCTTATCTGAAAGAAAAAACTGCCTGGAGCAATAAAATCACATGTTTCAGGAAGCCTTGGTTCTGCAAAATAAAAAAAAAAAACAAAGCAAAGCAGAAAAGAAAGACTAGGGATGTAGCTCTGTGGTAAAGTACATTTTTAAATTAATTAATAATTTATTCCCTTTAATAATTTGTTGCCCTTGTTTTATTGTTGTAGTTATTATTATTGTTGTAGATGTTGTCGTTGTTGGATAGGGCAGAGAAAAATGGAGAGAGAAGGGGAAGAAGACAGGGAGAGAAAGCTCAGCTGTGGCTTATGGTGGTGTAGGGGCTTGAACCTGGGACTTTGGAGCCTCAGGCATGAAAGTCTACATAACCGTTATGCTACACACCCCTGTAAAGTATATATTTTGTCTGTAAAAAACCTGAGTTCAATTCTTGGCACTATCACTAACAAAATAACTTTAAAGATTAGATAGTAGCCTCCTAATGCTTGTTGTTGTCTTATATTATGTACACACCATACAAGTTTCTGTGGTGAATGGCAGCTTCAGGGAAAGCAGTAGAGACTGGAACTGTTAGATGGAGAGCAGAGTTTATGGACAGTGGAAAATATGGGCAGAGGGTAGACTGCATAATGGTTATGCAAAAAGACTCTCCCCCACCACCATAAGCCACAGTTGAGCAGTGTTTTGGTTAAAAAAAAAAAAGTGGAGGGAGTCGGGGGTAGCGCAGCGGGTTAATCGCACATGGCGCAAAGTGCAAGGACCGGCATAAGGATCCCAGTTCAAGACCCTGGCTCCCCACCTGCAGGGGAGACACTTCTCTGTCTTCCCCTCCTCTCTCCATTTCTCTCTGTCCTATCCAACAACGATGACATCAAGAACAACAACAACAACAAAAGAAAGAAAGAAAGACAACAAGGGCAGCAAAAGGGAAAATAAAAAGTGGAAAATATATTTCTGAATCAGTATTGAACCTTTTTTCTTTATATTCAGGAAATCTAGAAGTGCTCAGCCTAGGTTGTTAGGGAGCTTATCTTTTTGTTTTTTTTTTAAGATTTATTTATTTTTGGGAGTCGGGCGGTAGCACAGCGGTTAAGCGCAGGTGGCGCAAAGCACAATGACCGGCGAGAGGATCCCGGTTCAAGCCCCTGGCTCCCCACCTGCAGGGGAGTCGTTTCACAAGCGGTGAAGCAGGTCTGCAGGTGTCTTTCTCTTCCCTCTCTATCTCCCCCTCCTCTCTCCATTTCTCTCTATCCTATCCTATAACAAAGACATCAATAACAACAACAATAATAACTACAACAATAAAAAAACAAGGGCAAAAACAAAGGGAAAATGAATAAATAAATAAAAAGATTTATTTATTTTTATAGGAAACGACGAGAACACAGCTCAGCTCTGGCATGTAATGGTACTAGGCATTGGATGAGTGGCCTTAGACATACAAATTTGCTGTTCTACCTCAACCTATCCAACCCTTGCAGTAGTATTATAAAGTATGAGAGACCCAGGCTCTGTCTGTCTTCTGGCTTGTCTGTTTATCTTCATCCCTGAGATTCCCTCATGGTGGCTTCTGGTGCTGCATTTGTTACATCTGGAGGATGAGGAAGGATGAGAATAGTAATAAGTATCTCTCTATTCAGATTAGCACCTCCCCAAGATGTCTATCCTGTGGGACAGAATTTAGTTTCATGGCCACAGCTAAGGGATGGGAGGGACCCTGGAGGTGGAACAATTGGATAAAAGATAAAATGTTGGAATTGAACCATGAGGACCTGAGTTTGATCCCCTGCATCTCATTTGCCAGACTGATGCTCTTGTTCTCTCCCTTCCATGTCACCTCCCTATAAAGAGGAGGGAGGTGGGTGGGAAGTAGTTTTTCTAAGTGAACCTAAAATGATTTTGAGGTGTATGTTTCTAAGAAAAAAGAGGAAGTAACCTGAGAGGTGACACAGTAGATAAGGTATTGGACTCTCAGACAGGAGGTCCTGAGTTCAATCTCTAGTATTGCATGTTATCAGAGTGATGCTCTGGTTCTCTCCCTTTATCTCCTTTCTTTCATAAATAAATCTTTAAAGAAAGAGAAGGAAAGAAAGCCGCGTATAGTAAATGTAAAGCAGACTAGGATGTAGTAAAGTAGGCACTGCTTTACATGTATGGAACCCTGGTAGTCTGATTCCCAAACCAAAAAAAAAAAAGGTGAGGGGGAAGGATGTGGTGGAAAATGGGTCCAAGTCGATGAGCCAGTGGAGCCTCTCAGAGCCCCAGGGATAGATAGCCAAGGCTGGATTTAGAGCTGGTGAGGGAAGGAGAGTCGCCCATCCTTTTCCCTCTGCAGGCACTTCTGTGATGCAGGTGACAGCCACGGATGAGGACGATGACATCAGCACCTACAATGGGGTGATAGCTTACTCCATCCATAGCCAGGATCCAAAGGACCCACACGACCTCATGTTCACTATCCACCGGAGGACAGGCACCATCAGCATTGTCTCCAGCGGCCTGGACCGGGAGGTCAGTCTGAGGGAGTGGCTACTCTTTTCCCATTCTGATGTCTCACAGCTCCCAGGGGCTGGTGGCCCCTTGCCAAGTGTTCTTTCTAAGGCTGGGGAGGGAGGCAGCTGTAAAATGCAGGCAGTTGCTATTTTCTGTAGATTTTCTCATTTCCTCTCAGAACGGCACACTTAGCATGCACATTCCCCAGATCTGTCCCCTGTGTGTCACTAAGTAGAGCTCACTCTGTGGATATTGAAGTTGCCTCCTGTTTCCTAATTAATTCCTTTACCCAAATCTCTGCCCAAAGCTTCCATTCTTTTTATTTTATTTTATTTTATTTTATTTTATTTTATTTTATTTTTTAACCAGAACATTGTTCAGCTCTGGCTTATGGTGGTGCAGGGGATTGAACCTGGGACTTTGGAGCCTCAGGCACAAGAGTCTGTTTGGATAACCATTATGCTATCTACCCTCCTTCCCAAAGCTTCCATTCTATATGGGCCCAGGGTTGAGGGCACTGTACCCAGTCTCCTCTCCCCCCCCTGCCCCCACCTCAACTTAGGAGAGCTCTTGGGGCCCATAGTTCCCCCTGTCCCCTCTGCTTCTGTTTTTGCTCGTGAGTGAGCAGTGGGTTATGACATCAAGGACACTTGCCAGAGGGAGAAACATCCATCTTCCTCCACTGACACTCAAGGCTTGGCCTCTAGGAGGCCAGGCTAAGGATACTCAGACTGAATTCACACTGATCTTTCTCTTTCCCCAGAGGATCCCTGAGTACAAACTGACCGTCCAGGCTACAGACATGGACGGAGATGGCTCCACCACCACAGCAGTGGCCATAGTGGAAATCCTTGATGCCAATGACAATCCTCCCATATTTGACCCCCAAAAGGTAATCCCTCTGCCTGCTTCTCTGCAAGTCCCAGTCCCACCACTCTAGCTTTATGGTAATCAAATTACCTAACCTCTCTGTGCCCCCTCTGTGTCCTCATCTGTGAAATGGAGTTCATGATAGCACCTGCTGCTAAGTTCTGAGCTCTGCAGCTTTTAACACAATCTCAGTCTCATAAGTGTTTGACATGAAAGTCATTGTTGGGGCTGGGTGGTGGTGCACCTGGTTGAGCACACATGTTACAATGCACAAGGATCCAGGTTCGAGCCCCCAGTCCCCCACCTGCAGGGGGAAAGCTTCACAAGTGGTGAAGCAGTGCTGCAGGTGTCTTTCTGTCTCTCACCCTCTCTATCCCTCCATCCCCTTTTAATTTCTGAATGTCTCCAATAAATAAAGATAGTAAAAAATTTTTTTAAAGAGTCATGTTATGAGAACTTAATTTCACTTGCACCTATACCTGCCCACTTTACTGAATGCTGGCTAGACCTCCAGAGGGCCTGGTGCTAACCACTTCGACACCCACCCCCTCCATCTTTAGATAGCTGAACGTGATCTAGGGCTGATGAGACATTTGTTCAAGGCAGCTGATTTCCCATTCTTTGTCACCTGTCCTAGAACTTGTAAAAATAAGTCCATGGAAAGTACTGCAGAGCAGTTAGGCAGCTTGTCCTGCTCACCCCACCCCTGTTACTTCCTCATTCAGTTAGTTGGGTGATGGGCTTGGGACTCAGATCAGTGAGATGCCTGGGGCATTGCTTTCTGGGTTTAAGGAAAGAAAGTAGGTCCACAATAGTTATGATCTGTCCCAGCAGCTGTGAGGCTGATTTCCAAGCCTTCTGCACTTGTGATGCCCTGTCCCTCTTTCCCCTCACCCCCCCTCCCCAAGTCTGATACATGGATTATGGATGGGCAAATGGGCCTCTTCTTAGGGCCAGATGGAGAGCTTGCAGTCTCTGAAGAATAGGATAGTCATTCTCTCCACCCTTACTGTGCTGTTCTCCCCATACCCACAGTATGAAGCTCATGTGCCTGAGAACGCAGTGGGCTACGAGGTGCTGAGGCTGTCAGTGACTGATCTGGACCTACCCAACTCACCGGCGTGGCATGCCACCTACCACATTGTGGGGGGTGATGATGGGGACCATTTCACCATCACCACCCACCCTGAGAGCAACCAGGGCATCTTGACAACCAAGAAGGTGAGTCTACTGGGCTTTAGACCAGGGCCACCCTGGAACAGCAGGATTGCAGCCTTCAGGACTAGGAAATACCACCTGCACGGACACTTACCTTGGCCTATTCTCCAAGGAAGGGGAGAGGGAGGGAGAGGACACATGGGATGCCAAGGACCTCAGAGACCTCATGCTTCTAAGTCCAGAATCTCACTCATTACACCACCTCCTGGACCTTTTTTCTTTTCTTTTTTTTTTTTTTTTTCTCCTCCTTTTTTGTATAGAGACTAAAAGATGAGAGGAAAGGAGAGTAAGAGAGATTTATAACAGTGCTTCACTGCTTGTGGAGCCTGCAGGTGTGGATTGGGTACTTGAACTTAGTTCCATGTACATTGCAGTACTTATGCTCTACAGGGTAAGCCACCACCTGGCCCCCCAACAGTCTTATATAATACTTTGAAGATTGTTCCCTTTTGGAGGCTAGGCAATGGCACACCCGGTTAAGTGCACATAGTGCAAAGCACAAGGACAAGTGGAAGGATCCAGGTTCAAACCCCTATTCCCCACCTACAGGAGGAGGCTTCACAAGTGGCAAAGCACGTCTGCAGATTTCTGTCTTTCTCTCTCCCTCTCTACCTCCCCTATCCTCTCAGTTTCTCTCTGTCTAATAAAATGGGGGAAATGGTGTCTAGGAGCAGTAGATTTGTAGTTCCAACACGGAGCCCCAGCGATAACCCTGGAGACCAAAAAAAAAGGCTATTTCTTTTTACATCAAATACTTTCTAGTGCCCTTTTATACTGTGAAATGAAATTTATCTGCTATATAATCTGTCTAACTCAGACTTTCTAAAGAGATAGAAAGGATGTAAAAGGGAAATATGTAGAAAACTTACAGATAATAAAATACTTCCATATATAAACTTTTGAGTCTAACTATACTAGAAAGCACAACAAAGTGGACATTTTCCTGCATCTTTTTAGAGATTTATTCAAATATTGTGGACCTTTGATTTTTCTCTGGCAACTCATGCCACAAGTGGTATTGATATCTTTTCAGAAGAACAAATAAACAACTTATGGAAATGTCCTGAACAAATCAAATTACAAGCTTCCCTCAGAAGTTGTGTTCTTTAAAATTCAGTACATATTAAAACCACATCAAAAATGTGGTTTATATGTAAAACATGCTCTAGACTCTAACTATAAACAGATTTTCACACCCGTGGATTCATAAATGCCTAAGGGAATATTGGCAAATCAAATGGGATATGGTATGGTTCCTGTTTCTATAAGTTTTTAAAAAATATGAGAAAAAAGAGTTGAAAGAGACTCAGAGCATAACTTTGGTGCATGCATTGCTTGGGACTAAGCTCAAGACCTCATGCTTGTCAGTTCAGTGCTTTACCCACTGCACCACCTCCTGGGCTGTATTTTTAAAGATCTAGAGAGAGAGGCACACAGAAATAAAGGGATGGAAAGAGAAGAGATAGAGACCGAGACCAGAGCACTGCTCAGCTCTGGCTAACAGTGATGCTGGGGATTGAAGACTTTAGAGCCTCAGGCATATGAGTCTTTTGCATAACCATTATGCTATCTTCCCAAACCCTGAAGATCTATTTTATTTTATTTTATTTAAGATCTATTTATTTAATTTATTTATTCCCTTTTGTTGTCCTTGTTTTATTGTTGTAGTTATTATTGATGTCATTGTTGTTGGATAGGATGGCGAGAAATGGAGAGAGGAGGGGAAGACAGAGGGGGAGAGAGAGATAGACACCTGCAGACCTGCTTCACCGCCTGTGAAGCGACTCCCCTGCAGGTGGGGAGCCAGGGGCTCGAACCGGGATCCTTAGGCCGGTCCTTGCGCTTTGCGCCACATGTGCTTAACCCACTGCGCCACCGCCCGACCCCCAGATCTATTTATTTTAATGAGAATGAAACCAGAGGATTGTTTAGCCCTGATAGTTTGGTGGTGATTGAACTTGTAGCCTTTGAAGCGTTAGTTATGCAAATCTGGTGCTTTACTGTTGTACTGCTTCCCCTGATTCATGATACAGTCCCTTTATTTAATGCCAGGGAAGAAACCCAGGACCTCTGCATGCACTATACCTCCATGTAGACTATTCTTCTTAAATCTGTTTTTTGAGAGAGAGGGAAAAACAGAAAAGAGATCACCACAACACTGCTCTGCCACTCACAGAGCTTCCTTGATGGTGCTAGGACATGAACCTGGTGTGTCACACATGGGAAATTGCTTTCTTTCCTAGACTGCCTATCTCCCAGCCCAGCAGACTTCTCTTTCTGTGCTTCAAATCTAAAATGCCGCTATGTGATCCCCAATCATGACAACTAGAAATGTCTCCGTGAATTTTTTTCCATTTTTAAAAAATATTTTTTTTATTTATTTATGAGAAAGATAGGAGGAGGAGAGAGAGAAAGAACCAGACATCACTCTGGTACATGTGCTGCCGGAGATTGAACTCAGAACCTCATGCTTGAGAGTTCAATGCCTTATCCACTGTGCCACCTCCCAGACCACCGTGAATTTCTAAAATGTCGCCTAGTGGGTGTTAACACCCCATTGGGAACAGTGATCTAGGATCTAGTCTAGTTGCTTTTGGGGTAGTCTGAGGAATCCCACTGGGTTTCTTCTCAGTGGGTAGCTTTATAAGGACAGGAAAGAGGCAGCATAGTTGTTGGTGGGAGCCTCAAGGCCCTCGTCACTGGCCCTTTTTCTCTGACATCAGAGAATGGCTGCTCAACTCTTCCTCTTTTCACCCAGGGCTTAGATTTTGAGGCCAAAAGCCGGTACACCCTGTCCATCAAAGTCACCAATGAAGTTCCGTTTGTGGTGAAACTCCCAACCTCCACAGCCATGGCTGTGGTCATTGTGGATGATGTGAATGAGCCTCCTGTGTTCGTCCCGCCCTCCAAAGTCATCGAGGTCCAGGAGCACATCGATGTTGGGGAGCCTGTCTGTACCTACTCTGCTCAGGACCCTGACAGGGGCAATCAGAAGATCAGGTACTTGGCACTAGACTCAGACACAGCTCAGTGTACTAGTCTTGTTGGGATGTGTTGTTACATATAAAGGCACCCTGAGGCAACTCTTCTCCTTGTGACTTTTCCTGACTTCTCCTCTGCAGCTACCACATCCTGAAAGACCCAGCTGAGTGGCTGATGATGGACCCAGACAGTGGGCAGGTCATAGTTGCAGGGGTTTTGGACAGGGAGGATGAGCAGTTTGTGAGGAACAACGTCTATGAAGTTATGGTGTTGGCCACAGACGATGGTGAGTGCCTCCTCCCAGTCCCTTTATTCAGGCACCTTTGGTTCCTAGGTCACAAAACACAGCAAGCCCCTTCCATAAGACAACAGGGCTGATGAGAGGTGTTAGTAATCTCTGTGGCTGGAGGGTTGAAAGGGTCTTTTAGCAGTAAAGGAAAACACAAGGTGAAGCAAAGGGCTCTGGGAAAAGAGGAGAAGGGATGGGAAGAAGGACTCTGGGGCATGATGATGGACAAGAATATAGTTGGGGGAGAGAGAATCTAGTAGACACACCTGCCATGAGGCAATGATAGGTTGTATCCATGTGCCATTAGCTGTTCTATAAACTATTAACCATCACCAACCCCCAAATAAAGTGGGAAAAAAAATTAAGGGGCTTTTAGATAGGCTATGTATTTTTGCCACCAAGGCTATCACTAGGAGTCAGTGTCTGTACAACCCCTCCATTCCCGAAGGCCATCTTTTTTTTTTTAATTTCATTTATTTATTCCCTTTTGTTGCCCTTGTTGTTTTATTGTTGCAGTTATTGTCATTGTTGTTAGGATAGGACAGAGAGAAATGGAGAGAGGAGGGGAAGACAGAGAGGCGGAGAGAAAGACAGACACCTGCAGACCTGCTTCACCACCTGTGAAGCGACTCCCCTGCAGGTGGGGAGCCGGGGGCTTGAACCGGGATTCTTATGCTGGTCCTTGCACTTTGCGCTGCCTGTGCTTAACCTGCTGCGCTACCGCCCGACTCCCGAAGGCCATCTTTTTATATAGAGAGAAAAACAGGCAGACAGAGACAGAAGGAGAGGCACCTGCAGCATAACTTCACCACTCATGAAACTTGCCCCCAATGGCAGGGATAGAGAACTTGATAGGTCTTTTCACATGGTAACATGTGCACTTTACCAAGTGAGCCACCACCAGGCCCTATAGAGAAGTCTTTTTTTAATATTTATTTATTTATTCCCTTTTGTTGCTATTATTCATATTATTATTCATATTTATTTGTTGCTATTATTCATATATATTATTATTGTTGTTTCATTGTTGTAGTTATTATTGTTGTTGTTATTGATGTTGTCATTGTTAGATAGGACAGAGAGAAATGGAGAGAGGAGGGGAAGACAGAGGGAGAGAAAGATAGCTGCAGAACTGCTTCACTGCTTGTGAAGCAACCCCCCCCCCCCGGGGAGGGGGGCTTGAACTGGGATCCTTATGCCAGTCCTTGCGCTTTGCACTACCTGTGCTTAACCTGCTGTGCTACCACCCGACTCCCTAGAGAAGTCCTTTAAAAGACCAGTGTGGGGGCAGGGCGGTAGTGCAGTGGGTTGAGCTCACATGGTGCAAAGTGCAAGGACTGGTGCCAGGATCCTGGTTCAAGCCCCTGGTCTCCACCTGCAGGGGGATCGCTTCACAAGCAGTGAAGCAGGTCTGCAGGTATCTATCTTTCTGTCCTTCTCTGTCTTCCCCTCCTCTCAATTTCACTCTGTCCTGTCCCAACAACAATAATAGCAGTGGCAATAACAACAAGAACAACAAAAATGGGGGGGATGGCCTTCAGGAGCAGTGGATTCATAGTGCAGGCACTGAGCCCCAGCTATAACCCTGAAAGCAAAAAAAAAAAGAGAAAGAAAAAGAAAGAAACCAGTGTAAGAGGGTTGGGTGGTGGCACACCGGGTTAAGTGCACATAGTACGAAAGACCAGTGTTTGCAGCCTGGAAAATAGCTCAGCTAGTAGAATGCAGGACTCGTGTCTGAATTTCCTGGTTTGTTCCCCAACATCATGGTACTCTGGCTTTTCTCTTTCCTTCTTTCTCACATGACAGTCTATCTTGTAGGAAATAAAACTTTTTGGAAGTAATAAGCTGAAGCCAAGAGATAGCTCATTTAGTAGATAGAGCATATGACTTTACATGAAATAAAGACCCAGATTCAAGCCCTAGCACTACACATGTGGAAAGCACCAAGGGCAGCTCCATAAAAGGTAGACCAGTAGTGTGAACTCTATTCAGCTCTGGCTTATGGTGCTACTGGGGATTGAACCTGACACCTCAGAACCTCAGGCATGAAAGTCTTTGCGTTGTGCTATTTCTCCAGCCCTGAAATAAAGGAAAAAAAAAAAAGTCTGGCTATGGATCAGTGTAATTGTATGTGTGTGAGGCCTTGGCACTACAAATAAATAAATGAAAAGACTGGTGCTTATAGCCAAGGAGGTGGCTTGCTGGTGGAACTCAGGATTTGGATGTGTGCGTTAATCCCCAGTGCTGCTTTTGTTGGAGTTATGCTCTGATTCTCCTTGATAGAGATAAATCTTTAAAGTAAAATAAAAATTAAAGCCTAGCGCTAGGAGGGGCTCGGTGGGACATCTAGTTTAGTGCACATGTTACAATGTACTCAGACTTGGGTTCAAGCCCCTGGCCCTCATTTTCAGGGGGAAAGCTTCATGAGAATGAAGTAATGGTGCAGGTGTCTCTCTGTCTCTCTCTATCCCTCTTCCCTCTCAGTTTCTCTCTGTCCTATCAAATAAATAAGGAATTTTAAAAAAAGAAGAAAATGTGCTAGGGTGGCTGCCAATTTCCTTAAGATCCAAGAATTAGGAAATATCTGAAGATTCCTTTCAACCCAGGTTGGTGATTCATTGTACCCTGCACTGGCCTGTGTTTTTTCCTCTATAGTTGAAGGGAGCCATCTGGAAAGTATCAGGTTTGATGAGTGATATCACCCCTTGACAGGACTAGGGGTCCTCATGTGTCCTAACTGCCTCTACCCAACTCTTAAAGAACCACAGCCTACCAGGCATGTGAGGGTTCATAGCAGGGCTGTGAAGGAAACATTCCCAAAGCTGGTCAGCAATCACTTCTTTAACCCTAAGATGCCCAGTAGGTTTCTCTCTGTGATAGATAGGTAGTGATAGTGTGAAGTGGCTGCAGCAGTACTCTCACCAGCTAGTAATGTCTACTCCAGACACATACTAGAATGATTACTTTTCACGTGTGTGCCCTCAGTGGTTTTGATCTCTAGTAAAGGTAAGGCACAAAAAGCTTCTAGGCTGGGGAGATGGCATAATGGTTATGCAAAAGACTTTCATGTCTGAGACTCTGAATCACCAGGTTCAATCCCCAGCACCACCAGAAGCCAGATTTGGGCAGTGCTCTGATTGAAAGAAAGACAGACGGGAAGAAAGAGAAAGGTTTCACCTTGGCAAAACCCTCCATGCATCTGAGTGGGTGGGTCATAAGGGAGCTCAACAAAATTGATTCATCAACCTAAGCAAGGTATCATATCATATGTGTTCTTATGAACAGGGAACCCTCCAACCACCGGCACGGGGACCCTCCTCTTAACACTTACCGACATCAACGACCATGCCCCAGTCCCTGAGCCCCAGCATATCACCATCTGCAACCAAAACCCAGTGTCTCAAGTGCTGAACATCACAGACAAGGACCTGCCACCACACACCTCTCCCTTCCAGGCCCAGCTCATACTTGACTCGGATGTCTACTGGACAGCAGAGGTCAACGAGAAAGGTAATTTGTGCTTGGGGAGATAACATAATAGTTATACAAAAAGACTTTATCACCTTCGGCTCCAGAATTCCAGGTTCAATCCCCCATACCACTGTAAGCCAGAACTGAGCAGTGCTCTGGTGAAAATAAAACTATAATAAGTAGGTAACTGTGTGGTGGGTTCTAGCTCTACTTGATGGATGTCTGTCCTATGCCAGGGCCCTCCAAACATCCCCTCACATCTTAAGGGCCACAGAAGTAATAGTCTCCTCAAGAACACGAAATGCTACTTATTAAACTAATGTGAGCCTTTGGACTCTCACATGGGCCACCAGAAACCTTTCTAGTTTGGGTGCACTCCTGTACAGAGGAAAGACCTGAAGGTCAGAGGGAGAGGGCATGACTTTCTCACATCATGCAGTGAGACTGAGGACTGTCGAGCTGTTCATCTGTCACCCCACTGATCGCCAGCATTGATTTGGCTGATCTGGCAGACTAGGCAGATGTCGCCTTCCTCCCTCATATGAGTGCTCATATGACTCCTTCCCAAAGCTGTGCATTTGATAGAAGAGGACAACCTTCCATTTTCAATCAAGGGTATAAAGGCAATGTGTGTGCTTACCCAGGTGAGCCACCACCTGACCCTGAAATCAAAGGGATAAGTGATTATATCTGCCTGCTTGTGCCTCCAGACAACCTCTCAGAACACACAATGAGAGGCAGCACTCCATCCAGTGCCTGAGGCTCCCAAGTCCTAGGTTCAGTCCCCCAGAACCACCAAGTGCTAGAGTTGATCATTGCTATAAAAAACAAAACAAAACTCCAGAAGAGTGATGATAGCTAACACACACCCAGAGTGCTTACTCTGCTGAGCTCACTGCAGATGCTTTGTAAATTACTGTGTCCTCACAACTCTGTGAAGAATGAACTATTACCACGTCACATGCCTGTGTTCTCAGATAAGGGAACCCAGACTTACAGAAGCTTAAATGTTTTGCCAGAGGCATTAGGGCTAGAAAACATGCTTTGCATGTTTGAGGCTCTTGGGTTCAGTCCCTGGCACCAAAAAAGAAAAGAATGGCATCAGGATTTGAATTTAGGCAAATTGCTAAGTATTAGTAAGTCTAAATATTAGTAAGACTCCGCCTACCATTTGCCGAACCACATTGAGCAAGCTGCTTTATCTTTTTCTCCCTTATTTAATGTATCTACTATCCCCTGTGGCCAATATTTCTTATCCCTATTTCCAGGTGAGATTGAGACCTGGAGAGGTCTCTCCTTGAGAAACTAAAGACCTTTCTTCACAGAGGCCCCAGACTCTGTATTCCTCACCTACAAATAGAGCCCTCCCTCCGAATTCAAGGATTCCCAGAGTCTCCCCAGAATGGTACCCAGTGTACTTGCCACTGACACCAGGCCTTTAGAAGTCAACACAGGAGTGGGGGTAGATAGCATAATAGTTATATAAAGAAACTCTCATGCCTGAGGCTCTGAAGTCCCAGGTTCAATCCCCCATACCACCATGAACCAGAGCTGAGCAGTGCTCTGGTGTTTCTCACTGTGTCTCTCTCTGAATCTCTCAAAAATAAAAATAAATTAAAAAAATACTTTTTAAAATATTAAAAGAGAGAGAGAAGTCAACACAGTACCTATTGCAGCCTCATGTCTCATACCGGAACTTAGGTGCTTATCACTAACACTATAACACAGATTAGCATCCTCCAATCTGCTTGACATCAGCTGTAGCCCCAAGTCAAGTGCATATGGACTTACTAATATTTGAAAGCTCACTTGAAAGTTTATAGTTTTTATACATTGAAATTTATCATACAGCAGCAGTATAAATATTTACTGTGGTAAGGGTGAAATGATGCAGTATTATATGGTAGTGAGGTCTCAAAGAAGAAAACCAGTGGCCAGTTAATGGTTGGGTTGCATGGCAGAGGAGGTAGCTCAGTGGTAGAGTGCGTGACTTGCATATGAGGCCCCAGCTTTAATCCCAGGTACTATACATGCCAGGGTGATGTTTTGGTTTTCTCTTATAAAATAAATTATGAAAAAAATTATTGCAGCCAGGAGGTAGCACAGTGGATACAGTATTGGACTTGCAAGCATGGGGTCCTGAGTTTGATCACATCACAGAATTACCTATGCCAGTGATGCTCTCCTTCTCCCTCTTACCCTCTCTCATAAATAAAAATTTTAAAAGATGTATTTATCAGGTAGAAGGAAAGAATCAGAATATCACTGTGACAGGTGTGATGCTAGGAACTAATTTTGAAACCTCATGCCTACAAGTCTACTGCTTATCCGCTTTTCCACTGCACTACCTCCCAGGCTGCTAAATCTTTTTTTTTCCATGTGTTTAGGGGGATGCATAGTGGTTAGCATAATGAATTAGACCCAGGAGGTAGTGTAGGAACTAGAATATTGGACTATCAAGCAGAAGTCCTGAGTTCAGTTCCTGGCACCACATATACCAACCAGAGTGATGCTCTGATTCTCTTTCTCATGTTAATAAACAAACTATTAAACAAGAAGAAAAGAAACAAAAGGCTTTCTTGCCTGAGGTTCTGAGGACTCATGTTTGAGTCCAGCTCCTACAACAGTGAAGGAAGCTTCAGTGCTGTGATATCTTTCCCTTTTTTTTTTTTTTTTCTCTCTGAAAAAGTTGTCCTGGAGCAGTGAAGTTCTGTTAATGACCAAAATAGAAAGTAATAATCAAGGGTTGTTGTCTGTCACTGAGGGGCTTCACTGGTCTGTACCAAGTGTGCCTATGGGGCAGGAGGCTGAACTTAAAAGCATGAAGTCTTGAATTCAGTTCCCAGCAATACATGTGCCAGAGGGATGCTCTGGTTTCCTCATACACATGTTAATCTTAAATGGGGTGGGGGGAGAGGGCGAGATAGTATAATGGTTGTGCAAAGAGACTGTCATGGCTGAGGCTCCAAGATCTCAGGTTCAGTCCCCCACACCACCATGAACCAAAGCTGAGCAGTGCTCTAGTGAAAAAGGGGTGAGGGAGGAGAATCTTTAAAAAATAAGGAGTTGAGTTTAATTCTCCTATTGCACCAGTAATCTCAGTGACAATGGATTTGGCTTTGGCTAACTGAGCAATTTTAATTTAATGAATAGAGACAGAAGTTGAGATGGACAATGGGGGCAGGAGAAGACCTGCAGCCCTGCTTTACCACTTGTGAAACTATCCTCCTATGGGTAGGGACCAGAGGCTAGAACCTGGGTCCATGTGCACTGTAATGTGTGGCTTAACCAGGTGTGCCACTGCCCGGCTCTCCAACTGAGGATTTTTAACACTTGACATAAGTATAAATTCAGGTTATATCTCCCAGTTGTCCAGACCAGGAGGCTATCTCCTCCAGCCTCTCAAGATGAATAAATGATCTTTCTGCTCCAGGAGATGCAGTAGCCTTATCCCTGAAGAAGTTTTTGAAGCAAGACACATATGAAGTATACCTCTCTGTGTCTGACCACGGTAACAAGGAGCAGATGACGGTGATCAAGGCCACTGTGTGTGACTGCCATGGCCACGTGGAGACCTGCCCTGAGCGCTGGAAGGGTGGCTTCCTGTTCCCCATCGTGGGGGCTGTCCTGGCTCTGATGCGTGAGTATTATCACACACACACACACACACACACACACACACACACACACACACACACACACACACACACACACCCCCCAGGATGGGACAAGTAGAAGACTGGGTTCTGCCTTGAACTCCTGGAACTAAGGGGCTCATGTGTTCCTTCAGTTCTGACTTCTAGAAGCATCAGTCTGTAGATTGTGCAGGGCTTTGGGGAGACAGGTGAGCAAACCAACATGGTCCTGTAGTCATGTCCTCTAGAAGCTCCAATATTGGGTCTGATGGCATGCACTCTAGGCCACCTGTGTTAATGTTACCACTCATTAGACTAGTTTTTGGACCTATTCCCAACCAACTAATTCAGACATTCAGGTATAACCCGGTAATCTGGACTTTTTTTTTTTTTTTTAAGATTTACTTACTTATGAGAGAAAAGAAGAGAGAACCAGAGCTTTACTTTGGCATATGTTGGGTTTTTTTCCCCCCTTGGTACAGGTGTCTTAACATTCTAGCTATAGGTGAGATCTAAAGTTAGATGAGGCTGATAGGTTGATCAACTGTGGCTATGAAATGGCAAATAGTCACACTCCCCAATTCTTCCAGTCCTCCTCCTGGTGCTTCTCTTGTTGGTGAGAAAGAAGCGAAAGGTCAAGGAGCCCCTTCTGCTCCCAGAAGATGACACCCGTGACAATGTCTTCTACTATGGCGAAGAGGGAGGCGGTGAGGAGGACCAGGTGGGACCCCTGGCATGGATGGCTGAGTCAGCCCTATGCCTAGGTTGGCAACATTGTCCAGATGCTGGTGTGAGACATCAGTTTTCATGCAGGATCAAATACTTATTCCTTTGTTTTCCCTGGGACCAACTCTCTTCTGAGAGGATAGCTGACTGGTCCCTTGCTACAGTCTCTTTGACATCAGCCAAAGTGACCTTGATCTTGAGCTTAATTGGTGGCGGTGGTGCATGGAAACTAGGGCTTTCAGAAATCTCTGACACTATCTAAAAGCTAACTATGAACTGGACCATCTAGATGGTGGGGAGCGGGGGTGCAGTGTAAACAGTGGGGGTGGGGAGGCATGGTTGGTCTTTCTCTGTTCCACATTCTCAACCTCAAGCTCTTTTTCACTTTCATGAAGGACTATGACATTACCCAACTCCACCGTGGTCTGGAGTCCCGGCCTGAAGTAATTCTCCGTAATGATGTGGCACCAACCTTCATCTCCACACCCATGTACCGTCCTCGCCCGGCCAACCCAGATGAGATTGGCAACTTCATCAGTGAGGTGAGGAAGGAGGCAGTCTTTAGTCAAGCAGCAGCAATGCCCAAGAAAAAGCTTCGGCTTAGAGTGTTGGTTCTGGGTTCAAATCATGGCTCCACCAACAACCAGCTGTAACTTTAGACTTAGTTTTCCTCCTCCATAAGACCCTAACTTGCAGTGGGGTAAAGAATAGATTAAGGTGGTCTGGGAGATGGTATAATAGATAAAGCGTTACATTCTCAAGCATGAGGTCCTGAGTTCAATCCCCAACAGCACATGTACCAGAGTGATAACTATTTCTTTCTCCCCTCTGATCTCTCTCATAAGTAAGTAAGTAAATAAACAAATAAATAAATAATATAGATTAGGAAGGGCCAGGGAGATAATGAAGCAATAGCATATAGGACTTGCATGTGAGAAGTTCCAGGCTCAGTTTTAATGATGCCAGAGGCAGGGAGTTTCTCCTCTTTGAAAAAAAAAAAGGAATGCCTAGGAGTGATTTTGTTTGCAAATTTAACAGGACAGTTATTAGAAAAATGGAGCCAGATTGACCTGGGTTTGCATGTTTTAAGATGCCAGGTGATTCTAATTTGGAGCAGAGTTTGGAAATCTTCATGGTAGGTCATCTTAAGGGTTGATACAACTAAACACCATAACAGAACTGGCCCAGTAGAACCAAATTACTTACGTATTGAAGTCTTCTGGGGAGTTTCAAAAGCTACCAAAGCCTCTGGCTCAGACAGACACACCCCAAGATTACTCAGTCTAGATTTTCCTTTACTTGAGCAATTTTGAAAAATAGCAACTTGCCGTCTGGGTGATAGTGTAGTGACTAGAACTGAATTTACAAGCATGAAGTCGAGAGTTCTAACCCCTGCATTATATACAGGAAGTGATGTTCTGGTTCTCTATCATACGTATTTTTTTCTTTTCTCTTCTTTTCTTTTCTTTCACCAGAACACTGCTCAGCTCTGGTTTATGGTAGTACCAAGGATTGAACCTGGGCCCTCTTATGCCTCAGGCATGAAAGTCTGTTGCATACCCCACAGATTTTCCCTAGCCAATAAATAATAAGTCTTTTTTTTAATTTCTTTATTGGGGAATTAATGTTTTACATTCAACAGTAAATACAATAGTTTGTACATGCATAACATTTCCAATTTTCCATATACCAATACAGCCCCCACTAGGTCCTCTGTCATTCTTTTTGGACCTGTATTCTCCCCACCCACCCACCCCAGAGTCTTTTACTTTGGTGCAATACATCAACTCCAGTTCAGGTACTACTTGTATTTCTATTCTGATCTTATTTTTCAATTTCTACCTGAGAGTGAGATCATCCCATATTTATCCTTCTGTTTCTGAAAATAAGTCTTTTAAAAGTGATAATAGTGGGAATCGGGTGGCAGCACAGCGGGTTAAGCGTACATGGCACAAAATGCAAGGACCAGCTTAAGGATCCCGGTTCGAGCCACTGGCTCCCCACCTGCAGGGAAGTCGCTTCACAAGCGGTGAAGCAGGTCTGCAGGTGTCTGTCTTTCTCTCCCCCTCTCTGTCTTCCCCTCCTCTCTCCATTTCTCTCTGTCCTATCTAACAACGATGACATCAATAACAACAACAAGAATAACTACAACAACAATAAATAAACAAGGGCAACAAAAGGGAAAATAAATCTTTTTAAAAGTGATAATAGTGGGGGGGGGGCAGGTAGTGGTGCACCTGGTTATATTACAATGCAAAAGGACCCAGGTTCAAGCCCCTTGTCCCCACCTGCAGAGGGAAAGCTTCAGGAGCAGTGAAGCAAGGCTGCAGATGTCTCTCTACCTCTCTCTCTCCCCTCATAATTTCTCTCTGTTTCTATACAATAATAAATAAATAGGGGCTGGGTGGTGGCACACCTGGTTGGGTGCACATGTTACAATGCACAAGGACCCGGGCTCGAGCCCCTGGTCCCCACCTGCAGGGGGAAAGCATCTCTCTCAATATGTTCTATCCAATAAAAGAAAAAAACTGGCCACCAGAAGCAGTGGATTTGTAGTACTGGCACTGAGCCCTAGCAATAACCCTGGAAACTAAATAATAATAATAATAAGTGGTCTGGGAGGTGCAGTAGATAAAATGGTGAATACACAAGATGGGGTTCTGAGTTCAGTCCCTGCATGGCATGTGTCAGAGTAATGCTCTGATTCTCTCTCATTAATGAGTAAAAAGAAAAAAAAAATTCAAATAATGATAATAATGCCTGGGATCTAGCATCCATTGTTTTTAAGTTCTTTTATTTACTTATTTAGTTCCCCAAGGGAATCACAATATGTAGCCAGGATTTTGAGAACTTCTGAAGGTGATACATAGGAGATAGATGAATTTAGCACTGCCTGGTACCTTGTTAGTTATTAATAACTGGAGGTTTTTATAAGTGGGATGGAAGGATGGATGGGTTTGTGGATGGGAGTAGAGAAACAGCAATGGGCAAAGGGCCCAGTGGGCAGTCGTCTCACTCTGGTTCACATCCTTCTGCCTTAGCCTTCTCTTCTCAGAAGAGGGAAACTAAGCAGTTTACCTTTCTCATCTTGAAGTAACTTGCTAGTGAGATTAGCCTGAGCACACTTGAGAATGCTGTGCAAAGCCAAAAGCATCAGGGAAGCCAGTTTGAGAAGATGGATTGCCCCCCCTGAATTCCTGGAATGTTTCCTCACAGCTGGATGAGGACAGTTTACAATTTTCAAATACTCCCTCATTTAACCCCCATTACTCTGCTGCATAGAGATTCCATTGTTACCCACATTTTACAAGTGAGAAAAACTGTCCTACTCTCTGCCAGGCACTACCCTAAGAAGAGCTTTGCACATACTCGCAATAATGAAAACTTCCCTTTACAGGTTAAGGGACCTGCCCAAAACTAGTGTGTGAAGTCTTGAGTCCTGTCTCGAGTTGTCTGATTACAGGGTCCCATGTTTAGCCACAGGCCTGTGTCTCATCAACTATGTCCTGCTTGCTGAGAGCCCTGTGCAACTGACCCTTGAGCAACATGAGTTTGAACTGCAGGATTTGAACTTCTCACAGTTTCTTGTAAACAGATGATGAAAACTTACAACACAGGGCAGTACTGTGTATTTCCCTTGCTCATGATTTTCTTAATAACATTTTCTTCTACTTTACTTTGCTGTAAGAATGCAGTGTAATATGTAATCAACTATGATACAAATTGGGCTCTGGTCAGCTGTAGGCTATTAGTAAAGTTTTTTTTTTTTTTTTTTTTTTATTTATTTATTTATTTATTTATTTATTTTAACCAGAGCACTGTTCAGCTCTGGCTTATGGTGGTGCGGGGGATTGAACCTGGGACTTTGGAGCCTCAGGCACGAGAGTCTCTTTGCATAACCATTATGATATCTACCCTCCTTATTAGTAAAGTTTTTATTAGTCGAAACTTATATTCCAATATTGGTTATGCAGAAGACTTCATGCCTGAGGCTTGAGGTCCCAGGTTGATTTCTCTGCACCACTGTATGTCAGAGCTGAGTTGTCATGCTCAGAGACCCAGGTTCAACCCCACATCCCTACCTGCAGAGAGGGGAGCTTTATGAGTGCTACACGTTTGTGTCTCTCCTTCTTTCTCTCCCACTCTATCTCTCACCCTCTATCAGAAAAAGAAAAGTAGGGAGTTGGGTGGTAGCGCAGCGGGTTAAGTGCAAGTGGCGCGAAGCGCAAGGACTTGCATAAGGATGCCGGTTCGAGCCCTCAGCTCCCCACCTGCAGGGGAATTGCTTCACAGGCCGTGAAGCAGGTCTTCAGGTATTTATCTTTCTCTCCCCCTTCCTGTGTCTTCCCCTCCTCTCTCTATTTCTCTCTGTCCTATCTGACGACAACAACAACAATAATAACTACAACAATAAAAACAACAAGGGCAACAAAAGGGAAATAAATAAAATTTAAAAAAAGATTTAAGAATTTAAAAGAAAGAAAGAAAGAAAGAAAGAAAGAAAGAAAGAAAGGAAGAAAAAATAGGCTACTTGGAATGGTGGAGCCTTGCAGGCACCAGCAATAATTCTGATTGCAAAAGAATACAAAACAATATGGGCAGACAAACATAACAACTTGATTAAGCAAAAGTTCTCCTTAAAGGGCATTTTGAAGGTTATGACTCAAACTTTGAAGGAACCAAGGTAACAGGTAGCAAGGATATATATATATATATATATATATATATATATATATATATATATATATATATATATATTATGGCTTTCCCTCAACCTTCAAAACTTTCCAGCAAGTGAGAAATGGATGACTTCACAGATGACATGCTGACTCTGTCAGGTGAACTAAAGGGCTTGTGTTGCCCTGTATTTGAGTCTCGCTGCTCCTAACCACATGCTCTCTGTCACCACAGAACCTGAAGGCAGCTAACACTGACCCCACGGCCCCACCCTACGACTCGCTGTTGGTGTTTGACTATGAGGGTAATGGCTCCGATGCTGCCTCCCTAAGCTCGCTCACCTCCTCGGCCTCTGACCAGGACCAAGACTACGACTACCTGAATGAGTGGGGCAGCCGCTTCAAGAAGCTAGCTGACATGTATGGTGGGGGCCAGGATGACTAGGCCACAGTTAAGTCTTTAAGGGGTCCCCACCTCAGCCATGGATTCTGGACCTTGTCAAGAAATGGCCTTCTTGCCTGGGAGAAGAGAAATTTGGAGCCTGACAGTGGGGCCTGGTTTCTAGGCCTTTAGAATGGAGGGGCACAAGCACATGGAGTTCAACCTGAAAACTTCTCAGCAAGGGCAGGGCTGCACTGGAGCCGAATTTCTGAGGCTGTCACTGGTCATAAAATGAAGTTCATCAGCCCTGTGTCCTGAGCGTGGACCACTTCTGGCCTCTACCCCAAGATGACCTCCACTTTCTAGAATGGGCCAAGGCCTTATGACTACCTGATTTTTTTTTACCCCCCCCAAAAAACAAACAAACAAAAAAACAAGGCATGTCCTTAGCCCTGAGGCCCTTATTCAAATGAACTACTGCGTTTTTTATATTGAGCGCATCTAGGCTGACCTTTATTTTTTATTTTCCCTGTCAGGTTGTAGATGAAGGGTGATGACAATTGTATAAATGTACTAGAAGTTTTTTATTAAAGGCACTTTTCCCAGAGGTGCCTGGGGAGTGAACTTATTTCCCTTTACAGCAGTTTGATTGACATGCAGTTCACATACCACTTATCCATCAATGGTCCGAGTCAGTGAATTTTCAGAATTTCCAAATGTGCAAGGGGAGTGAGTTCACTTAACCCCGCCGGCTTTGCCTCATCTTCCTCCGGGTGGTAGAAGAAACCTGGGATTTGTTTATGGGTCCTGGTGTGGGGCAAGTCTGTTCTATCTATAGATTCTGAATTGCTTTCCCATATAAAGAAGCCATTAATCCCTCTACTCCTGGGCTGAGCCCTCCTATAGCTGCAGACATCTTTGCTGGACTGTGGATGCTATTGTAAAGCACAATTCTGAAGATTTCCTCTTACAGTGCTGTGTGCTGTGTTTAAAGGCAGGGATTGGAATGGAATTCTGTCCTACTTCCTAGCTAGTCTCCTAACCTCTGATTGCCTAGGTTTCTTCATGTATAAAATGGGAGACTGTTTTGTTTTTGTTTTGCTTTTTAGGTTAAGACAGGCAAAGAGAATGAAAGAGACCACAGCAATGAAACTTCCTTTAATGTGGTAGGGGCAGTATTTGAACTGGGGTTGCACAAATAACAGAGCAGTACACTATCCAAGTGAGCTATCCTTGCAGCCCTAAAATGGGGTTGTCTATAGTACACAATGGCAAGTGCCATTTGTGTTTGTAACAGTGATAAATCAGTGCTTTTTAGGGCTAAACCCTTCAGTCATTTCCTTTAGATAATCTGTTATTTTGTTGTGCTGTGGTTTTATGCCTGTGTGATTCCACTGCTTCTGGGGGACACTTTCTTTTTTCTTTCTTCCAGATAAAGGGTGGGATACAGGAGAGACACCACAGCACCACTCATGAAGCTTATGATGTTTGGTGCTTTCATGTGGTGGCAGGGGACTAGAACGTGGGTCTTTTATGTATGGTAAAACATGCACTCTACCAGGTGAGCTATCTCCTGGCTCCATATTTTCCTCTTCAAAAAAAAAAGGGTCTCATTGAGCTGGGGAGATGATATAGTGCAAAATGACTTAGGCCTGAGGCTTTGAGGTGCCAGGTTTAATCCCTAACACCACCATAAACCAGAGCTGATTTGAAAAAACAAACAACTATATATCTGTATATAGATATGTGGCTGTAAATTCTTTTTTTATTATTGGATAGAAACAAATTGAGAAGGGAGGGGGAGGGATAGAGGGGAAGAGACAGACATCTGCAGCCCTGCTTCACCGTTTGTGAAACTTTCCCCCCTGCAGGTGAGGGCTGGGGGCTTTAACCTTGCACACTGGAATGTATGCACTTAACTAGGCGCACCACTGCCTAGCCCCATGACTGCAAATTCTCTTAATGACGCCATATCACGATTGAAATCACCCAGGATGTCAGTGAATATAAGCATTCCTAAAAACATTCATAACAACAGGGCATAGACTCAAAGGAAGAGTGAAGAGAGAGCAGGGCTAGAATGATGGCATTTGTGCCTTTGCTCTATTGAAGCTTAAATTTTTCTTTGCAGTGAACCAAAAGAAAAGAATCTGAAGTGAAGTCAAGGGAATTAAAGTTGAAGTGAATGTGCCTTTTCCACAAGAGTGTCCATCCTTTAAGGCAGTAGTACACAAAGGGCAATCCCTGCACCAGCAGCACCATCTGCCCGGTCAGAGCCCTGATTGTTATTTAACGAGTCATCCAGCTGGTCCTAATGCACAGGCTAGTTGGAGACCAACACGCCAAGGATGAAGCAGAGGATTCCTGAAGCCTCTGCTCTGGGTGGAAAAAATAAAGGAAGCTAAGTAGGATAAGAAACCTTCCCACCTTGTCCTTGGTCTGCAGTGCCATAGCCCTCAAGTGAAGGCTATCTGCCAGCTCTCAAGCTGCAGCCTCAGATTTCCCACTTGCAAGGCTTTTGCTGATAAGGTGAGAGGATTAGGTGTCTCTGTCCACAAACACCTGCTGCCCCTTATCTTAAGCCCCCCATCTGGGAAGCCTGAATACAACCTGAAACCCTATCTTTAGCTGAGACTTAAGACAAAGCCAAACAGCCGCTGCTCAGGCTCATCTTCCTCCCCTGAGATTTTTGAGGAGGAAAAGGGACTTTTTCTAGCCAAGCCCAGTCTCAGGATGGATCAAGATTCTCATGGATGAAGCCACTCACCAACCCCAGAGTGCTTTGAGCTCAGGCTCTGTGATAGGGCCAGGTATTATTATTATTATTATTATTATTATTATTGGTGCATTGGCTGGGAATGTCCTTGTTTTTTTATTGTTGCTGTCCTTATTGGATAGGACAGAGAGAAATGGAGAGAGGAGGGGAAGACAGAGAGGGGAAGAGAAAGACAGACACCTGCAGACCTGCTTCACCGCCTGTGAAGTGACTCCCCTGCAGGTGGGGAGCCGGGGGATCCTTAAGCCAGTCCTTGCTCTTTGCGCCACGTGTGCTTAACCCGCTGCTACTTCCCAACTCTCAGATAGGGCCAGGTATTACCTCACTTTCTCTCCCTGGGCCTGTTTCTCAGTTATGAAGGCCAATAATCAGAATATATAGATATATTTTTAATGCTTATACTTATTACATATGAGGAAGAAAAAAAACCAAACAAACAGAGCATTACTCTGGTACACATGACACCAGGATTGAGCTGGGAACCTTGGGCAAGTGCTCTGCCAGTTGAACTGTCTCCCCAGTACATGCCAAGTCACATGTTCCAACCACTCAGTGTGAACACTGACTGTAAATAAGCAATATCACAGCCTGACTGATGGGGACCACCTGGATGTATGTCTTCACATATCCTAGATGTTAGTACTTCTTGTTTGGCAGTTTAGTGTACCTCCCCCCTACCATACACTACATGTTTTTACACATACGTATTTTGCATGATGCCTTTTTACAACAGGACATATAAGGAGGCTGCCTCATCTTCAACATAATCAGTTTGAATATGTTAGCATATATTTTAATCTCACCACTATCCATATGGATCAAGGATTCCTTTTTTTTTTTAATTTAGATTTATTTGCAGCCAGGATATGGCACAGTGAATAGAGTGTTAGGCCCTCAAGCATGAGGTGTGTTGGGTTTGCCAGAGTGATGTTTTGGTTCTCTCATGAATACCAGGTGGTGGTGTACCTGGTTAAGTGCAAACATTACAGTGCACAAGGACCCAGGATCAAACCCCTGGCCCCCATCTGCAGGGGGGAAGTTTCACAAGTGGTGAAACAGTGCTGCAGGTGTCTCTTTGTCTCTCTCCCTATCTCCTCCTTCCCTCTCAATTTCTCTCAATAATAAATGAATATTTTTTTATTCATAAAAAGGAAACACTGACAAAACCATAGGATAAGAGGGCTACAACTCTACACAATTTCCACCACCAGAACTCCATATCCCATCCCCTCCCTTGATAGCTTTCCTATTCTCTAACCCTCTGGGAGTATGGACCCAAGGTCATTGTGGGATGCAGAAGGTGGAAGGTCTGGTTTCTGTAATTGCTTCCCTGCTGAACATGGGTGTTGACAGATCGATCCATACTCCCAGCCTGTGTCTCTCTTTCCCTAGTGGGGCAGGTTCTGGGGAATTGGAGCTCCAGAACACATTGGTGGGGTCATCTGTCCAGGGAAGTCTGATTGGCATCATGCTAGCATCTGGAACCTGGTGGCTGAAAAAAGAGTTAACACGGGAGTCAGGCGGTCATGCAGCGGGTTAAGTGCACATGGCACAAAGCGCAAGGACCAGCATAAGGATCCCGGTTCAAGCCCCCGGCTCCCCACATGCAGGGGAGTTGTTTCACAGGGGGTGAAGCAGGTCTTCAAGTGTCTGTCTTTCTCTCCCCCTCTGTCTTCCCCTCCTCTCTCCATTTCTCTCTGTCCTATCCAATAACATCAACATCAATAATAACTACTAAAAAAAACAAGGGCAACAAAAGGGAATAAATAAATATTTTTTAAAAAAAGGGAATTAATATAAAAAGCTAAGCAAATTGAATAAATATTTTTAAAGATTTATTCACTTGTTAATGGGATTGTGAAAGCCAGTGCCAGAGCGTCACTCTGGGACATGTGATGCCAGGGATCAAAGTTAGGAATGCGGGAGTTGGGCGGTAGCGCAGCAGGTTAAGCGCATGTGGCGCCAAGCACAAGGACCAGTAAGGATCCCAGTTCAAGCCCCCGGCTCCCCACCTGCAGGTGAGTCGCTTCACACATGGTGAAGCAGGTCTGCAGGTGTCTGTCTTTCTCTCCCCTTCTCTGTCTTCCCCTCCTCTCTCCATTTCTCTCTGTCTTATCCAACAATGATGACATCAATAACTACAACAATAAAACAACAATGGCAACAAAAGGAAATAAATAAAAATAATTTTTAAAAAGTTTTAAAAAGGAAGTTAGGAATGCATGCTTGACATTCCAGCACTTTATCCACTGCACCACCTCTTGGACTTCTTGTTTAGTTTTTATTATTGATGCCCTGAGGCTGTCATCTCTGCAGAGTCAGTCTTTAAACTCATGATGCTGGGTGATAGGTGAGTTGGAGCTGGGATCCTGGCTGGGATCAAAGCTACTGAGTCCTGAGTGGAAGAATTCAGTCTAAGATGATGAAATGGTACTGTAAAAACCCCTACTCCCCCCAAGGCTTACTCTATAAATTATTTTGCTCCCCTAGGCTTTTAAAAGCCAAAATTTCAGAGTCCGAGTCCAACAGAATGGAGTAGTCAAGGCTTTACATTCTTGAATTCTTTTTTTTAAATTTCTTTATTGGGGAATTGATGTTTTACATTAAACAGTAAATACAATAGTTTGTACATGCATAACATTTCCCAGTTTTCCATATAACAATACAACCCCCACTAGGTCCTCTGTCATCCTTCTTGGATCTGTATACATTCTTGAATTCTTATGCCCACATGGGAATGGAAAAAAAAAAACCCAGGCAAGAGGCTGGGGACAGTGGTTTACACAATAGATTTTCATGCCTGAGGCTTCAGGGTCCCAGATTCAATGTCCAACATCATAATAAGCCAGAGCTGAGCAGTGATCTGATTAAAAAAAAAAAATAAGGTGGTCTGAGAGGTGACACAGTGGATAAAGCATTAGACTCTCAAGCATGAAGTTCAAGCCCTGGAAATAATGTGCCAGAGTGATGTCTGGTTCTTTCTCTCTCCTCCTTTCTCATTGATAAATAAAATCTTTTTTTTTTTTTTGCCCTGAACCATGGCTTCTTGGATTAGGTTAATAGGAGCTTGTGTTAGCCTTTAGCCAAAATAGGAGTTGGCTTTGTGGGATTCCCCAGGACGTTTAGAATGAGATGGAGTGTGGGCTCTAGAAAGGGTTCCCTCTGGTGATTGTCCTGCTTTTTAAAATTTTTTTATTATCTTTATTTTGTTTGATAGAAACAGCCAGAAATTGTGGTCTGGGAGGTGGCTCGGTGGATAAAGCATTGCACTCTTAAGCATGAGGTCCCAAGTTCAATCCCCAGCAGCACATATACCAGAGTGACATCTGGTTCTCTCTCCTCCTAACTTTCTCATTAATAAATAAAAAAAGAAAAGAAAAAAGAAACAGCCAGAAATCAAGAGGGAAGGAGGTAATAGGGAGGGAGGCAGAGAGACAACTGCAACAGTACTTCACCACTTATAAAGCTTTCCCCCTACAGGTGGGGACCAGGGACTTGAACCTGGATCCTTGCTCACTGCCATGCGTGTGCTCAGCCAGATGCACCACCACCTGGCCCCCTGTCCTGATTTTTATTTTTTAAAGATTTTATTTATGGGAGTCAGGCGGTAGTTCAAATCCCAACCCTCCAGGTCTAACACCTTAGACAAATCCCTTGACCTCTCTGACCTTACTCTTTTTTTTTTTTTTAACTTTATTTGATAGGACAGAGAGAAATTTAGAGGGAAGGGGGATAGGATAGAGAGATAGAGAGACAGACACCTGCAGCCTTGCTTCACCACTCATGAAATTTTCCCCCTGCAGGTGGGGACCAGGAGCTTGAACTTGGATCCTTGTACACTGTAATGTGTACATTTAACCAGGTGTGCCACCTCCCAGCCCCTTGGCCTCACTCTTCTCCTCTGTCAAATGAACAGATGTATTTAGCGGGTCTGAGGTGCTTAGGAAGTGCTGTGTAAATGTGGTCGCTTCTGCAGTGGGTGCTAAGGCACTGACAGTGTCTTAGACTGCTCCTTTATCTTCACAGTCACAACCATGGTGGAAACTGCATTCCCAGAGCCATTTCCGGACTGCAGAAAGCAACTGCAGTGGTCAGGGCAGCTGTGATGTCCCCAAGGCCTTTCCCCTGTGCCCAGCAGAGGGCGCCATCCACCAGGACCACAGTATCACCAATGAGACCAGGAAGATTTGCAGGAAGAGCCCAGGAGAGGGTCTCACTGACAGCCAGGTAGGTGTGTGAGTCTGCAGTGTACCAAGGACTGCCAGGCATAGTGTTGGTGGTTGTGGCACAAGCCAAAATTGATAGATACTGGGCAGTGGCAAACACACCCTTAGCACTCTTAGTTTGATTTGCTCCACTGGTACAGTGCTGTGGTCTCTCCTCCCTTGCCCTCTCCCTCATCTCCCTTTCTGTCTCTCACACTCTATCTGAAAAAAGAAAGGAAAATATAGGAGCAGTAAATCTAGCTCTGATGGGGATATGGAGTATAGTATCAATGCCTCTTTTTTCTTTTCCTTTTTATTTTTCCTTTTGCCACCAGGGTTATCGCTGGGGCTCAGTGTCAGCACTATAAATACACTGCTCCCTGTGGCCATTTTTTCCTTATTTTTTTTTCCTTCTATTTTATTTGACAGGACAGAGAAATTGAGATGGAAGGGGAGATGAGGGACAAAGAAAGATAGACACCTGCCGGCCTGCTTCACTGCTCCTGAAGTGTCCCTCCTACAGGTGGGGACTGGGGCTCAAACCTGGGTCATTACACATGACCCCAGAGATGTATGGAACTGCTGTGGCACATCTGTGTCAGGACCTAAGTTTGAGGGTCAGGCAGGGCCATCTCTGCCTTGAAAGGCAGCCCTGTGTCATATTTGAAGAGCCTTTGCAGGGGCTGGGCAATGGTCCACCTGGTTAAGTGCACTAATAGCCTTGCATTGACCTTTCCTTGGGTCTAGGTTTACAAACCAGGTGGTCCTGGCTGAACCTCAGTATGTATGTGGAGAGGGCCTGGAACTGTTTAGGCCAGAAATATCCTAGAGGGCAGGGAGGGGGGCCAGCTTCCCTCTGTCTCAACTCCTAGTTCCAAGGGGCAGGGGGAGCAGTGCCTTTTTTTTTTTTCCTCCAGGGTTATTGCTGGGCTCAGTGCCTGCACCATGAATCCACCGCTCCTGGAGGCCATTTTTCCCCCTTTTGTTGCCCTTGTTGTTGTAGCCTCCTTGTGGTTATTATTATTGCCATTGTTGATGTTGTTCATTGTTGGATAGGACAGAGAGAAATGGAGAGAGGAGGGGAAGACAGAGAGAGGGAGAGAAAGATAGACACCTGCAGACCTGCTTCACCGCCTGTGAAGCGACTCCCCTGCAGGTGGGAAGCCGGGGTTCGAACCGGGATCCTTATGCCAGTCCTTGCACTTTGCGCCACATGTGCTTAACCCACTGCGCCACCGCTCGACCCCTGGAGCAGTGCCTTTTGAGGCACAGGGCAGAGCTCCTTCCTGTTCCGCCTTGACTCATCCTGCTGGCATCCAGCGGGAGACAGACCAGGAACAAGACACAGCAGTACAATTCACGGTGAAAGGCCAGGCTCCAGTAGGAGGTAGAGCTGGAATGTAGAGAGAAAGGGTTGGGTGGAGGCTCAGTTCTAATATGGGGAATAACCTTGAGCAGAAGGTGGCACTTGAACAAAGATAGGAGGATCCTGGTGAGTAAGTATGCAAGCATCATGTCTAGGTAGAAGGAAGGAGTTCAAAGGCCCAGAGGCAGCAGGCCAATGTTCTGCTGCCCTCCTAGCTGGGATGGGAAACTGAGCTCAGGGCAAGGCCTGGTCCCAGAAGCCCTGGGAAAAGACCTGACTCAGCAGCCTCACCTCATCCCAAGCTGGCAAAACCTGATTCCTCCTCTGTTCTTTCCTCAGCTGGGACCTGTCAGGGCTTGCAGGCAGCTTCAGAGCTAGCAGGCAGGAATCACAAGAGTCTTCCCTTTCCACCCCCTCACCCCCCACTCCCCAGAGACAGACACAATGGCCTGTTCTCTTCAAGCCTCAGTTTCCTCAGGAGTACCTTGTGCAGTCAGGCACTACCTAGTAACTGCTAGTCTGACTGATTCTTGTTGCTTGTTGCTAGACCTTCTCCACAACCTGAGTGGCTGGAGCCCTCTGCCGCCTCAGCATTCCTGTGCCCACTGCCCAGCAAGCTGTAGGGGTGTGGCGGGCCAGGAGGAATCCGAGAAGGGGATGGGTGGGTCGGGAATGCTGGACTGAGTGCCAACTATTCCTATCCCCTCTAAGTACCTTCCAGTCAATCCAGGCAGACCTTGGTGTCACCCTGGGACCTGACAGCCAGGGCCTCGTGGAAAGATTATGGGAGCTCGTCACAGGAGTATCTTTAGAGCTGCTATGAATGAAACACTGGCCCAACACCACTCCACATCAAAACCAGTCTTCTGTTTATTTTCTTCCTTTTTAAAAAAATATTTGATTTATTTTTATTTTAATGAGAGGAAGATACACAAAGACACAGAAATACTAGAGCACAGCTCTGGCTTACAGTGGTGCTGGGGATTGAACCTGGGACCTCAGAGCCTCAGGCAGGATAGTCTTGTTGTATAACTATTATGCTATCTCTCCAGCCCTTTGTTTTCTTTCTATTGAATTTTTTAGTGCCAGAGATCAGATCCAGGACCTCATACATGCAAAGTGTGTGCTCTGCCCCCTTAAAAACCAGTCTTAAGAGCTGGGAAAATAGCATAGTGATTATTCAAAAAGACTTTAATGGCTGAGGTTCCAAAGTCCCATGTTCAGTCTCCAGCAGCACCACAAGCTGGAATTGAGCAATGCTCTGGTAAAAGAAAAAGCTTTAAAAATGTTCTACAGGGGCCTTCAAAATAGCTCATTAGGATACTGTGCTGTCTTGCCATTTACATAATCTAAGTTTGAGCCTGGCCTCCACTGCACTGAAGGAAGCTTTGGTGCTGTGGTTTCTTTCACTTTCTATTCTTCTCTGCCTCTGTCTTAAAAAAAAAAAAAAAGAAGAAGAAGAAGAAGGAAGTCAGGCAGTAGTGCGTCCGGTTAAGCGCACATGGTGCAAAGCACAAGGACTGGAGTAAGGATCCCGGTTCCAGCCCCCGGCTCCCCACCTGCAGGGGAGTCACCTCACAGGTTGGTGAAGCAGGTCTGCAGGTGTCTATCTTTCTCTCCCTCTCTCTGTCTTCCACTCCTCTCTCCATTTCTCTCTGTCCTATCCAACAATGATGACATCAATAACAGCAACAATAATAGCTACAACAATAAAAAACAAGGGCAACAAAAGGGGAATAAATAAATAAAAAGCATCCCACAAATCCTGGCCCCATAGACTCTAGAACCTTATCTCCTTCCACTGTCTATTTTCACTCATAGTGGTGAGTAAGTATGCAAACATTATAAGTACTTCCTGCTCACCTAAGAATTCTCCAGTCAGTTCCCACCTCAGTGCCTTTATACCTGCTGTGCCCTCTGCCCAATATATTGTTCCCCCATACCTCCTGTCTTCTGCCATTCCTTTAGGCAGCAACCAAATATCACACAAGGTAAAGCATGCCCTCTACCCACTGAATTAGCTTTAATTATTTATTTTATTATTACTGTTTTGCTATTGGCAAAGGCATCGCCAGTCCAGGTTGCCTTTGAGAGAGAAAGTGAGAATGAAAGAGTGTGTGAGAGAGAGGAACACAGCATGGGGGCTCGGCGGTGGCACACCTGGTTAAGCACTCACCTTACATTACAGAGACACAGCACTAGAGCTTATTCCAAAGCAGTAGGGGCCAGGCTTGAGCCTGGCTAGTACACTTGGCAAAAGCAGACACCGTTCTGTTCAGATGAGCTGCTTGCCAGCCCCAGGTTATTGTTGTTAACTATAGGACTGGCAGAAACACAAGGAGAGGTTGGAGTCAAAGAGCTTCATCAAAGGTTCAGTCAGCTGAGGTAAAGAACAAACACCTCATCACAGACCCCTGCAAGCGTCAACCCGGCTCTGACCTAGCACGTTATGATTGGGCCCTCCTCAGTCGCTATCAAACAGGCCATGGCCGGTGCGCCACTATGTTCCACCGCTGGGGAGCCAGAGACGACCCGAACTGCCCCTGTGGCTACAGACAGACTATGACCCACATAGTCTGTCTGCCGACTGCCACCTCTCCAGATTCAAAGGAGGTCTCGAAACTTTACATCAGGCTCAACCTGACGCTGTTAACTGGCTACGGAAGAAGGGCAAACGCTAGAAGAAGAAGAATCAAAGGTTCCACCTCAGTACCCCAGTTTCCTCATCTGAATCAGCCACCAGGGCAGTTCTCCCCACTTCCAGGAGCTGTGGGAGTATACAAGTGCCAGAAATGTGTTTCTTGGCTCTCCTGAGTGTCAGGCCTTGGGGATGTGTGGAGAAACAGGACTGCTTTCCCCTGCCCACCGCCCCTGTGGTATACCAAAGACTGCCAGGCATAGTGTTGGTGGTTGTGGCACAAGCCAAAAACTGGGCAATGACCAACACACCCTTAGCACTCTTAGTTTGCTCCAATGGTCCAGTGCTGTGGTCTCTCCTTCACCCTCTTCCTCTCCCTCTCCTTCTCCCTTTCTGTCTCTCACATTCTATCTGAAAATTAAAATAAAATAAAATATAGGAGCAGTAATACCCATGCCCACCTTGGGAGGGAGGGACAGCATGAGGTGTGTAGACCCAGGAAGAACCCAGCCTGAGTCTATGTGGAGCCAGAGGACTTTGAGAAGACATAAGGCCCAAGCCAGACCGGAGGGCTATGGAGGTGTTTGCCTTGGGCCAGGAAGGAGATCAGGAAGAGCCTTGTATATTGGGGGGTGGGGGTGAGGAATTGGCCTAACGGGTTCTCTAGAAAAGTCCCTTTGGTGTGTGTCCAACACAGACAACAGACACTCCTGTAAAAATGTCAGACAGAGCAGAACATGTACCTCTTCCTCCTGTGTTTCCTCCAGGGCTTCACACCTATACCATTCCACTGCTCCCTGCAGATTCCCTCCCTTCCTTTCTCTATCTCTCTCCCCTTCTCTCCCTCCCTACCTCCCTCCCTCCCATTTTTTCCTTACTTATTTTTAGAAACTGATAGATTTAAGAGAGACACCACAGCACTGCTCATGAAGCACAAGGACCAGTGTAAGGATCCCAGTTTGGGCCCCTGGCACCTGTCTGCAGGGGTGTTGCTTCACAAGCAGTGAAGCAGATCTCTCCCCCTCTCTGTCTTCCCCTCCTCTCTCCGTTTCTCTCTGTGCTTTCCAACAACAATGACATCAATAACAACAACAATAATAATAACCACAACAACGATAAAACAAGGGCAACAAAAATGGGGAAAAAATGGTCTCCAGGAGCAGTGGATTCATGGTGCAGGCATCAAGCCCCAGCAATAACCCTGGAAGCAAAGAGAGAGAGAGAGAGAGAGAGAGAGGGAGAGAGTGAGAGTGAGAGAGAGAGATCCAGTAACCACTCACCACACATGGCGCTTGAATTGTGGCTAAGGTGATTGCCGAACTGAATGTTTGTGCTTTTGTTGTTTTGCTGTTATCAGTGCTGAGGCTTCACACATGGTGACTTCGATGTTCCCCTGCCACTTTTTCATTCAGACTCAGACACACAGAGGAAGACAGAAAGTGAGAGGCAGAACAGCACCAGAATTTCCCCAACTGCCACTGGCACTGTTGCTGGGGCTCAAATCTGAGCCAGTCAGCTATCTCCCCAGTCCCACCGTTTTTATTTTATTTATGTAATTATTTAATTTAAGCCCTGGATCAGGGATGTGCAGTGTTAGAGCATATACTTCACATGTGTGAGACACTAGGTTTTATCCCTGTCACCAAAAATCAAACAAAATGCCTAAACGGCACACATAGCCTGAGAGATTGCTTAGTAGGAGAGTACAGGATTTGCATTCCCCAGGACTCCCCTAAATTTAATCCCCAGCTCCACCATGAGCCAGAGTTGAGCATTGCTCTGGTTTTTGTGTGTCTTCTTCATAAAAATAGAACAAATCTTTAAAAAAAAACAAAAACAATAAATAGCACATATGGCCCATGGCCACTTCATTGGACACATGGCTCTAGATACAAAGAAACTTGGCGGGAGTCGGGCTGTAGCACAGAGGGTTAAGCGCAGGTGGCACAAAGCCAAGGACCAGCATAAGGATCCCGGTTCGAACCCCGGCTCCCCACCTGCAGGGGAGTCGCTTCACAGGCGGTGAAGCAGGTCTGCAGGTGTCTATCTTTCTCTCTTCCTCTCTGTCTTCCCCTCCTCTCTCCATTTCTCTCTGTCCTATCCAACAACGACAACAATAATAATAACTACATAATGGCAACAAAAGGGAATAAATAAATAAAATAAATATTTAAAAAATTAAAATTAAATAAATAAACAAAGAAACTCGGCTGCCCCCACACCTATGGACATCTAATCCTTGACAAAGGTGCCCAGATTATTAAATGGGGAGAGCAGAGTCTCTTCAACAAATGGTGTTGGTGTTGGAAAAAATGGGTTGAAACATGCAGAAGAATGAAACTGAACCACTGTATTTCACCAAATACAAAAGTAAATTCCAAGTGGATCAAGGACTTGGAGGTTAGACAACAAACTATCAGATACTTAGAGGAAAATACTGGCAGAACTCTTTTCTGCATAAATTTTAAAGACATCTTCAGTGAAACGAATCCAATTACAAAGAAGACTAAGGCAAGTATAAACCTACAGGACTACATCGAATTAAAAAGCTTCTTCACAGCAAAAAAAACCACTACCCAAACCAAGAGACCCCTCACAGACTGGGAGAAGATCTTTACATGCCATATATCAGACAAGAGTTTAATAACCAACATATATAAAGAGCTTGCCAAACTCAACAACAAGACAACAAATAACCCCATCCAAAAATGGGGGGAGGACATGGACAGAATATTCACCACAGAAGAGATCCAAAAGGCTGAGAAACACATGAAAAAATGCTCCAAGTCTCTGATTGTCAGAGAAATGCAAATAAAGGCAACAATGAGATACCACTTCACTCCTGTGAGAATGTCATACATCAGAAAAGGTAACAGCAGCAAATGCTGGAGAGGGTGTGGGGTCAAAGGAACCCTCCTACACTGCTGGTGGGAATGTCAATTGGTCCAACCTCTGTGGAGAACAGTCTGGAGAACTCTCAGAAGGCTAGACATGGACCTACCCTATGACCCTGCAATTCCTCTTCTGGGGATATATCCTAAGGAACCCAAAACATCCATCCAAAAAGATCTGTGTACACATATGTTCTTGGCAGCACAATTTGTAATAGCCAAAACCTGGAAGCAACCCAGGTGTCCAACAACAGATGAGTGGCTGAACAAGTTGTGGTATATATACACAGTGGAATACTACTCAGGTGTAAAAGATGGTGACTTCACCATTTTCAGCCGATCTTGGATGGACCTTGAAAAATTCATGTTAAGTGAAATAAGTCAGAAACAGAAGGATGAATGTGGGATGATCTCTGTCTCCAGCAGAAGTTGAAAAACAAGATCAGAAAAGAAAACAGAAGTAGAACCTGAAATGGAATTAGTGCACTGCACCAAAGTAGAAGACTCTGGGGTGGGTGGGTGGGAAGAATACAGGTCCAAGAAGGATGACAGAGGACCTAGTGGGGGTTGTATTATTATATGGGAAACTGGGGAATATTATGCATGTACAAACTATTGTATTTACTGTTGAATGTAAAACATTAATTCCCCAATAAAGAAATTTTAAAAAAAAAGAAAATACATTAAAAAAAGAAACTTGGCTGGGCAGTGGCATACCTGGTAGAGCTCATGCTTCACCATGCATAAGTGCCTGAGTTCAAGCCCCTGGTCCCCATCTGCAGCGAGGAAGCTTCATGAGTGGTGAAGTAGTGCTGCAGGTTTATTTCTCTCTTTCTCTCCCCCCTTACTTCCCCTCATCTCTCAATTTCTCTTATCTCTATCCAAAAATGAATAAAATAAATAATAAAATAAAAATAATACAAAGAATCTCATCCTGTGATCCAGGAGATAGCATTATGGATAAAGCATTGGGCTCTCAAGCATGAGGTCTTCAGTTCAATCCCTGGCAGCACATGTACCAGAATGATGTCTGATTCTTTCTCTCTCTCTCTCTCCTCCTATCTCCACGAATAAATAAAAATCTTTAAAAAAAGAAAAGATTGCAGGCGGTGAAGCAGGTCTGCAGGTGTCTATCTTTTTCTCCCCTCTCTGTCTTCCCCTCCTCTCTCCATTTCTCTCTGTCCTATCCAACAACTATGACATCAATAACAACAATAACTACAACAACACTAAAACAATGAGGGCAACAAAAGGGAAAAAACAAAAACAAAAAATTTTTTAAAAAGAAAGTAAAGAAAAGAAACTCATCACAATAGTTTATCCTAGGGAGAGGACTGGGAATTAATTAAGAGAATGGTTGATAGCAGTGGGAGGGACACTTCATACTTTTTTTTTTCTGTTCTGTTTTTGTTTATTCCTAGATATTTTATTGTTTTTGTTGCTATAGTAAAAGGGATTGATTTCTGGATTTCTTCTTCTTCTAACTTAGTGTTTGCATAGAGGAATGCCACTGACTTTTGTATGTTAATTTTGTAGCCAGACACTTTACTACATTGCATGATAATTTCTGAGAGCTTCTGCTGGATTCTTTTAAGTTTTTCTATGTATACTATCATGTCATCTGCAAATATGGAGAGTTTGACTTCTTCTCTTCCAATCTGCATCTCTTTAATTCTGTGTCCCTTTAAGGTTCCTCTAATCCCTTTAATGTTCTGTTTTTGAACATCCCAAAAGTTAGATCTGAAACATAAGAGAAAGGAAGGTGGGGCTGGATTGTGGTGCACCTGGTTGAGTGCACATGTTACAATGTGCAAGGACCCAGTCTCCACCTGTAGGGGGAAAGCTTTGGCAGTGGTGAAGCAGTGTTGCTGGTGTCTTCTGTCTCCCTTTCTGTCACCCCTTTCTCGATTTCTGGCTCTTATTTATTTACTCAAAAAATAAATAAATAAATAGGGAGTTGGGTGGTAGCACAGCGGGTTAAGCGCATGTGATGTAAAGCGCATGTGGTGCAAAGTGCAAGGACCAGCATAAGGATCCCTGTTCGAGCCCCCAGCTCCCCACCTGCAGGAGAGTCACTTCACAAGTGGTGAAGCAGGTCTGCAGGTGTCTATCTTTCTCTCCCCCTCTCTGTCTTCCCCTCCTCTCTCCATTTCTCTCTGTCCTATCCAACAACGATGACATCAATAACAACAACAATAATAACTACAACAGTAAAAAAAACAAAAAGGGAAAATAAGTAAATATCAATCAATCAATAAGTAAATAGGAACAATTCTTAAAGGAAGAGAGAGGAAGGCAAGAGGGAGGAGAGCCTGGGAAGTAAAGAGGCAGAGAGCCATGGGGCTGGGCTGTAGTGTGGAAGGGAGGAGCTATTTCCAGGCTGGTGGCCAGGGCTGAGGGTGTCTTGATCTAAACACCGTGGAATTTAGGAGGGGGGATTCTGTATGGGGTTGGGGGAGGGCTTAGCCCATCCCTGATCTCAACTACTAGATGAAGTAAGTAGTGACAACCAAAAGTGTCTCTAGACATTGGCACACATCCCAGGGGGCCACAGTTATCCCTGGGTGACAATCACTGGGCTCTGGGACTAGTGGATGGGAAGCAGTTACTTCCCTCAGGTCTAATAGGCCCCAGGAGTCGAGAAATGGCCTTTCAGACTTTAATGAGAGCTGGCGCTGGGAAGAGGGTCCACGCTGTAGGTCACCAGGTGCAGAAAGCATAGACTAACCCTCAGCCTGGCACTGAGTAGGTGAGGGAGTTGGAACTCTCTCAGCACAACTGTTTTTGGGGTCCTTTTGGGGTCCCTCAGATTAAGCAGCGGAAAAGCCAGACTACAAGGGTGGTAGGGAGGATTTGGTGTGTAGACGTCAGCTTCCTGGAGTACCAAGCTAGGGAGAAGGGAGGAGGGTGAGTGTAGGGGACCAAAAGGAATGAACTAGCACAGTAAGGGGTAATGGTGGCTGGAACAAAGGTGGTGGTGGGAAGGGACAGAAGTCTCTGAATTCAGGGATATTTGGGAGAATTCAGTAACTGGTAAGATATTAGGATAGAGATGGGGAGTCAGTAACAAGGAGGTAGCCCAGAGGATAGAGCACTTGACTTGAAGGCATAAGGTCTCAAGTTTTGCTCCCTGACTTTTTCTATGTCAGACTCTCTTCTTTTTTGGATAATGGATGGGGAGATGACATAGTATTTAAACTAAAATACTTTCTTTTTTTATATTTATTTATTTCCTTTTGTTGCCCTTGTTGTTTTATTGTTGTTGTCATTGTTAGGACAGAGAGAAATGGAGAGAGGAGGGGAAGACAGAGAGGGGGAGAGAAAAATAGACACCTGCAGACCTGCTTCACCCCCTGTGAAGCAACTCCCCTGCCGGTGGGGACCTGGGGCTTGAACTGGGATCCTTATGCTGGTCCTTGTGCTTTGCGCCACGTGTGCTTAACCCGCTGCACTACCGCCTGACTCCCACTAAAATATGTTCATGGGAGCCAGGCAGTGGTACACCTTGTTAAATGCTCACACTATAGTGCACAAGGACCTAGGTTCAAGCCTTTGATCCCCACCTGCAGGGAAAATCTTCATGAGTGGTGAAGCAGGTCTGCAGGTGTCGATCTTTCTCTCCCCCTCTCTGTCTTCCCCTCCTCTCTCCATTTCTCTCTGTCCTATCCAACAACAATAATAACAGCTACAACAGAGAGAGTGCACACATGGGCGGGGGTAATAGCATGATCATTATGCAGAGACTCCTGTACCTGAGGCTCCAAATTCCCAGGTTCAGTCCCCTGTAAACCAGAGCTGAGCAGTGCTCTGGTCAAAAACAAACAAACAAATATGGGTGGAGAATGAGAGGAAAGAGTTAAGGAAAACTATAGATCTGTGGTCCAGGCAGCTACGTTTGCATTGTCTCTACTGAAGGGGGCAGGGCGAGGAGCAATGAGGGGGCACTGGTGGGTTTTGTTGGGGGATGCCATATTTTCAACATTCTGAATTACTATGGGCCACATAAGCAGACCTGTAGAGGTGCAGTAAGGGCTAGGCTGGGGGTGCTGAAGAGAAGTCTGGGCTGTACATAGGCCAGGGAAGGCCCTAGTGCCTAGTGCCTAATGCCAGCTCCCCACAGTCTGCTTGCTGCTTCCCACACAATGGGGGAGAAAGGGAAGTTGCCACAAGCCAGAGAGGAAGGAAGAGGGAGAACAAAGGAGAAGTGGTGGCCCCCTGGCACGAAAGAAACTCATGTATTTTATGTCATATTCCTCATCTCCTCTCTGGGTGGTTTCCCAGGGAGAGAAGTAAAAGCTGAGGAGTGAGGCCTCAGCCCAGGGCACCCAGGAGAGAACATTAGGGACCCTGTTTGTGTCCTCAGAGTAGCTGCCAGACTGGGGGGAGGTGGTGGTAAGAGGAACAAGGAGCCCTGCCTACCCCTACTGCTCATGGCTGGCCTTCCAGTGGGCAGTGAGAAAGCTTGGGGATGGAGGAAGCAGCATGCCACCGGGCTAAACACCTTGGGAACCCCTATGAAACAACATGTCTAAAAGGGTTTCAGGGCTGGCAAAATAGCTCACTTGAATAGTGTACCTGCTCTGCCATCTGCACAATCCAGATTCAAGCTTGGCCCCCACCACATTGGAAGAAGTTTCAGTGTTGTGGTTTCTTTCTCTGTGTGTGTCTCTGTCTGAAGATAGGTGGGGGAGAACCTAGAGTGGTGAAGCCCCATTACGAAAACAAAATTCATTAATTTAGTAAATAGTCATGGCCAATAAGAACTTAAATAAATAAATAAGTGGGCCAGGGAGACTCTCATGCCCAAGAATCTGAGATCTCGGTTTCAGTCCCCAGCACCACCATAAGCCAGAGCTGAGCAGTGCTCTAGTTTTCTCTCTGTGTCTTTCCCTCTGTATCTCTTTCTCATTAGAATAAAATATTAAACAAAATAAATAAGTGAAGTCATTCCCTCCATCCTCTGCTCTAGAAAGGTTAGGACCTCTAGATGCTGGACAGCCTACAGAGTACTTTTATACTTCCTCTCTCTCCCGCCTCCCTCCCTACCCCCTCAGATTGATTTATTAATGAGATAGATGGAGACAGAGAGAGAATGCATTGAAGGAAGCTTTGGTGCTATAGTCTGTTTCAGTCTCCCCCTGCTTCTCTTCTAGGGGAGCTACCACCTGGCCCCCACACAATGAAATTTTGTATAGTTGTTAAAAAAAGAAAGAGGGAGTCGAGCTGTAGCACGGCGGGTTAAGCACAGTTGGTGCAAAGCACAAGGCTCCTGGTTCAAGCCCCGGCTCCCCACCTGCAGAGGAGTCGCTTCACAGGTGGTGAAGCAGGTCTGCAGGTGTCTTTCTCTCCCTCTCTCTGTCTTCCCCTCCTCTCTCCATTTCTCTCTGTCCTATCCAACAATGGCGACATCAATAACAATAACAACTACAACAATAAAACAAGGGCAACAAAAAGGAATAAATAAATAAATAAATATTAAAAAAAAAGAAAGAAAGAAAGAAAGAAAAAGAGATTCTGTATTAACAAGGAACAAGATAAATGTTAAATGAAAAACACATGTTGAAAAACAGTGTACACTATAAAGTCTAGCAGGCCATTTAAGAAACAGGAAACTAGTTAATGGCAACAATAAATATTATCTAAAAAGAAAGGAAGGGGAGCCGGGCGGTAGCGCAGCGGGTTAAGCACATATGATGCAAAGAGCAAGGACCGACATAAGGATCCCGGTTCGAGCCCCCGGCTCCCCACCTGCAGGGGAGTCACTTCACAGGCGGTGAAGCAGGTCTGCAGGTGTCTATCTTTCTCTCCCCTTCTCTGTCTTCCCCTCCTCTCTCCATTTCTCTCTGTCCTATCCAACAACAATGACAACACCAATAATAACTACAACAACAGTGAAAAACAACAAGGGTAACAAAAGGGAATAAATAATAAATAAAATTTTTTTAAAAAGAAAGGAAGGAAGGAAAGAAAGAAAAGAAAAGAGAAAGGAAGGAAGGAAGGAAGGAAGAAAGAAAGAAAGAAAGAGAAAGAAAGAAAGAGATAACACTTCAGGAAGGTGGAACTGGGTACTAAAATAAGGGGAGACAACTTTTTCCCCCAGGTTATCACTGGGGCTCAGTGCCACACTACAAATTCACTGCTTCTGGCAGCCATTTTTAAAAATTGCATAGGAAAGAGAGAAATTGAGAGAGAAGGGGGAGAGAGAGAGAGAGAGAGAGAAAGACACCTGCAGTCCTGCTTCACCGCTTGGGTAGCATACCACCTATAGGTGGGAGTCAAGGGCTCAAACTCGGATCCTTGCACAGGTCCTAGTACTTAGTACTGTGTGCGTTTAACCGGATGTGCCAACACTGGCCTCTGGGAGATAATTTTTTAAATATATATTTTATTTACTGAGAGGGGTAGAAGGAGAAAGAACCAGATATCATTCTGGTACATGTGCTGCTGGGATTGAACTCAGGACCTCATGCTTAAGAGTCCAGCACCTGGGGAGTCTGGCGGTGGTGCAGCGGGTTAAGCGCACGTGGCGCAAATCGCCAGGACCTGCGTAAGGATCCCAGTTCGAGCCCCCGGCTCCCCACCTGCAGGGGAGTCGCTTCACAAGCGGTGAAGCAGGTCTACAGGTGTCTGTCTTTCTCTCCTCCTCTCTGTCTTCCCCTCCTCTCTCCATTTCTCTCTGTCCTATCCAACAACAACGACATTAATAACCACAACAATGTTAAACAACAAGGGCAACAAAAAGGAAAATAAATAAATAAATAAATAAATAAAGAGTCCAGCACCTTATCCACGACACTACCTCCCAGACCACATGGGACGTTTCACCATATATATTCTATGTCTTCTGAATTTTGAACTAAGTGAATGTTACAGGTTCTGTTGGGAAAAACGTTTCCCCAAAGATAAATAAAATTATGCAATAAAATCTCTAACATTCCATTGGATATACAAAAGGAGGAGAAAGAAGAATGGGGAGAGGAGAGTGAGAGGGAGAGAGAGAGAAGAAAAGAGAGATGGGGAGGGGAGGGGAGGGGAGGGGAGGGGAGGGGAGGGGAGGGGAGGGGAGGTAAGGGAATGACCTGGGACATTGCATTGTGGTTAGAACTTGTGTGCATGAGGTCTGGAATTCAATCCCTGACATTGTATGCATAGTATATACCAGAGTGATGATTTTGTTCTTTCTTTTTTCTCTCTTTTCTATTTTTAATATTTTTATTTGTTATTAATGGTTTGTTACAAGATTATAAGATTATAACAAATAAGAATGTATAGTTCTGGGGCTGGGTAGTGGCGCACCTGGTTGAGCACACACATTATAGTGTGTGAGGACCATAGTTCAAGCCCCCAGTCCCCACATGCAGTGAGGAAGCTTCACAAGTGATGAAGCAGGGTTATAGGTCTCTCTCTTTCTCTTTCTCTCTCTGTCTGTCTCCTCCTCTTAACTTCTCTCTGTCTCTAACCAAAAAATAAGTAATAATAAAATAAATGAAATATGTTAAAAAAAAAAGTAAAGACTGTATAATTCCACACCACAGCCACCACCAGATTTCTGTATCCCCACCCTCCAGCCTCACAAGATAACCACCACAGTTCTCACAAGTCTTGCAGTTTGCTTGCTTCTGTTTTGTTTGGATTTTTTTTTTTTTGGTTTATATATTCATATAAATCAGATCTCTAAATTCCACATGTGAGCGAAATCACCTGGTAGCTGTCTTTCATCTCTTTACTTATTTTGCTAAGCATAATCACCTCCAGTTCCATCCATTTTGTTCCAAAGGACACAAAATCATCGTTGTTTGATTGCAAAGTAATATTCCATGGAATACATATCCCATAACTTCTTTAACCAGTCATCTATTGATGGGCATTTAGGCTGCTTCCACTCTTTGGCTATTGTGAATAATGTAGCTATGAACATAGGGGTGCATATGTCTCTTCTTATTGTTTGAGTGTTCACTGGATAAATGCCTAAGAATGGTATTGCTAGATCGTAAGGTACTTCCATTTTTATTTGTTTAAGGACTCTCCATACAGTCTTCCAAATGGGTTGTACCAATTTGCATTCCCACCAGCAGTTAAACAGAGTTTCCTTTTCTCTAGTTGTTCAATTTGCTTTAAAAAGTACCATTGGAATTTTGATAAGGATTTCACTGAAATTGTAGATTGTTTTTGGTAGAGTGGCCATTTTAATGTTTATTCTTCCAATCCAGGAACCAGGAATGTTCTACTTCTGTGTGTCCTCTGTTTCTTTTAGCAATATCCTATGGTGTTTTTTTTTATATATAAAGGTCCTTCACAACCTCTCCCCCCCACCCCCCCAGAGCTCTGCCCAGCTCTGGCTTATGATGGTGCTAGGGATTGAACCTAAGACTTTGGGGTCTCAGGCATGAGAATCTCTTTTCATAATCATTATGCTAACTCTCCCATCCTTTCTCTCATGTTAATAAATAAAGTAGTAAATCTTGTGGTCCAGGAGGTAGTGCAGTAAAGTGAGGTCCTGAGTTCAATCCCCGGCATCTCATTTGCCAGGGTGATGCTCTGATCCCACCCACCCCTCCCCTATAAATAAATAACTCTTTGAGTAAATCTTTAAAACAAATTATTTTGTGCCAGCTGACGTGTTTTTCATATCACATGGACCATTTTAAAGACACTTAAATTTTCAAGTAAATTCAACAGTTATGGGAGAGATGGAGGGAGAGGGGGGGGGGAGAGAGAGGGCAAGGGAGAGAGAGAAAGTAAAGAAACTTGGCTGAAATTGGAAACCAGGACTTCATTCCAGGGTTCTCAGCAGGGCATGTTCAAGCCCAGGCACCTTTCCCCTGCCATCTAGCCCCCTTCTACCTCTGGGTCCACCACTCCCCTCTAGGCTGTCTTTTCACCCCCCTGAGCTCTCCCTACCCTTCCATCCTGCCTTCCCTAAATCTCTATGGCAACAAATTTAAGATTGTTTGTAGCAAAATACATTTTAGGATTCTTGGGAAACATTTTAAATGCTGATCTCCTGTGTCATTTTCCATAAAGGAAAAAAACAGTATCAAGCCATTTCATTTTTATATGTCTCTTCAACTTCTCCTACTAATTTGGTTGAACCTCAACAAGTGGGAGTTTTCCCTTTTCCAAAGCAACAAGCATATCAAGTTGCTCTTGCTCCTGCCACTTGGGTCAGGAGCAGGTTTATTTTTCCAGGACTATTAAGCATCTCAACTCGTGAGCCACCAGGGAGTAACTGCAGGGCTCAATTTCAAGTGTTTCAGAGAGCTGCTTACAAACACTCCACCCTTCCTCTTCATGCCTGCCACATTCCTTTTTCTTTTCTTTTCTCTTTTCTTTCCTTTTCTTCTCTTTTTGCCTCTCTGCACCCTATCTTCTCCTTTTCTTCTTCAGATCACCACTCAGTGGCTGGATTCAATCACTCGGGATTGAACCTGAGACCTCTCACCTGCAAGTCCTGTGTGCTACTGTTAAGCTATTTCCTCCAGAAAATTCCTCTTTTTAAAATGTAATTTTGTTAGAGATAAAGAGAGAAAGGAAATGTAGCCACGATATCGAAGCTTCCTTGACTGTGATGGGGTCCAGGCTTTGAACCTGGGTTGCATATATGGCAAAGCTATACTATCCAAGTGAACTATTTTTCTGACCTTTAATGTAATTTCAGAAGAATCAAATTTAAATTTGATTACTCATTCATTTTATGAGAAAGATACAAGAGCATTATTCTACCATGTGTGGGGCTGGAGATCAGTCCTGGGGCCTCACACATGCAAGCCCTGTACTCTGTCTGCTGAGCCACTTCCCCCCTCAGATTTTTTGCTTAGACAGTTACAGTGACCCAAACTGGTGCTGCCTCCAAAGAACTAGTTCTCCCCTCCCCTGCCAGAGTGACCTTTCTAGAACGCAGAGCTCACTGTGGCCCTTCTCTGCTTAAAGTTCCCATGTTTGCTTCCCATGACCTACTGGATGAAGGGTAAGTGGCATGTCACATGAAGCCCTCTGAACTCTGGTGACCTTTTAGTCTTAAATATATATATATATATATATATATTCTATTTAGAGAGAGAGAGGGAGGGGGGAGAGGAAGAGATAGAGGAAAGAGAAAGAAGGAGGGGGAGGGAAGTGGAGGGGAGAGAGAGAGAGAGAGAGGGAACTCTGGCATATGTGATGCCAGGGATCCAACTCTGGATCTCATACTTGTAAGCCAGAGTTCTCCCACTACTACACCCCCCAAGATCTTTCAGTCTTATCTCCCACCCATTCATCACCCCTCCCCAGGTACACCCCCACCCCCTCCAGGCCACAGTGGACCAGTCTTCCTTCCTGGAGTGCAGGCTTTCCTATAGTCTCCCTTATTTTTGTGCAGTGCCCCTTTTCTTGCTGTGCTGCTTTTTTCTCATCCCACCTATCCTAAATCTGGTGTATTCTTGGACATTTTTTTTTTCTCTACAAAACTTTCCACAGTTCCTGGGAGTGTTCAGATTAACCAATTCTTTGCAAGCTTGCTTCTCTGGCTCTGGTAGATTTCATCAGTCTGGCTCCTTTGTGCATCCATTTCCTCAGTTAGATCTTGAACTCAGTGAAGAGTTCTCTGCCACTGCTTTTACCCACCACACCAGCACAGTTCCTGGGACGCAGACAGGTGCTGAGAAACCACTGGTTTAAAATATGAATTTGAAAACTTTTTCTGAATTGCACATTTCCAGTAAAGGGAAATTGGTCTCTAATCTCTCAAAATATTTTGCCTCTCCTTTAGCCTTGGTTCTTGTCATGATACTGCTTCTTCCAGGAAGCCTTCTGAAAGTCTTCTTGGAAACCAAGCCTAGGAGACGTCTCCGTGGTAGAGCACAAAAGCTTATCTGTACTCTGGTCTCTTTCTTAAAGATTGTCTTATTTTATTTTATTTTATTTTTGAGAGAGATGCAGAGAGAGAGAAACACCAGAGCACTGCCCAGCTCTGGCTTATGGTGGTGTGGGGGATTGAACCTGGGACTTCGGAGTCTCAGGCATAAGAGTCCCTTTGCGTAACCCTTATGCTGTCTACCCCACCTTTGTCTCTCTCTTATACAAACAAATCTTAATTTTTCTTTTGAGTCAGGGAGATAGTATAGCAGTTTTGTTGTTGTTGTTTTTAGTATAGCAGTTTATAAAACAAACTTTCATGCCTGAGACTCTGAGACCCTAAGTTTAGTCCTGGAACCATCATAAGCCAGAGCTGAGAAGTGCTCTGATATAAATAAATAAATAAATAAATAAATAAATAACTCTTGGCATCTGAATCAATACACTCATCAGCCTGAAATATCAGAAGCTCTTTTACTTGCCTATCCTTCCTCCTAGTCCCAGTCTGAACACCACCACCACCACCACCTCTACCAGGAAAGGGACTATGGGTCTACCATGTGATAGTTAACAACTGCAGTGGTCAGGAAAGTGGCTCAACACATAGAGCACATGCTTTTATCTATGGTGCCCTGTTAGAACACACATGCACACACACACACACATGCACGCACACACACGCACGCACACACATGCACGTACACACGCACGCACGCACGCGCATACACACACGCGCGCCTTCATTTCTCAGGGCCAACTTTTTCAGTTAGAGAGAGAGAGAGATACAGCCTGGGAGGTGTTGTAATGGGTAAGACGTTGGACTTTCAAGCATGAACTCAATTCCTTGCATCAAATGAGCCAGAGTGATACTCTAATTCTCTCTTTTTTTCTCTCTCACTCATTAATAAATGAATAACTCTTAAGTGAAATGTGTTGTACCCAAAGCAAAGGATTCCAGACAAGGGAGGATGGGAGACGGTAGAGAAGGCATTTGGGTCCTGGTACATGATGGTAGAAGAGGACCTAAATTGGGGGTAAGAGTGTATCTATTGGGGGGAGATGAGAAACTGTACCCATGTGCTAAGAACTGCATTATAAATTATTGATCCTCCAATAAAATGATTAACACAAACAAAAGGAGAAGGAAAGACACCACAGCACTGATGCTTCCTCCAAAGCCATGGGGACCAGGGTCAAACCTGAGTCATGTGTATAGCAAAGCAGATGCACTATCCAGGTGAGCTATTTTTCCAGCTCCAAATAAATCTTTAAAAAAGAGCTCTTTCAGCATGCCACGTGTGCTCTGAACACTGTGTGCAAACTCATTCAAGTGTCAAAACAATGCCACATGTTATCTCCATGTTCCAGGAGAGCAAACTGAAGCTAGAGAAATGCTAAACTTACCCAGAGAATGACCTGGGAAGTAGCATTATAGATAGAACATCTGACTTGCAAGCATGAAGTCTTGAGTTCAATTCCCAGCGTTGCGTATACCAGAATAATACTGTTTTCTTTCTCTCTCCCCCATCTCACTGATAAATACATATTAACAAATAAAGTTCTAGACTGTAGTACACAAGGTAAAATGCACACATTACTATGCATGAAGACCCAAGCTCATGTCCCCAGTCCCTCTCTGCAGGGGGAAAACATCATGAATGGTGGAGCAGTACAATCTCTCTCTCTCTCTCTCTCTCTGTTTTTCTTTTTTCTTTCTTTTCCACCAGGGTTATTACTAGAACTCAGTACCTGTACTACTAATCCACCATTCCCAGAGGCCATTTTTTCCATTTTCATTTCATTTTTATTTGACTAAACAGAGAAATTGAGAAGGGAGAGGAGAGAGAAAGAAAGAGAGAGACCTGAAGACCTGTTTTACCGCTCATGAAGTTTCCCCCTATGGGCTTGAACCCTGATCCTTGCACATATGTGTGCTTAACCAGGTATGTCACCGCCTGGCCCTTCTCCCTCTGTTTTTCTGTGTCCCTACTAGCAAATAAAAGGGGAAAAAATGACCACCAGGAGTGGTGGACTCATCCTTGTGTAGGCACTGAGCCTCAGTGATAACCCTGGTGGCAAAAGATAAATACATACATACATACATATATACATATATATATATATATATATATATATATTAAAATCAAATAAAAACTTGCCCACAGTCAGGAAGTAAAGGATTGAGACTTTTGATCCAGCCCACCTGACTCCAGTGCCCAGCTCTTCCCCACTGCTCCTTAACTGCGTAACAGCAAGGGAAGTGGGGCCAATGCTTTCTGGCCAGGCACACCTTGGGCTTCTGTTCCTCTTCCACCAGGAGATACAGTCCCACACCAGGCTGCAGGGAGTTGCCCATTTGCGAGGCCAAGAACTGTATTAATAAAGCATTTTTGATGAATAGCATTTTAATAAAGACTTGTTGTTCTCCTGTGCCTGAGAAACCACCCCATTTCCTGCTGCCCCACGGGGAGGTCCTGGGAATCCTTAACATTGCTTTGCTGATGAATAACCTCTGGACTTTTTAGTAACAAAAGACTTCCCCGCACCAGGCCTGCCGCCAGACTCCTCAAAGACAGTCACCTCTGACCTTGCTGGTGGGCACAATAGATGGTTCAGAAATCTGAAATATGTACAACGTCTTTGACTTAGAAACTAAACTTGCAGAAATTTATTCTAAAGACCAAATCTATAAATCCTCCCCCTCTCTCTCACTTGCTCTCTCTCTCTCTCTTACTCTTTGGCTTATGGTGGTACAAGAGAATTGAATTTGGGACCTCAGAGTCTTAGGTGTGAAGGTCTATAGCATAAACCACTACATGCATGAATTCTTAAAGGTGTGTATATAGTTATAAAGGCATTCCTTCTAACTTTGTAAGAATAATAAAACAGGGAGTTGGGCAGTAGCACAGGGGGTTAAGCGCACAAAGTGCAAGAACCGGCATAAAGATCCCAGTTCCAGTCCCCAGCTCCCCACCTGCAAGGGAGTCAATTCACAAGTGGTGAAGCAGGTCTGCAGGTGTCTATCTTTCTCTCCCCCTCTCTGTCTTCCCCTCCTCTCTCCATTTCTCTCTGTCCTATCCAACAACAATGACATCAATAACAACAACAATAATAACTACAACAATAAAAAACAAGAGCAACAAAAGGGAATAAATAAATATTTTTTTAAAAAAAAGAATAAAACACAGAGGAGGAGGGGAACAGAACCTTCAAAATGGCATTTAGTTTAGTAAGTTATGGGTTTCTTAAGAGAAATCATGAAAATGCCATTGGGAATTTGTATTTATTGGTGTGATCTTCTGCCCCCTGACCTGATGTTCAGTAATAACACAGATTAGAATGGACAGAATAGGGAGTCGAGTGGTAGCGCAGTGGGTTAGGCACATGTGGCATGAAGTGCAAGGACTGGCGTAAGGATCCCGGTTCGAGCCCCTGGATCCCCACCTGTAGGGGAGTTGCTACACAAGAGGTGAAGCAGGTCTACAGGTGTCTGTCTTTCTCTCCCCCTCTCTGTCTTCCCCTCCTCTCTCCATTTCTCTCTGTCCTATCTAACAACATAAATAACAACAATAATAACTACAACAACAATAAAAAACAACAAGGGCAGCAAAAGGGAAAATAGACAAATATATATATATATTATTTTTTTTCCTCCTCCAGGGTTATTGCTGGGCTCGGTGCCTGCACCATGAATCCACCGCTCCTGGAGGCCATTTTTTTTCCCCTTTTGTTGCCCTTGTTGTAGCTTCGTTGTGGTTATTATTATTGCCCTTGTTGACGCATTTCGTTGGATAGGACAGAGAGAAATGGAGAGAGGAGGGGAAGACAGAGAAGGGGAAAGAAAGATAGACACCTGCAGACCTGCTTCACCACCTGTGAAGCGACTCCCCTGCAGGTGGGGAGCCGGGGGCTCGAACCGGGATCCTTACGCCGGTCCCTGCGCTTTGCGCCACATGCGCTTAACCCACTGCGCCACCGCCCAACCCCCAGACAAATATTTTTTAAATTTTTTAAAAAAGAATGGGGGGCCAGGTGGTGGCACACCTGGTTAAGAGTACACATTACAGTATAGAAGGATGCAGGTTCAAGCCCCTGGTCCCCACCTGCAGAGGGATAGCTTCGCAAGTGGTAAAACAGGGCTGCAGGTGTCTCTCTGTCTCTCTTCCAGTCTCCTCCTCCCCTCTCAATTTCCCTCTGTCTCTACTCAGTAATAAATAAATAAACAAAAAAAAGAGAATGTTTTAAAAAAAAAAAAGAATGGACAGAATAAGGTGGTTATTTTATTTACTTTAAAAAAAAATTTATTCCTTTTTGTTGCCCTTGTTTTATTGTTGTAATAATTATTGTCATTGATGTCATTGTTGTTTTGATGTTGTTGTTGTTGGATAGGACAGAGAGAAATGGAGAGAGGAGAAGACAGACAAGGGGAGAGAAAGACAGACACCTGCAAAACTGCTTCACCGCCTGTGAAGCGACTGCCCTGCAGGTGGGGAGCCAGGGGCTTGAACTGGGATCCTTAGCATATATTATTTATTTATTTATATTTATTATTTTTATTTTTATTATTTTTTTTATTTAAGAAAGGAGACATTAACAAAATCATAGGATGGGGGGGTACAACTCCACACAATTCCCACCACCCAATCTCCATATCCCACCCCCTCCCCTGATAGCTTTCCCATTCTCTATCCCTCTGGGAGCATGGACCCAGGGTCATTGTGGGTTGCAGAAGGTGAGAGGTCTGGCTTCTGTAATTGCTTCCCCGTTGAACATGGACGTTGCCTGGTCGATCCATACTCCCAGTCTGCCTTTCTCTTTCCCTAGTAGGGTGGGTCTCTGGGGAAGCAGAGCTCCAGGACACATGGGTGGGGTCTTCAGTCCAGGGAAGCCTGGCCAGCATCCTGATGACATCTGGAACCTGGTGGCTGAAAGGAGAGTTAACATACAAAGCCAAACAAATTGTTGAAGAATCATGGACCCAAAGGTTGGAATAGTGTAGATTAAGTGTTGGGGGGTACTCACTGCAAACTCTAGTGTACTACTGCTTTCAGATATATATTTTACCCTAGTTTATGGATACGTGTGAACATATGCTCTGTCTCATGGAACCTGGTGTATATCTAGGTTATGGGACTTTGTTAGGAAGTGAACCACCTGGGATGGAATTAGAGAATACTATGAAAGGAAAGGTCTTACCCGTGTAATGAAGCTGAAGGGTTGTCTTTCCACACCTGACGTCTCTGGACGCAGTCTGAGCTGAAGCATGTTGAGGTGGCACTCGTTGTGTTGATTAGTTTGCGATCGGCGGATGCAATATTATTTGATAAGAATTGGGAGAAGCATGCGGGAAAGTGGGCCCTACCCTAGGGTCCCAGGACTGGGAGAAGTTTAGGCTCTATAGTAGAGATGTGAGGTTCCTGCTGTCTTAGGGTTCAAGAAGACAATGGATAGTTATTGTTAACATCACATTATTTGGTAATTGGGTTAACTTTGAGAAGTCCCTTTGTTAGACATACAATCAATTTTCACCCTCTCATATTAATTAAATAGTGATTTATATGACTACAATTTAATAGGAATGTACATAAACACCATTCCCATTCTTGAGAAAGAAGATCAGAAAGGGAAACTAAAAGCAGCATCTGACTACATTGAAAGTAGGGCACCAAAGTAAAAACCCTGTGGTGAGGGGAAGGGTGGACATGAGGCTTCCTGGGCTGGCGGGGGTGGGGGGGTAGTGGTGGGGGTGGAGGTGGGTGGGTGGGATGGGACACAATCTTTTGGTGGTGGGAATGGTGTTTATATAATTTTTTAATTCTTAATATACCCCATGTGCATAGAATTAGACTGTGTTCTTTGATCATGATATATTTGTGTTGTTGGTTTGCACATGCCCAGTTTTTAATTGATTAAAATTTATTATTTAGTTTAAAGATTTGTTTATTTATTAGAGAAAGAGATAGAAAGGAAGTATGTCAAAGCATCACTCTGGCACATGTGATGCCAGGGATCAAACTGCACTTCATGCTTGAGAGTCCAGCATTGTGTAATACACCGTCTCCCATACTGCTGAGATTTTTCATAATTTACTTGTTAGGGGTCAGCTGGTGGTGCACCTGGTTGAGAGCACATGTTACAGTGCACAAGGACCTAGGTTTTAGTTCCCCGTTCCCACCTATAAGGGGAAAGCTTTACAAGTGGTGAAGCAGTGCTCTCTGTCCCTATCACCCCTTTTCCTTCCCTTTTGATTTCTATCTATATCCAGCAAATAATTAATAAAATATATATTTTAAATATACTATAAAATTTAAAAATATGGGGCCAGGTGGTGGCACACCTGATTGAATACATATTATGATGCATAAGAATCTGAGTTTAGGGGGTTGGGAGGTAGCGCAGCGGGTTAAGCGCACATGGTGGTAAGCGCAAGGACTGGCCTAAGGATCTCGGTTTGAGCCCTGGCTCCCCACCTGGAGGAGGGTTGCTTCATGGGTGGTGATCAAGTCTACAGGTGTCTCTCTTTCTCTCCTCCTCTCTGTCTTCTCCTCCTTTCTTGATTTCTCTCTGTCCTATCCAGCAGCAACAGCAATGACAACAACAATAATAACAACAACAAGGGTAACAACATGGGCAACAAAATGGGAAAAATGCCTCCAGGAGCAGTGGATTCCTATGTAGTGCAGACACAGAGACCCAGCAATAACCCTGGAGGCAAAAAAAAAAAAAAAAGAGGGGGTCGGGCGGTAGTGCAGCGGGTTAAGCATACATAGCATGAAGTGCAAGGACCGGTGTGAGGATCCTGGTTCGAGCCTGGCTCCCCACCTGCAGGGGAGTTGCTTCACAGGTGGTGAAGCAGGTCTGCATTAATCCATTCTATGAACATAATGCATTTTTCCCTGTGACTTCCGGTCCCCATAATGCATTTCTAAAATTCATTATCTTGTCAGTGAACTGGGTTTTTCCAGATTTTTGCTGTCATAAATAATGCATTTCTGATTATTCTTGTATGGATTTCCTGCAGCACATGTTCTGTTTGCTTTAGTTAAAAGCTGAGAAATCAACTCTCTTGGGTGTGGGGTTGGTGGATGTTCAGTTTTCACTAAAATTTTTCTAGTTGGTATTCCCCCAGCACAGCAAAGAGTTGCTACTAATATGCCTTCTCTGCTACACCAGCTTTAGTTACTCTCCTTAGCCTAAGCAATTTGATGAGTGGAAAACAGATTTCTCAGTGCTTATCCTTTTAGACTTTGTATCAGGTGCACATGTAACCTACTTAGATAAATAAGCAAAATAGAATTATGTGTCTATTTGAAGAAACTGATAAAGATATAGCGATGACTATAATTTAAAATGTAAGCTCTAGGGGCTAGGAAGTAGCTTACCCAGTAGAGCACTTTTTTTTTTAAGTGTATGACTGTTTATTTCTGAAGTCCAAAATACTTTACAACTTGAAAATTTGCACACCAAATTGTTATTATAGTATTCTTTGTTAGTCTTTTGATTTTTTAAAAAAGGTCTTATTGAATTCTTCATCCTTTTGCTGATACACTGTTAAACAGTAGAATGCAATAAGCTTTGTTGGATGTTTAATAAATGCATCAATATAGCAAATATTTATCATATGTCAATGTTGTGGACATCAGGTGCCCCACGCTGCTACTATCAAGAGTCAGGTGGTAGCACAGCGGGTTAAGTGCAAGTGGCGCAAAGCACAAGGACCTGTGTAAGGATCCCTGTTCCAGCCCCTGGCTCCCCACCTGCAGGAGAGTCACTTCACAAGCGGTGAAGCAGGTCTGCAGGTGTCTTTCTCTCCCCCTCTCTGTCTTCCCCTCCTCTCTCCATTTCTCTCTGTCCTATCCAACAATGACGACGTCAACAACAACAACAATAATAACTACAATAAAAAAACAAGGGCAACAAAAAGGGAAAATAAATAATAATAATAAAAGAGTCACTGAACTAAGAATGAAACTTGAAAGTAAACCGATTAATCATTATCACAGTTAATTAATAATGCTAAGCAAAAAAGAATAAATATCTTAAGTATATGTGAAGTTGCTAATACCAAAGGGGAAAAAACTCAATTCTCTCTTTGTTGTTTTTCATTTATTTATAAAATAAAAAGTATTGACAAGACCATAGGATAAAAGGGGTACAATTACACAAAATTCCTACCACCAGAACTCCATATCCCATGCCCTTCACTGGAAGCTTTCCTATTCTTTATCCCTCTAGGAACATGGACCCAGGATCACTAAGGGGTGCAGAAAGAGGAAGGTCTGGCTTCTGTAATTGCTTCTCCACTAGACATTGGCGTTGGCAGGTTGGTCCATACTCCCAGATGTGCCTATCTTTCCCTAGTGGGGCAGGGCTCTGGAGAAGTGGGGGTCCAGGTTACACTGGTGAGGTCATCTGCCCAGGGAAGTCACATTGGCATCATGGTAGCATTTGCAACTTGGTGACTGAAAAAACAGAAAGATATAAAGCAGAACAAATTATTTAATAATAAGGAACCTAAAGGCCTGTGAAGCAACCTCCTGCAGGTGGGGAGCCAGGGGCTCGAACTAAGATCCTTACGCCAGTCCTTGTGCTTTGCATCATGTGCACTTAACCCGTTGCACTACTGCCCAGCATCCAAGGTAAGTATCTTTTAAAAATATTTTTTTAACTACAAGTCCAAAGCTCTACCCCTGTATACTTCCTGGGCCACTATTATTATTAAAACCTAATTCTTGGGAGTCGGGCATTAGTGCGGCAGGTTAAGTGCAGGTGGGGCAAAGCACAAGGACTGGTGTAAGCATCCTGGTTTGAGCCCTCAGCTCCCCACCTGCAGAGGGTTCGCTTCACAGGTGGTGAAGCAGGTGTCTATCTTTCTCTCCCCCTCTCTGTCTCTCCCTCCTTTCTCCATTTCTCTCTGTCTTATGCAACAACAACAATGTCAGTAACAACAACAATAATAACTACAACAATTACAACAATAATAATTACAACAATAAAACAACAAGGGCAACAAAAGGAAATAAATAAATTAATATTTTTTAAAAAACCTAATTCTTTTTAAATTAGAATAGGATTTTTTTGTTTTACTTATTTATTTTGATAGGACATAGAGAAATTGAGAGGGAAGGGGGATGGAAAGGGAGAGAGACAGAGACAGAGAGATACTTGCAATACTGCTTCACTGCTTGTGAAGCTTCTCCACTATAGGGGGAGTCTGTATTCTTTTTTTTTTAATATTTATTTATTTATTTATTTTCCCTTTTGTTGCCCTTGTTTTTCATTGTTGTAGTTATTATTGTTGTTGTTATTAATGTCATTGTTGTTGGATAGAACAGAGAGAAGTGGAGAGAGGAGGGGAAGACAGAGAGGGGGAGAGAAAGATAGACACCTGCAGACCTGCTTTACTGCTTGTGAAGCGACTCCCCTGCAGGTGGGGAGCCAGGGCTCGAACCAGGATCCTTACACCAGTCCTTGCGCTTCGCGCCACGTGCACTTAACCCACTGAGCTGTCGCCTGACTCCCAAAGGAGTCTGTATTCTTTTTTTTTCTCTCTCTCTCTCTCTCTTTCTTTTCCCTTTTTTCTCTTTGCCTCCATGATTATCACTGGGGCTCAGTGCCAGCACTTTCATCCACTGGTCCTGTAGGGTTTTTTTCCCATTTTGTTGCCCTTGTTATTGTTGTTGTAGCTGTTGTTGTTGCTGGATAGGACAGAGAGAAATTGAGAGAGGAGGGGGAGACAAAGGGAAGAGAAAGATAGACACCTGCAATCCTGCTTCACCGCTTACAAAGCGACCCCCCTGTAGGTGGGGAGCCAGGGGCTCCAACCAGGATCCTTACTCTGGACCTTGAGATTTGCGCCATGTACGCTCTCCAGCTCTACCTTTTATAATAGCTTTTATTATTTATTTATTTGTCTGTTTGTTTGTTTATTTGCCTCTAGGGTTATCACTATGGCTCTGTGTTGGCACTATGAATCCACTGCTCTGGCGGCCATTTTTTCCTTTTTTTTTTTTTTTTTGTCTCCAGGGTTATTGCTGGGGCTCGGTGCCTGCACTACCAATCCTCTGCTCTTGAAGGCTATTTTTTTTCCCTTTTTGTTGCCCTTGTTATTTTATCTTTGCGTGGTTATAATTGTTATTATTTATGTCGTTTGTTGTTTGATAAAAGAGAGAGAAATGGAGAGAGGAAGGGAAGACAGAGATGGGGAGAGAAAGACATGCTTCACCACTTGTGATGCGACCCCCCTGCAGGTTGGGAGCAGAGGGCTAGAACCTCATCCTTGTGCTTTGATGCCATGTGCACTTAACCTGCTGCATTACCAACCGGCCCCTATTTTTATTGTTATTACTATTATTATTATCTTTATTTATTCGATAGAGACAGCCAGAAGTTGAAAGAAAGGGGAAGGTACAGAGGGAGAGAGGCAGAGAGACAACTGCAGCACTGCTTTACCACTCATTAAGCTTTCCTCCTGCTGGTGGGGACTGGGGGCTCAGACCTGGGCCCTTACACATTGTAATATGTGTTCAACTCAGGTGTGCCAACACCGGGCCCCTAGTATAGTTGGTTTTTTTCACTTTTTTTTTTATTTAAGAAAGGAGACATTGACAAAACCGTAGGATAGGAGGGGTACAACTCCACACAATTCCCACCACCCGATCTAGATATCCCGTCCCCTCCCCTGATAGTTTTCCATTTCTCTATCCCTCTGGGAGCATGGACCCAGGGTCGTTGTGGGTTACAGAAGGTGGAAGGTCTGGCTTCTGTAATTGCTTCCCCGCTGAACATGGGCGTTGACTGGTCGGTCCATACTCCCAGTCTGCCTCTCACTTTCCCTAGTAGGGTGGATCTCTGGGGAAGCTGAGCTCCAGGACACATTGGTGGGGTCTTCAGTCCAAGGAAGTCTGGTTGGCAACATGCTGGCATCTGGAACCTGGTGGCTGAAGAAAGAGTCAACATACAAAGCCAAACAAATTGTTGAACACTTATGGACCTAAAGGCTGGAATAGTGCATATGAAGTGGGGGGGTACTCACTGCAGATTCTCGTGTATTTCTGCTTTCAGGCATATATTTTGACAACCCTTCAGCTTCATTACTCCGGTCAGAGGTCAGACCTTTCCTTTCCTTTTTTTTTTGGTCAGTATTTCCATCTTTTTTTATTGGGGAATTAATGTTTTATATTCAAGAGTAAGTACAATAGTTTGTACATGCATAACATTCCCCAGATTCCCATATAACAATACAACCCCCACTAGGTCCTCTGTCATCCTTCTTGGACCTGTATTCTCCCCACCCACCCACCACAGAGTCTTTTACTTTGGTGCGATAGGCAAATTCCATTTCAGGTTCTACTTCTGTTTTCTTTTCTAATCTTGTTCTTCAACTTCTGCCTGAGAGTGAGATCATCCCATATTCATCCTTCTGTTTCTGACTTATTTCACTCAACATGATTTTTTCAAGGTCCATCCAAGATCGGCTGAAAACGGTGAAGTCACCATTTCTAACAGCTGAGTAGTATTCCACTGTGTATATATACCACAAATTGCTCAGCCACTCATCTGTTGTTGGACACCTGGGTTGTTTCCAGGTTTTGGCTATTACAAATTGTGCTGCTGGGGGCAGGGGAGACAGCATAATGGTTATGCAAACATACTCTCATGCCTGAGGCTCCTAAGTCCCAGGTTCAATCCCCTGCACCACCATAAGCCAGAGATGAGCAGTGCTCTGGTATTTCTCTCTCTGTGTGTGTGTCTCACTCTCTGCATCTCTCTCAAAAATAAAATTAAAAAAAAAAATTGTGCTGCCAAGAAAATATGTGTACACAGATCTTTTTGGATGGATATGTTGGGTTTCTTAGGATAGATCCCCAGGAGAGGAATTGTAGGGTCATAGGGTAGGTCCATTTCTAGCCTTCTTAGAGTTCTCCAGACTGTTGTCCACAGAGGTTGGACCAATTGACATTCCCACCAGCAGTGCAGGAGGGTTCCTTTGACCCCACACCCTCTCCAGCATTTGCTGCTGTTACCTTTTCTGATGTATGACATTCTCACAGGAGTGAAGTGGTATCTCCTTGTTGTCTTTATTTGCATTTCACTGACAATCAGAGACTTGGAGCATTTTTTCATGTGTTTCTCAGCCTTTTGGATCTCTTCTGTGGTGAATATTCTGTCCATGTCCTCCCCCCATTTTTGGATGGGGTTATTTGTTGTCTTGTTGAGTATGGCAAGCTCTTTATATATGTTGCTTATTAAACTCTTGTCTCATGTATGGCATGTAAAGATCTTCTCCCATTCTGTGAGGGGTCTCTTGGTTTGGGTAGTGGTTTCTTTTGCTGTGAAGAAGCTTTTTAATTCTATGTAGTCCCATAGGTTTATACTTGTCTTAGTCTTCTTTGTAATTGGATTCATTTCATTGAAGATGTCTTTAAAATTTAAAACTCTTTTCCGAGTTCTGCCAATATTTTCTTCTAAGTATCTGATAGTTTGTGGTCTAACCTCCAAGTCCTTGATCCACTTGGAATTTACTTTTGTATTTGGTGAAATACAGTGGTTCAGTTTCATTCTTCTGCATGTTTCAACCCATTTTTTCCAACACCAACACCATTTGTTGAACAGACTCTGCTTTCCCCATTTAATAGTCTGGGCCCCTTTGTCAAGGATTAGATGTCCATAGGTATGGGGGCTCACTTCTGGGCTCTCAATTCTATTCCACTGTGTTTATTCATGTTACAGTACCAAGCAGTTTTGATTACAATGGCCCTATAATACAATTTTAGATCTGGGAGTGTGATGCCTCCGGTTCTGTTCTTTCTTCTCAAAATTGCTTTGGCAATTCTAGATCTTTTCTGGTTCCAGATAAACATTTCTAGCATTTGTTCTATTCTCCTAAAAAATGTGCTTGGGATCTTGATGGGGATAGCATTAAATTTGTAGATGGCTCTGGGTAGCATATTCATTTTGATGATGTTAATTCTTCCAACCCATGAACATGGAATATCTTTCCACTTCTTTGCGTCTTTTTCAATTTCTTTGAGTAGTGACTCATAATTTTCAGTATACAAGTCTTTCACTTCTTTGGTTAGGTTTCCTCCTAGATATTTTATTGTCTTTGTTGCTATAGTAAAAGGAATTGATTTCTGGATTTCAATTTCTTCTAGCTTAGTGTTTGCATAGAAGAATGCCACTGACTTTTGAATGTTAATTTTGTAGCCAGACACCTTACTGTATTGCCTGATGATTTCCAAAAGCTTCTTGCTGGATTCCTTAGGTTTTTCTGTGTATACTGTCATGTCATCTGCAAATAGGGAGAGTTTGACTTCTTCTCTTCCAATTTGTATCCCTTTAATTCCTTGCTCCTGCCTGATTGCTAGGGCAAGAACTTCCAACACTATTTTGAATAGTAATGGTGATAGTGGGCAGCCCTGTCTAGTACCTGATATGAGGGGAAAGGCTTCCAGTTTTTCACCATTGAGTATGATGTTGGCTGTAGGTTTGCTATATATAGACTCCACTATCTTGAGGAATTTTCCATCTATTCCCATTTTTTGTAGTGTTTTGATCATAAAGGGATGTTGTATTTTGTCAAAGGCTTTCTCTGCATCTATTGATATAACCATGTGGTTTTTGGTCTTGCTTTTGTTGTGGTGGTGGATCACATTGATTGATTTATGTATATTAAACCAACCTTGCATGCCTGGGATATACCCCACTTGGTCATGATGAACAATCTTTTTAATATACTGCTGTATCCGGTTGGCTAGAATTTTGTTCAGTATTTTAGCATCTATGTTCATCAGAGATATTGGTCTGTAGTTTTCTTTTTTGGTTGTGTTCCTGTCTGCTTTTGGTATCAGAGTGATGTTGGCTTCATAGAAGCTGGCAGGGAGTATTCCAGTGCCTTCAATCTTCTGGAAGACTTTTAAAAGTAGAGGTATTAGTTCTTCTTTGAAGGTTTTGTAGAATTCATTTGTAAAACCATCTGGTCCAGGACTTTTATTTTGGGGGAGATTTTTGATAACTGTTTCAATTTCATTAGCTGTGATGAGCCTGTTCATGTTATCCACTTCCTCTTTACTTAGTTTTGGAAGTTGGTAGTATCTAGGAAATCGTCCATTTCTTCCAGGTCCTCTAGCTTGGTGGCATATAGTTGTTCATAGAAGCCTCACATGATATGTTGAATTTCTGCAGTATCTGTTGTGATATCTTCTCTTTCATTTAGTATCCGATTTATTTGGGTCTTCTCCCTTTTTTGTTTTGTGATTCTGGCTAAATGTATGTCAATTTTGTTCACTCTTTCGAAGAACCAACATTTACTTTCATTGATCTTTTGTATGGTTTTCTTATTTTCAGTGTTATTGATTTCCACCCTAACTTTAATGATTTCTGTCCTTCTGGTTGCTTTAAGGTTCCTTTGTTCTTCTTCTAGGTCTTTAAGATGTGAAATCAGGCTGTTTATTTGTGCTTTTTCTTGTTTCCTAATGTGTGCTTGTATGGCTATGAATTTCCCTCTCAGTACTGCCTTAGCTGTGTCCCAAATATTTTGATAGCTTGTGTCTTCATTTTCATTGAAGTCTCGAAACATTTTGATTTCTTCCTTGATTTCCTCTTTGACCCAGAAGTTGTTAAGAAGTGTACTGTTGAGCTTCCACATTTTGGGACTATTACTAATTTTTTGTTGATTGTTAAGTGTTAGTTTAGTTCCACTGTGGTCTGAGAAGATGCTTGGGATGATTTCAATGCTCTTGAATTTGCTGATGCTGTCTTTGTGGCCTAACATATGGTCTGTCCTTGAGAATGACCCATGTGGATTTGAGTCAAATGTGTATTCCAGTTTCTTGGGATGAATGACTCTGAAAATGTCCAATAGTTCTAGTTTATCTATCTCTTCATTTAGCTCCCTTATGTCTTTATTGATTTTCTGCCTGGATGATCTGTCAAGTTGAGAGAGTCGGGTGTTGAAGTCCCCTACTATGACTGTGTTGCTGTTAATTAATATATTGCTGTAGCTCTTTCAGTAGACATTTTATGTATTTATATGGCTTCTCATTGGGTTCATACATGCTAATAATTGTTAAGTCCTCTTGATTGACTGATCCTCTGAGCATTAAGTAGTGTCCTTTCCTATCTTTTTTAATCTTATCTATTTTAAAGTCTTTAGTGTCAGATATGAGAATAGCTGTTCCTGCCCTTTTTTGTGGGCCTTTGGCTTGTATGATAGTTTTCCATCCTTTCACTTTAAGTCTGTGTTTGTCTTGTTGAGTTAGGTGGGTTTCCTGTAGACAGCATATTGTTTGTTGGGTTGTATTTTCTGATCCATCTTCCTACTCTGTGTCTTTTAATAGGTGAATTCAGGCCATTGACATTTATTGATATCAAAGATTGAAGATATTTTAACGCCATTCTTGTAGAGTTTTAGAGTGTTCTGATATATGTCATATTTATGATGGTCTGACTATTTATAGAAGACCTTTCAGAACTTCTTTCAGGGCAGGCTTGGTGATAGTTGATTCCTTCAACTGTTGCTTGTCTGAGAAGGTTTTGATGCCTCCATCTAGTCTGAATGACAGTCTGGCAGGATACAGTGTTCTTTTTTTTTTTTTTTTTAAAGGTATTCTTTTTATTTATTTATTTTTTTTTTTTTTTTTTTTTACCAGAACACTGCTCAGCTCTGATATATTGTGGTTCAGGGTATTGAACCTGGGACTTTAGAGCCTCTGGCTGGAGAGTCTCTTTGCATAACCATTATGCTATCTACCCCTGCCCAGCATACAGTATTCTTGGTTGAAAGCCTTTCTCATTGAGCACTCGATAGATATCTTGCCATTCTCTTCTGGCCTGTAGTGTTTGTGTGGAGAAGTCTGCTGCTAATCTTATGGGTTTTCCTCTGTAGGTGACTCTTTGTTTTTCTCTTGCAGCCTTCAGGATCCTTTCTTTATCCTTATTCTTTCCCATTCTAAATATGTGTCTTGGTGTCTTTAAGTCTGGGTTAATTGTTTGGGACCCTCTGGGCTTCTTGAATCTTTATGTCTTTGATGTTGTCTAGACTAGAGAAGTTTTCAGCTATTATGGCCTGAAGAATGCTTTCTTCCTCTCCTTCTCTTTTTTCCTCTGGTAAGCCAATAATGCATATATTGTTTCTTTTGAAGTCATCCCATAGGACTCTGTTGTTGTTTTCAGCATCTCTTAATCTCTTTTTGAGATCTCTTACTTCTTTTTTAGTTGTCTCTAATTCATCCTCGATCTTGCTAATTCTGTCTTCAGCCTCATGGATTCTATTCTCTCTCCCCTCTGCTGTTTTCTGGAGTTCATCTGTTTTGTTTCCCTGTTCTGATACTGTTTTAGCTTGTTCAGCTAGTTGTGTTCTTAGCTCAGCTATTTCAGCTTTCAGCTCTCTAATAACCTTGAGATAGTTAGTGTTTTCTTTCAGAGTCTCATTTGTTGTTCCTGTATTTCTGATTACAATTCTTTCAAACTCTTTACTCACTCCTGTGATTATTTCCTTAGCTAATGTTTGGATATTGAACTCGTTATTTTGTGCTTCACCCTTTGGGGGGCTTTTAGCTGGACTCTTGTCCTGGTTCATTTCTCCAACATTTCTTCTTGTTGGTTTACCCATTTTATATATTATGTTATGAGTTCCCTCTCTTAGTACTTTTCAAATTACTGATCACTATTGCCTGGATTGACTTGTGTCTCAGTAAGGTAATTAAATGGTTCACAGTGGTGGAAGTTAACAGTTGTTTCAATAGTATTTTAATCCCTGATTTGGAGCTTAGTGATTTAAAAGCCTCTTTTTTTTTCTTCTCTGTAGGCTATGGGAGCCTGAGGGCTTTTAAACTATAAGTAGGCTTCTTCGCTTAATCACTGACTCTTGATCAAGAGATAAGGCATGGTGTGGCAGAGATAGTACAGTTGTTGTGCAAAGAGACTTTCACAGCCCCACCACTATGCCACCGAGGTATAGGTCTTCTCCTGAGTTTCCTGGTTAGATCTCTGTCCCCCGATGTCCCTCCCTGCTGCTGCTCCAGATTCTGAGGGCAGTAGCAATGGAGACTCAGAGTTGCACTTGGTGAGTCTTTGGGGAGTCCTCTCCTCCCTTCAGCTGTACCCTTGTTGGTGGAACAGACTGGAGGTGGTGTCTCAACTGATAAACCGCTGGACTGTTACCAGCCACTTAGTCTCTCCCTAGGCTTCTCTCTGTCACCAGCAATGTGTTTGCACTCACTTGTGATTTGGTGGGTTCCTGTAGTCATTCTAGTCCTGTCTTGTTGCAGTCCCAGGTGGTCTCCTTTTATTCCTAGTTGACCCGGGAGAGATGAGGAAAGGAGAGAAACAGATCTGCTGCTTCTTGTAGCCCCGCCTCCAGAAGTGCAGTCAGACCTTTCCTTTCATAGTATTCTCTAATTCCATTCCAGGTGGTTCACTTCCTAACAAAGTCCCCAGACCTAGATATAGACCGGGTTCCATGAGATAGAGCATATGCTCACACGTATCCATAAACTAGTATAGTTCTTAATGCAAACCATAGCCCAACACTGGGTCTCATGAGGGATGGGGTAGAAGTAACAGGGAAAAAGAAGTAAGAGGAGCTCATAGGAAGCGGGGAGTGTATTATGAACTAAGCTGGGGGTGCCGGGCGGTGGCCAGCAGTTTAAGCACACATGGCACAAAGCACAAGGACCAGCATAAGGATTCCGGTTTGAACCCCTGGCTCCCCACTTGCAGAGGGGTCGCTTCGCAGGCAGTAAAGCAGGTCTGCAGGTGTCTTTTCTCCCTCTCCCCCACCCCTGTCTTCCCCTCCTCTCTCCATTTCTCTCTGTCCTATCCACCACCAACAACAAAATCAATAACAACAACAATAACCACAACAATGATAAAACAGGGCAACTAAAGGAGGAAAAAATGGCCTCCAGGAGCAGTGGATTCATAGTGCAGGCATGGAGCCCCAGCATAACCTTGGAGGTAAAAAAAAAAAAAAAAAAAAAAAAAAGAACTAGGCTGGATAACAATAATAACAATAGCCTTATTGTTATTATTATTTTTTTAGTGAGGGTAATTCTTTTTTTATTATTTTATTTATTTATTTTCCCTTTTGTTGCCCTTATTGTTTTTTGTTGTTGTAGTTATTGTTGTTGTTATTGATGTCATTTTGTTAGATAGGACAGAGAGAAATGGAGAGAGAAGGGTAAAATAAAGAGGGGGAGAGAAAGACAGACACCTGCAGACCTGCTTCACTGCCTGTGAAGTGCCTCCCCTGCAGGTGGGGAGCCAGGGGCTTGTGCTTCGCTCCACGTGCGCTTAACGCTCTGCACTACCCTCTGACTCTCAGGTAATTCTTTTTTATTATCTTTACTTAATTATTGGATAGAGACCGTCAGAAATCAAGAGGGAAGGGAATGATAGAGAGGGAGAGAGATACCTGTAGCACTGCTTCACAACTTGCAAAGCTTTCCCCCTGCAGGTGGGGAGCCAGGGCTCAAACCCAGGTCCTTGCACATTGTAACATGTGCACTATGCCAGGTGTGCCACCACCTGGCTCCCAGTCAGGCTATTTTTGGATCTTGATTTGATAAATTAAATGACTTAGTCGCAATGTGCCCTAAAATTCTAATATATATGTATATATATATATATTATAATTTTAAAATTATTTTGATTATTAAATTTAATTATATTTTATTTTTATTATTTTAATAATTAAATAAAATATAGACATTAGAATTTTAGGTCACATTGTGATTAAGTCTTATCTACTAAGAGGAACACCTATAGTACAACTAGATTCTAGCTCCAGCCCAGCAGGGACAGCCAGAGCTTGGCATGTAACAGAGAAGTGGTTTCTGGGGATCCAAGGTGGATCACAGATGCTTGATGGTTCTAGAAAGATGAGACTCTGCAGAGGTCCAAGTGACAGACACCTGAGAGATGTTGCTGCCACATTTTAGGCCCCTTGGTCAGAAAATACAGTCCCTCCCCAAGCAAGCATCCTCCTGTGATGCTGGGGATCCTGCCATAGCCTGAATGTGTGTGTTTGTGTGCTTAATTCTAGTTCCTCTTCTCTAGGGGATCACACCACTACCCTTCTATAAACCACCACACCTCCCCTGCAGGAAGTGCTTATAGAAACCAATTCTTCTTGCCTCCATGGCTGAACACTCTCCAGTTTTCTACTGTGGGCTGGGGAGATAACACAATGGTTGTGCAAAAGGAATTTTATGCCTGCGGCACCAACGGTCCCAGGTTTAAGCCCTAAGCTAGAACTGAATAGTCATCACTGGTCAAAACAAATGAATAATAACAAAAACAAACACACCACCCAATGCACCCTAGAATCTCTCCAACCATAGTATGTTCAGAGGTTTGCATACCTGAGCCAGGGGAGGGCATTCAAGTAAAATTTGAGGCTTGATTTATTTTTCCTGAGCACTGACTCAGCTCTAGTTTATGGTAGTGCCAGGGACTGAACCTAGGACCTCAGAGCCTCCTCAGGCATGAAAGTCTGAGTAAACATCATGCTGTCTCCCCAGCCCCTCAACTGATTTATTTATTACCAGAGCACTGTTCATCTCTGGCTTATGGTGGTGTGGGGGATTGAACCTGGGACTTTAGAGCCTCAGGCAGGAGAGTCTCTTTGGGTAACCATTATGCTATCTACCCTCCACCCTCAACTGATTGACTTATCAGAGTTTATATGCTGGGGCATTACCACGCTGAGCAAACTTTTAAAATATATTTTTTTGAGGGTCAGGTGGTGGCCCACCTGGTTAAGCACACACATTACAGTGTGAAAGGACCAGAATTCAAGCCCCTGGTTCCTGCAAGGGAAAAGCTTCAGACTGGTGAAAAGAGCTACAGATGTCTCTGTCTCTGTCCCTTTCTACCTTTTCTGCCTCCAGGGTTATTGTTGAGGCACAGTGCCTGCACCACAAATCCACTGCTCCTAGAGGCCACTTTTTTCCCCCTTTGTTGCCCTTTTTGTTGTTGTTGTGATTATTATTGTTGTTATTGCTATTGTTGTTGTTGGATAATACAGAGAGAAATCAAGAGAGGAGGGGAAGACAGAGGGGGAGAGAAAGATAGACACCTGCAGACCTGCTTCACTGCTTGTGAAGCAAGCCTCTGCAGATGGGAAGCTGGTCCTTGGGCTTTGCACCATGTGTGCTTAACCCACTGCGCTACCGTCCAACCCCCCCCCCTCTTTCCTTTCCTTTTAAAGGAATTTATTATTCATGAGAAAGGAAAGAGAGAAAGAACCAGATATCACTCTGGTACGTGCGCTGCCAGGAATTGAATTCAGGACCTCATGGTTTAGAGTCCAATGCTTTATCCACTGTAGCACTTCCTGGACCATTCCTCTCTCTCTCTCTTTTTTTTTTAAAGTATATTTTCAAATGCTTTAATTTAGTTATTGGGTAGAGACAGAGAAATTGAGAGAGGAGGGGGAGATAGAAAAGAGAGAGAGAGAAAGAGATTCCTGTAGCCTTACTTCACCACTCATGAAGCTTTACTCCTATAGGTGGGGCCCAGGGGTTTGAACCTGGGTCTTTGTGCACTGTAATGTGTGCACTTAACCAGGTGCGCCACTGCCTGGTCCCCTCTTTTCTTGCTCATTTGTGTAATAATAGCTCACTTGGATAGTATTCTGCTTTACCATGTGAGCAACCCAAGTTTGAGCCTGGCCTCCACCACAGTGAAGGAAGCTTCAGTACTTTGGTCTCTTTTACTCTCTTCCTTCTGTCCCTCTGATTTTGTACTATGTGCACTTAAACCCGGTACGCTGCCGACTGGCTCCCTGTCCCTCTATAAAAAAAAAAAAAAAAAAGAAAGAAAAAAAAGAAAAGAAAGGAAAACTATTCAAGCCCACAGTCCCCACTTGTAGAAGAGAAGCTTCACAAGTGGTGAAGCAATGCTGCAGATGTCTCTCTCTTTTTTTTCCTCTCTCTCTCTACCCCCTTCCCTCCCTCCCCTTCCCTCTCAACTTCTCTCTATATAAAATAAGTAAATAAATAAATAGGTAAATAAATAAAAAAGAAAAAGAGCTACATATTTGATGGATGGGGAAGTGGCACAGTGGCTAAAGCACTCAAGCATGAAGTACTGAGTTCTTTTTTTTATTATTTATTTATTATCTTTATTTATTTACTGGATAGAGATAGCCAGAAATCAAGAGGGAAGGGAGGGACAGAGAGGGTGAGAGACAGAGAGACACCTGCAACACTGCTTCACCACTTGTAAAGCTTTCCCCCTGCAGGTGGGGACTAGGGGCTTGAACCTAGGTCCTTGCACATTGTAACATGTGCGCTCAACCAGGTGTGCCTCCACCCAGTCCCGAGGTAACGAGTTCTAACCCCACAGCGCATGTGCCAAAATGATACTCTAGTTCTCTCTCACACTGTCATGCTAATAAATAAACCTAAAAGAAAGAAACAAAGAATGACATGTTTGGGGTCAGGTAAAAGCACATAATCTGTTGTGTGTGAAACTGTGTGTGCGAGCCTCTGTATCACATGGGCACCAGGGATACCACCAGGGGAGCTCCATAGATAGTGCAGGGAGTGGTGTTCTGGTATCTCTCCTGTCTTTCTAAAAGAAATGGAAAAAATAGGGAGTCGGGCTGTAGCGCAGTAGGTTAAGCGCAGGTGGCGCAAAGCACAAGAACCGGCATAAGGATCCCGGTTCGAACCCCTGCTCCCCACCTGCAGGGGAGTCGCTTCACAGTCGGTGAAGCAGGTCTGCAGGTGTCTGTCTTTCTCTCCTCCTCTCTGTCTTCCCCTCCTCTCTTCATTTCTCTCTGTCCTATCCAACAACGACAACAACAATAATAACTACAATAAAACAACAAGGGTAACAAAAGGGAATAAATAAATAAAATAAATATTTAAAAAAATAAAAATAAAAATGGAAAAAATAGACCAGGAAAGCTGCAGTGCACTTCACACAAGTCCCTGGGGCTTATTCCTTGACTCAGCATTTTAAAAGGATGTACAGGACTAAGGAGACAGTATAGTAGTTATGCAAAAGACTTCCATGCCTAAGGCTCTGAGGTCCCAGGTTCAATCCCCAGCACCACTATCAGCCAGAGATGAGCAGTGCTCTGGTCTGTCTTTCTATATCTTTCTCTCATTAAAATAAAAATAACTAAAATATTTTAATGTACAAAAATCATGTGACTGGGAGTCAGGCAGTAGTGCAGCGGGTTAAGCACAGGTTGTGTGAAGTGCAATGACTGGCGGAAGGATCCCAGTTCGAGCCCCTATCTCCCCACCTGCAGGGGAATCACTTCATAAGCGGTGAAGCAGGTCTGCAGGTATCTGTCTTTCTCTCCCCCTCTCTGTCATCCCCTCCTCTCTCCATTTCTCTCTGTCCTATCCAACAACAACAATAATAACTACAACAATAAAATAACAAGGGCAACAGAAGGGAATAAATAAATAAAATACAAAAATCATGTGACCTGGGAGGAGGTACAGTGGCTGGAATACTGGATTTATAAGCACGAAGTCCTGAGTTTTATTGCTGGCATTGAATGTGCCAGAGTGATGCTCTGGTTTTCTCCCTCTCTTGTCTATCAAAAATAAAGAAGTCTAAAAAAAATAAATAAACAAACAAACAAAAAAGAAATAAGAGAGAAAAAAAGGAAAGGAAAAAAAAAAGATAGCTGCTTAGGAAATGTTATGTATGTACAAACTATTGTGTTTACTGTCGATGTAAAACATTTATTCCCCAACAAAGAAATTAAAAAATAAAAGATAGCTGCCAGGAGGGGGAGTCAGGCAGTAGCACATCGGGTTAAGCACATGTGGCACAAAGCGTTAATGGACCGGCGTAAGAATCCTGGTTCGAGCCCTGGCTCCCCACCTGCCGAGGGGAGGCCCTTCACAGGCAGTGAAGCAAGTCTGCAGGTGTCTATCTTTCTCTCCCCTTGTCTGTCTTACCCTCCTCTCTCCATTTCTCTCTGTCCTACCCAACAATGATGACATCAAGAACAATTACAATAATAACAGCAAGGGCAACATAAGGGGATAAATAAATAAATAAATAAATAAATAAATTTTTTTAAAAAAAGATAGCTGCCAGGAGTGGTGGGGTTTATCATACTCATGCCTGCATTGAGCCCCAGAAAAAGCCCTAATGATGGTTTAAAAAAAAAAAAAAAAAAGCACAAGGATCTGGGTCCACACCTGTAGGGGGATAATTCTTAATCTGTGAAGCAGTGCCAGGTGTCTCTCTGACTGTCTCTTCCTTTCCTCTCAATTTCTCTCCATGTCTAGCCAACAAATATATTTTTTAAATAGGTTACCATGCCATGCCTATCATCAAGTACCAATATCCCTTCCCCAAAGTCCAATGAACCTTCTCCACCCTTTCAACCTACTCCCCTTTTTATCCTCTGTATCTTAGTTCTGCAGTCAAAGTCTAAGGGTTTGTTTACATTTGATTTTGTTCTCTTTTTTATTTTTTGTTTATTTTTTAAAAGATTTTATTTATTTATTAATGAGAAAGGTAGGAGGAGAGAGAGAAAGAACCAGACATCACTCTGGTACATGTGCTGCCAGGGATTGAACTCAGGACCTTATGTTTGAGAGTTTGATGCTTTATCCACTGTGCCACCTCCCGGACCACTTTTTGTTTATTTTTTACCTGGTTATTTCTGGGATTCAGTGCCTGCACAATGACTCCACTGTTCCCAGTAGTGTGTGTGTGTGTGTGTGTGTGTGTGTGTGTGTGTGTGTGTGTGTGTGTGTAAGGAAGAAAGAAAAAAATAGAACTAGAGGGACCGGTGGTGGTACACCTGGTAGAGCACATGTTACCATGCCCAAGGACCTGGGTTTGAGCTTCCACTCCCCACGTGCAGAAGGAAGCTTCACAAGCAGTGAAGCAGGTCTGCAGGTGTATTCCTCTCCTATCTGCACCTTCCCTCTTGATTTTTCTTTGTCTCTATCCAATAAGTAACAAAGAGAGAGAGGGAGACTGAGAGAGAAAGAAAAAAGAAGGGAAGGAAGGAAGAAAGAGAAAGAAAGAAAGAAAAGAGGGGGCTGGGCTGCAGCACACCAGGTTAAGCACACATAGTACTAAGTGCAAGGACCTGTGTAAGTATCCCAGTTTGAACCCCTGGCTCCCAACCTGCAGGGGTATCCTTTCACGAGTGGTGAAGTAGGCCTGCAGGTTACTATCTTTTTCTTTCCCTATCTCCCCCTCCTCTGTCAATCTCTCTCTGTCTTATTCAATTAAGAAAGAAAGAAAAAAAGAAAAGAAGAAAAGAGAAGACAATGGAGTGAAAAAGAAAAGAAAAAATGGCCTCCATGAGCAGCGGATTCATGGTGCAGGCACTGAGCCCCAGCGATAACCCTGGAGGCAAAACAAAACAAAACAAGGAAGAAAAGAAGAGAAAAAGGAAGGAAAGAAGGAAGGGAGAAAGAGAAAATAAGAAATACCTTAGCAGTGCTCCACAGCTCATGAAGCTTCCCTCTGCCCCTGCAGATGGCAACTAGGAACTTGAACCCAGGTCCTTCCTTGTACAAGGTAACGTGTGCTCTACCAGATGTGTCAGCTCCAGCCCCACTTTGTTTCTTTATGTATCACTTAGGAGTGAGCTCATTCTCTAGCTTCTTTTAATGGAAGTCCCCTTAGCATTTCTTGCTGTGTAACAAATTCCTTGAACTGTTGTTCCTTTAAGTAGTCCTCTATCACTCCCTCAAATCTGAGTGATAGAACTTCTCTGGTTAGAGTGTTCTAGGCTGGAATTTCTCTTCATGAAATATTTTGAACATGTCAAGGATCTTTCCCTTTTCCGTCTACCCTGTAAAGTTTCAGCTGAGAAGTCTGTTGAATCTTCTGGGGGGGGGGGGGGGAGGGTCCCTTAATACAGTTCTGCTCCTTTGCCCAGGTAGGTAAGGGATTGCTTTCTCTAGAAGCTGAGGTACAGGGAGAGGCAAGGAGGTGACATCTGTCTGCCCCTGACTGGGGGAAGCATCTCAGAGAGGAAATGTTAAGAAAATGGAAAAGAAAAAAAGTAAGTCTTAAAAATATTGTACAGGGGTGGGGTGGGAAGATAGCATAATGGTTATGCAAAAAAAAAAAAAAAAAAACCTCTTATGCCTGAGGCTTCTGGGTCCCAATCCCTTGCACTGAGTTGTGTTCTAGTAAACAGTGTCTGAAAAAAGCAGACCTAGAGATAATAAGAAAACAAAATTATTATTATTATGATGATAAAATGTGTATGTGGGCTGGGTGTAAATAGCATAATGGTTATGCAAAGAAACTCTCATGCCAGAGGCTTAGATGTCCTAGGTTCAGACCCCTGTAAGCCAGAACTGATCACTGCTCTAGTGAAAAAAGAGAGAGAGAGAGAGGGAGAAAGGAAGAAAAGAAGGAAGGGATGGAGAGAGGGAGGAACAGGCAGTGGCACACCAGGTTAAGCACTTACATTACAGTGTGCAAGGACCCAGGTTCAAGCCTTGGTCCCCATCTGCAGGGAGAAAGTTTAACGAGTGGTGAAGTAGGTCTGCAGGTATCTCTCTGTCTCTCTCCCTCACTGTCACCCCCCCTCTCTATTGTCCCCTCCTCTCAACTTCTCTCTGTCTCTAGTCAATAGTAAATAAATAAAAATATTAGAATTTTTTTTTTAAAAAAAAAAAGGGGGTTGGACGGTAGTGCAGCAGGGTAAGCCACATGGTGTGAAGTGCAAGGATTGGGTAAGGATCCCAGTTCGAGTTCCCAGCTCCCTACCTGCAGGGGAGTCGCTTTACAAGCAGTGAAGCAGGTCTGCCGGTATCTATCTATCTCTCCCCCTCTCTGTCTTCCCCTCCTTTCTCCATTTCTCTCTGTGCTATCCAACAACAACATCATCAGTAACAACAACAATAATAACCACAACAACGATAAAACAACAAGGGCAACAAAAGGGGAAAAAATTAGCCTCCAGGAGCAGTAGATTTGTGGTGCAGGCACCAAGGCCCAGCAATAACCCTGGAGGCAAAAGAAAAAAAAAAAAAGGGAAGGAAGGAAGAAAATATATATGTGACATAGCCAAGGAGATAGCATACTGGATACAGTGTTGGACTCTAAACCACGAGGCTCCCAGTTTGATCCCCAACATCGTATATGTCAGAGTGATTCTGGTTCTTCTCTCTCTATCTTGTCTCTTTTCCTTAAATTATTATTTTTTTAATGTATACGTAAGGGGCCAGGTGGTGGCACACCTGGTTGAGCGCACATGTTACAAAGCGCAAAGACCCAGGTTCGAGTTCTCAGTCCCCACCTGCATGGGGAAAGCTTCACAACTGGTGAAGCAATACTGCAGGTGTCTCTCTGTCTCTCTCCCTCTCTATCCTTCCCTTCCTTTTCGTTTTCTGGCACCTCTATCCAATAAATAAAAATAAATATAATTAAAAAAATTTTTAAAGAACTTCAAATAAAATGTATAGTCCTGGAACCCATGGATAGGGCCCACTTTCCCGTATGCCTGTCCCAATCCATATCAAATAATATTGCATCTACCGATCACAACCAAATCAACGCAACGATTGCCACCTCAACATGCTTCACTTCAGACCGTGTCCAGAGACTTCAGGTGTGGAATGACAACCCTTCAGCTTCATTACTCGGGTGAGACCTTTCCTTTCATAGTATACTCTAATTCCATCTCAGGTGGTTCACTTTCTAACAAAGTCCCAAAACCTAGATATACACCAGTTTCTGTGAGAGAGAGCATATGTTCACATGTATCCATAAACTACTGCAAAATATATACCTGAAAGCAGAAGTACACTAGAGTTTGCAGTGAGTATCCCCCTAACACTTCCTCTCCACTATTCCAAGCTTTGGGTCCATGATTGCTCAACAATTTGTTTGGCTTTGTATGTTAACTCTCTTTTCAGTCACCAGGTTCCAGATGCCATCAGGATGCTGGCCAGGTTTCCCTGGACTGAAGACCCCACCAATGCATCCTGGAGCTCTGCTTCCCCAGAGACCCACCCTACTAGGGAAAGAGAGAGGCAGACTGGGAGTATGGACCGACCAGTCAACATCCATGTTCAGCAGGGAAGTAATTACAGAAACCAGACCTTCCACCTTCTACAACCCACAATGACCCTGGGTCCATGCTCCCAGAGGGATAGAGAATGGGAAAGCTATCAGGGGAGGGGGTGGGATATGGAGATTGGGTGGTGGGAATTGTGTGGAGTTGTACCCCTCCTACCCTATGGTTTTGTTAATTAATCCTTTCTTAAATAAAAAAAAGAAAACAATTTAAAAATAATAATAAAATAAATAAATGTATACATAACACTGACAGCTATTTTGTGTTTAATAGATTCACAAGGTTGTGCAAATATCACTATAGTCTAAACTTAGAACATACCCCACTTTTTAAAGTTTATAAATATATATTTATTATAGTCAGGTAATGTGCATATCATTCCATGAGTACAGTCCGGTCTAAACCCCAGCACCACATGGGAACTGCTGGCACTGGGGAAGCTCAGTGGTATGGTACCTCTCCTTTCTGTATCTGTCAGCATGAGAGAGAGAGATCTGGGTGGTGGTGCACCTGGCAGAGGGTACACATTACCATGCAAGAGAACCCATGTTCAAGCCCCTGTCCCTACTTGTAGGAGTGGAGGGGAGCTAGGGACCCACTCTCCTGTTATTAGTCGGTATTTATTTATCACCCAGGTTCTACTGGCTCTTAAATATTCTTTTTTAAAAAATATTTTATTTCATTTATTAATGAGAAAAATAGGAGAGAGAAAGAACCAGGTTTTACTCTGGTACATGTGCTGCCAGGGATTGAACTCAGGAACTCATGCTTGAGAGTCAATGCTTTATCCAATGTGCCATCTCCTAGACCACTTAAATATTCTTTATGCTCCCTCACAATATTAAATATTACTATCAGTCATCTTAGGTTGGTTCTCTTATCTGTGAATCCATCAGACTGCGGCTGCTTTAGGGCAGGCAGGTGCCTTCCTCAGCAACAGGACTTTAGGCTCTTGCTAGCTGTCCAGGGAACATTTATGCAGTCAGTGAAAGGATGCAAGAGTGGATGAGTGAATAAATGTGGCATGAATAGTTGGGGATCACTCTGGAAAAGTATGGGATGCCCCCCCCCACCCCCATGCTTGATCTGGACTCTGGAGTTTTCCTCTAAGCCCATGATAGAAATCTTACTCTTTGCCTATATTTTATTGCTTCACAGGTTTCTACACCTGTGCCTACGGGAGGCATTCTCCGCCTTGCTCCAGCCTAACCAGTTCCCCACCCTTCCTGCAAAAACTGGACTCTTGCTGCTGAGAACTGCTGGCCCTGGGTAGACACAACCCTTCCATGGACCCAGGAGTAGGTGACCGCCATGTACACACACACACTCTCTCTGACACACGTAGTTGTCAGTGTTTGCTCACTCATGGGAAGGAGGTGAGCAATCCCAAGGTGGGCACTGAAAGTCCTACACTCCAGGCATCCTATGGGTGTCAGGTGAACAAGAGGATGTTAGCACTAGCTGGGCTGAGACACTCTTTGTGGACAGTGGAGGGGTGGTGGCCTTCAGGAGACACCTCTGTGCTGCAGGTGTTGAGCACAGGGCCCGGTACATCACGGATTTATCACAGCTCTGCCCCTTAGCAGCCACTAACCAGGGAAAGTTACTTTACCTTTTGCTTCCTAGAAAGGGACTAGTACAACATCCTCCTCATAGCAGTGCAGGAGTTAGCAAAGTAAAAGTGCCTGAAACCAGCACCTGAAATATAGTGGGCGTTACATAAATGAGAGGCCCTTACTACTGTGATCATTGTAATTACATGTGTGTGGAAGAAAGGTTTCTAGATATTTTTTCCCCTTGTGAAAAAAATTAAAAATATTTGCTTTTGGCAAGAACACCTTCCCCACTTAAATTAAAGAAAAAAAATTGATGAATAAAATAGTCCATCTGGAGGGTCCAGGTACCCCCAGTAGAGTACACACATTCCCATGTGCAAGGACTGGGTTCAGATCTTCAGTCCCACCTGCAGAGAGAAGCTTCAAGAGCAACAAAGCAGTGCTATAGGTGTCTGTCTTTATCTCTCTTTATATATATTTCTCTTTTGCCCTCAATTTTTCTCTGTCTCTGTATAAAAAATAATAAAATAAATAAATATTTACCTGGGTAGTACATAGTTGTATGCTTTGCCATGCATACAACCGAGGTTTGAGTCCAGTTGCTGCACTGGGGGAAGCTTAGGTGCTGTGCTTTCTCTTTGTCTCTGTCTGAAGAAGTAGACACAGAGACAAGGAAAAAAAAATGTTGTGTAGAGTGGTCTAGGAGGTGGCGCAGTGATAAAGCTTTGAACACTCAAGCATGAGGTCCTGAGTTCGATCCCCAGCAGCACATGTGCCAGAGTAATGTCAGGTTCTTTCTCTCTCCTCCTATCTTCCTCATTAATAAATAAATAAAAATTTTTTTTTTAAAAGTTGGGAGTTGGGCAGTAGCGAACAGTTTAAGCACAGGTGGTACAAAGCTCAAGGACCGCCATAAGGATCCTGGTTCAAGCCCCCGGCTCCCCAGCTGCAGGGGAGTCGCTTCACAGGTAGTGAAGCAGGTCTGAAGGTGTCTTATCTTTCTCTCCTCCATTCTGTTTTCCCCTCCTCTCTCCAATTCTCTCTGTCCTATCCAAGAACGACGACAACAGTAATAACTACAACAATAAAACAACAAGGGCAGGCAGATCTGTTTCTATCCTCTCCTCTCCCAGATCAGCTAGGAGGAATACCAAAGGAGACCACCTGGGACTGAAACAAGACAGGACTAGAACGACTTCAGGAACCCACCAAATCACCGGTGAGTGCAAACACGTGTGGCTGGTGGACAGAGAGGAGCCTAGGGAAAGATTAAGTGGCTGGTAACAAACAGTCCAGCAGTTTATCAGAGACACCACCTCCAGTCTGTTCCACCAACAAGGGGACAGATGAAGGTAGGAGAAGATTCCCCAGAGACTCACCAAGTGCAACTCTGAGTCTCCATTGCTACTGACCTCAGAATCTGGAGCAGCGGCAGGGAAGGACACCAGGGACAGAGATCTAACCAGGAAACTCAGGAGAAGACCTATACCTCAGTGGCATAGTGGTGGGGCTGTGTAAGTATCTTTGCATAACCACTGGATTATCTCTGCCACACCCTGCTTTATCTCTTGGTCAGGAGTCAGTGATTAAGCTAAAAAGCCTACTTATAGTTTAAAAGCCCTCAGGCTCCCATAGCCTACAGGGAAGAAAAAGCACAAAAGAGGCTTTTAAGCCATGGAGCTCTAAATCAGGGATTAAAATACTATTGAAACAACTGTTAATTTCTACCACTGTGAACCATTTAATTACCTTACTGAGACACAAGTCAATCCAGGCAATAGTGATCAGTAATTTGAAAAGTACTGAGAGAGGGAACTCATAACATAATATATAAAATGGGTAAACCAACAAGAAGAAATATTGGAGAAATGAACCAGGACAAGAGTCCAGCTAAAAGCCCCACAAAAGGGTGAAGCACAAAATAATGAGGTCAACATCCAAACACTAGCTAAGGAAATAATCACAGGAGTGAGTAAAGAGTTTGAAAGAATTGTAATCAGAAATACAGGAACAACAAATGAGACTCTGAAAGAAAACACTAACTATCTCAAGGTTATTAGAGAGCTGAAAGCTGAAATAGCTGAGCTAAGAACACAACTAGCTGAACAAGCTAAAACAGTATCAGAACAGGGAAACAAAACAGATGAACTCCAGAAAACAGCAGAGGGGAGAGAGAATAGAATCCATGAGGCTGAAGACAGAATTAGCAAGATTGAGGATGAATTAGAGACAACTAAAAAAGAAGTAAGAGATCTCAAAAAGAGATTAAGAGATGCTGAAAACAACAACAGAGTCCTATGGGATGACTTCAAAAGAAACAATATATGCATTATTGGCTTACCAGAGGAAGAAAGAGAGGGAGAGGAAGAAAGCATTCTTCAGGCCATAATAGCTGAAAACTTCTCTAGTCTAGACAACATCAAAGACATAAAGATTCAAGAAGCCCAGAGGTCCCAAACAATTAACCCAGACTTAAAGACACCAAGACACATCATATTTAGAATGGGAAAGAATAAGGATAAAGAAAGGATCCTGAAGGCTGCAAGAGAAAAACAAAGAGTCACCTACAGAGGAAAACCCATAAGATTAGCAGCAGACTTCTCCACACAAACACTACAGGCCAGAAGAGAATGGCAAGATATCTATCGAGTGCTCAATGAAAAAGGCTTTCAACCAAGAATACTGTATGCTGGGCAGGAGTATATAGCATAATGGTTATGCAAAGAGACTCTCCAGCCAGAGGCTCTAAAGTCCCAGGTTCAATACCCTGTACCACAATATATCAGAACTGAGCAGTGTTCTGATAAAAAAATAAATAAATAAATAAAAAGAATACCTTTTTAAAAAAAAAGAACACTGTATCCTGCCAGACTGTCATTCAGACTAGATGGAGGCATCAAAACCTTCTCAGACAAGCAACAGTTGAAGGAATCAACTATCACCAAGCCTGCCCTGAAAGAAGTTCTGAAAGGTCTTCTATAAATAGTCAGACCATCATAAATATGACATATATCAGAACACTCTAAAACTCTACAAGAATGGCGTTAAAATATCTTCAATCTTTGATATCAATAAATGTCAATGGCCTGAATTCACCTATTAAAAGACACAGAGTAGGAAGATGGATCAGAAAATACAACCCAACAAACAATATGCTGTCTACAGGAAACCCACCTAACTCAACAAGACAAACACAGACTTAAAGTGAAAGGATGGAAAACTATCATACAAGCCAAAGGCCCACAAAAAAGGGCAGGAACAGCTATTCTCATATCTGACACTAAAGACTTTAAAATAGATAAGATTAAAAAAGATAGGAAAGGACACTACTTAATGCTCAGAGGATCAGTCAATCAAGAGGACTTAACAATTATTAGCATGTATGCACCCAATGAGAAGCCATATAAATACATAAAATGTCTACTGAAAGAGCTACAGCAATATATTAATTAACAGCAACACAGTCATAGTAGGGGACTTCAACACCCGACTCTCTCAACTTGACAGATCATCCAGGCAGAAAATCAATAAAGACATAAGGGAGCTAAATGAAGAGATAGATAAACTAGAACTATTGGACATTTTCAGAGTCATTCATCCCAAGAAACTGGAATACACATTTGACTCAAATCCACATGGGTCATTCTCAAGGACAGACCATATGTTAGGCCACAAAGACAGCATCAGCAAATTCAAGAGCATTGAAATCATCCCAAGCATCTTCTCAGACCACAGTGGAACTAAACTAACACTTAACAATCAACAAAAAATTAGTAATAGTCCCAAAATGTGGAAGCTCAACAGTACACTTCTTAACAACTTCTGGGTCAAAGAGGAAATCAAGGAAGAAATCAAAATGTTTCGAGAGTTCAATGAAAATGAAGACACAAGCTATCAAAATATTTGGGACACAGCTAAGGCAGTACTGAGAGGGAAATTCATAGCCATACAAGCACACATTAGGAAACAAGAAAAAGCACAAATAAACAGCCTGATTTCACATCTTAAAGACCTAGAAGAAGAACAAAGGAACCTTAAAGCAACCAGAAGGACAGAAATCATTAAAGTTAGGGTGGAAATCAATAACACTGAAAATAAGAAAACCATACAAAAGATCAATGAAAGTAAATGTTGGTTCTTCGAAAGAGTGAACAAAATTGACATACATTTAGCCAGAATCACAAAACAAAAAAGGGAGAAGACCCGAATAAATCGGATACTAAATGAAAGAGAAGATATCACAACAGACACCGCAGAAATTCAACATATCATGTGAAGCTTCTATGAACAACTATATGCCACCAAGCTAGAGGACCTGGACGAAATGGACGATTTCCTAGATACCTACCAACTTCCAAAACTAAGTAAAGAGGAAGTGGATAACATGAACAGGCCCATCACAGCTAATGAAATTGAAACAGTTATCAAAAATCTCCCCAAAAATAAAAGTCCTGGACCAGATGGTTTTACAAATGAATTCTACAAAACCTTCAAAGAAGAACTAATACCTCTACTTTTAAAAGTTTCCAGAAGATTGAAGACACTAGAAGACTCCCTTCTAGTCTCAATGAAGCCACATTACTCTGATTCCAAAAGCAGACAGGGAAACAACGAAAAGAAAACTACAGACCAATATCTCTGATGAACATAGATGCAAAATTATTGAACAACATTCTAGCCAACCAGATACAGCAGTATATCAAAAAGATTTGTTCATCATAACCAAGTGGGGTATATCCCAGGCATGCAAGGTTGGTTTAATATATGTAAATCAATCAACATGATCCACCACATCAACAAAAGCAAGACCAAAAACCACATGGTCATATCAATAGATGCAGAGAAAGCCTTTGATAAAATACAACATCCCTTTATGATGAAAACACTATAAAAAATGGGAATAGATGGAAAATTCCTGAAGATAGTGGAGTCTATATATAGCAAACCTACAGCCAACATCATACTCAATGGTGAAAAACTGGAAGCCTTTCCCCTCAGATCAGGTACTAGACAGGGCTGCCCACTATCACCATTACTATTCAACATAGTGTTGGAAGTTCTTGCCATAGCAATCAGGCAGGAGCAAGGAATTAAAGGGATACAGATTGGAAGAGAAGAAGTCAAACTCTACTTATTTGCAGATGACATGACAGTATACACAGAAAAACCTAAGGAATCCAGCAAGAAGCTTCTGGAAATCATCAGGCAATACAGTAAGGTGTCTGGCTACAAAATTAACATTCAAAAGTCAGTGGCATTCCTCTATGCAAACACTAAGCTAGAAGAAATTGAAATCCAGAAATCAATTCCTTTTACTATAGCAACAAAGACAATAAAATATCTATCTAGGAGGAAACCTAACCAAAGAAGTGAAAGACTTATATACTGAAAATTATGTCACTACTCAAGGACATTGAAAAAGAACAAAGAAGTGGAAAGATATTCCAGGGTTCATGGGTTGGAAGAATTAACGTCATCAAAATGAATATACTACACAGTGCCATGTACAAAATTAATGCTATCCCCATCAAGATTCCAACCACATTTCTTAGGAGAACAGGGCAAATGCTACAAATGTTTATCTGGAACCAGAAAAGACCTAGAATTGCCAAAACAATCTTGAGAAAAAAGAACAGAACCGGAGGCATCACACTCCCAGATCTCAAATTGTATTATAGGGCCATTGTAATCAAAACTTCTTGGTACTGGAATATGAATAGACATACTGACCAGTGTAATAGAATTGAGAGCCCAGAAGTAAGCCCCCCACACCTATGGACATCTAATCCTTGACAAAGGGGCCCAGACTATTAAATGGGGAAAGCAGAGTCTGTTCAACAAATGGTGTTGGTGTTGGAAAAAATGGGTTGAAACATGCAGAAGAATGAAACTGAACCACTGTATCTCACCAAATACAAAAGTAAATTCCAAGTGGATCAAGGACTTGGAGGTTAGACCACAAACTATCAGATACTTAGAAGAAAATATTGGCAGAACTCTTTTCCGCATACATTTTAAAGACATCTTCAATGAAATGAATCCAATTATAAAGAAGACTAAGACAAGCATAAACCTATGGGACTACATAAAATTAAAAAGCTTCTGCACAGCTAAAGAAACTACTACTGAAACCAAGAATAGGAGATCTTTACATGCCATACATCAGACAAGAGGCTAATAACCAGAATATATAAAGAACTTGCAAATCTCAACAATGAGACAACAAATAACCCCATCCAAAAATGGGGGGAGGACATGGACAGAATATTCACCACAGAAGAGATCCAAAAGGCTGAGAAACACATGAAAAAATGCTCCAAGTCTCTGATTGTCAGAGAAATGCAAATAAAGACAACAAGGAGATACCACTTCACTCCTGTGAGAATGTCATACATCAGAAAAGGTAACAGCAGCAAATGCTGGAGAGGGTGTGGAGTCAAAGGAACCCTCCTGCACTGCTGGTGGGAATGTCAGTTGGTCCAACCTCTGTGGACAACAGTCTGGAGAACTCTCAGAAGGCTAGAAATGGACCTACCCTATGATCCTGCAATTCCTCTCATGGGGATATATCCTAAGGAACTCAACACACCCATCCAAAAAGATCTGTGTACACATATGTTCTTAGCACAAATATATATATATATATATATATATATATATATATATATATATATATATATATATATATATATATACTACTCAGCTTTAAAAAATGACTTCACCATTTTCAGCCGATCTTGGATGGACCTTGAAAAATTCATGTTAAGTGAAATAAGTCAGAAACAGAAGGATGAATATGGGATGATCTCACTCTCAGGCAGAAGTTGAAAACAAGATCAGAAAAGAAAACACAAGTAGAACCTGAACTGGAATTGGCGTATTGCCCCAAAGTAAAAGACTCTGGGGTGGTTGGCTGTGGAGAATACAGATCTAAGAAGATGGCAGAGAACCTAGTAGGGGTTGTATTGTTATATGGAAAACTGGGAAATGTTATTAATGAATGTTATAAATGAATTAATGTAAAACATTAATTCCCCAATAAAGAATTTTTAAAAAGGCAACAAAAGAGAATAAAGAAATAAATATTAAAAAAAAAAAGTTGTGTAGAGCACAGGTCACTGTTTAAAGTATTCAGTATATTCAGAAGGTTACATAGGGGAGTTGGGCAGTAGCACAGCAGGTTAAGCGCAGGTGGCATGAACCTCATGGACTGGCCTAAGGATCCTGATTGGAGCCCCTGGCTCCCCACCTGCAGGGGAGTCGCTTCACAGGCAGTGAAGCAGGTCTGCAGGTGTCTATCTTTCTCTCCCCCTCTGTCTTCCCCTCCTCTCTCTATTTCTCTCTGTCCTATCCAATAAGGACGACAACAATAATAACTACAACAACAATAAAAAAAACAAGGGCAACAAAAAGGAATAAATAAATATTTTAAAAACCAACAACATGGGCAACAAAAGGGAAAATAAATAAATAAATAAAAATATAAATAAAAATGTTACATAAGTCTTACAGTCTAAGTTTACAACACATTCATCTAAGCTGAGGAGACAGCTTGATTGATTTTATCTTATCTTATTTTATTTTTTATTTATTTTTAATTTATTTCTTTATTGGGGAATTAATGTTTTACATTCAACAGTAAATACAATAGTTTGTACATGCATACCATTCCCCAGTTTCCCATTTATATTTTATTTTATTTTATTTTATTTTATTTTATTTTATTTTATTTTATTTTATTTTATTTTATTTTATACCAGAGCACTGTTCATCTCTGGCTTATGGCGGTACTGAGGATTCAACCGGGGACTTTGGAGCCTCAGGCTTGAGAGTCTCTTTGCATAACCATTATGCTATCTACCTCTGCCTGCCAGCATGACTTTTATACCTGAGGTTTCCAGGTCCTGGATTTAATCCCCAGCACTACCATAAACTGGAGCTGAGCAGTACTCTGGTAGCTCACTCTCTCTCATCTTTCTCTCTTATCACTTCCTTTCATTCATCTCCCTTTAAAATTTATATTTATTTATTTAATAAGAGGTAGAAAAACCAGAGTATCACTCTAGTACATGCGCTGCTGGGCCTTGAACCAGAAACATCATGCATGAGTCTCAGGTTCTCCCAATTCAGCTGTCTTTGAAGCTGCTTTTTTCTTTTTTCTCTTTTCTTTTTCTTTTTTGCCTCCAAGGTTATCAGGTTATCGCTGGGGTTCGGTGCCTGCACCATGAATACACTGCTCCTGGAGACATTTTTTTTCTTTTTTTAAAAATTAATTAATTAATTTTTTGCCTCCAGGGTTATTGCTGGGGCTCAGTGCCTGCGCCATGAATACACTGCTCCTAGAGGCCATTTTCCCCTTTTTTGTTGCCCTTGTTGTTGTAGCCTTGTTGTGGTTATTATTGTTGTTGATGTTGTTCGTTGCTGGATAGGACAGAGAGAAATGAAATCCTTATGCTGGTCCTTGCGCTCTGCCCCACGTGCGCTTAACCCACTGCGCTACCGCCGGATGCCCCCTGGAGACAATTTTTCCCATTTTGTTGCCCTTGTTGTTGTTGTTGTTGTTGCTGTTACTGTTGCTATTGCTGTTGTTGCTGCTGAATAGGACAGAGAGAAATTGAGAGAAGAGGGAAAGACTGAAGGGGAGAGAAAGATAGACACCTGTAGACCTACTTCAACACTTGTGAAACGACCCCCTGCAGATTGGGAGCCAGGGGCTGAACCGGGATCCTTACGCTGGTCCTTGCCCTTCGTGCCCTGTGCGCTTAACCCGCTATACTACCGCCCCACCCCTTCCTTTAAGATTTATTGGGTTGGTGAGACTGCATAGTGGTTATGCAAAAAGGCTTTAATGCCTGAGGCTCTAAGGTCTTAGGTTCAATTCCCAGCACCATCATCATAAGACAGAGCTGAGCAGTGCTCTTGTCTCTATCTTTCTCTATATAATTCTCATTAATAATAATAATAAATTAATTAATGGGGGCCGGTGGTGGTGCACCTGGTTGAGTGCACATGTCACACTGCACAAGGACCCAGGTTCGAGCCCCCAGTCCCCACCTGCAGGGGGGAAAAGCTTCACAAGTGGTGAAGCAGTGTTGCAGGTGTCTCTCTGTCTCTTTCCCTCTTTATCACCCTCTTCCCTCTCAATTCTTGGCTGTCTCTACCCAGTAAATAAATAAAGACAATTTTAGGGAGTCCGGCGGTAGCACAGCGAGTTAAGCTCAGGTGGCGCAAAGTGCAAGGACAGGTGGCATAAGGATCCCAGTTCAAGTCCCCGGCTCCCCACCTGCAGGGGAGTCGCTTCACCTGCGGTGAAGCAGGTCTGCAGGTGTTTATCTTTCTCCCTCTCTGTCTTCCCCTCTTCTCTCCATTTCTCTCTGTCCTATCCAGATATTTAAAAAATATTTTAACAAATAGACTGTTTTTAAAAATTAATAAAAATAATAAAAAAGAAATCAAGATGATGGATATTATTGAAAAATATTTAGCTATTTATTAATGGTAGAGAGCCAGAACTTCACTCTGGCACATTTGATGCCATAAATCAAATTCTCTGGACCTCATGCTTCTAAGTGCAGTATCTCTAAATGTTCATTGCTCTATCACGTGTAACACTTCATTCCTCTATTAAAGAAGTTGCATGGGCCAGAAAAATAGCTCATTTGGACAGTGTGCTATTATGCCATATACACAACCCAGGGTCAAGCCCGGCCCCCCCGATAGCATTGAAGGAAGCTTCAGTGGTATGCTTTTTTTTGTGCTTCTATTATTATTATTATTACCTCCAGGGTTATTGCTGGGGCTCGGTGCCTGCACTACGAATCCACTGCTCCTGGAGGCCATTTTTTTTCCTTTTGTTGCCATTGTTGTCTGTGGTCGTTGTTATTAATATTATTGTTGTCGTTGTTGGATAGGACAGAGAGAAATGGAGAGAGGAGGGGAAGACAGAGAGGGGGAGAGAAAGACAGACACCTGCAGACCTGCTTCACCGCCTGTGAAGCGACTCCCCTGTGGGTGGGGAGCAGGGGGCTCCAACTGGGGTCTTTACCCTGATCCTTTCGCTTTGCGCCATGTGCACTTAACCCGCTGCACTACTGCCTGGCCCCCTGGTATTTGTTTTTTTTTTTTTTTTTCCCACTCTCTTCACTTCTCTAGATCTGAAGAAGTTAACCTGGAGCAGTGAAGCCTGGGAGATGACAAACAAACAAACAAACAAACTGTTATTATTTATGAGAGAGGAAGTGTGGGAAGAAGTCTGGAGAAACAGAACTCGGGCACATACACTGCCAGAGACAGAACTTGGGACTCAGTGCTTGAGAGTGCAATACCTACCCATTATGCTTCCTCCCTGGTCTCAATAATCAAGTTTTATCCCCATTGTGGTATATATCTAAACTTCACTTTTTTTGCATTGCTGATACACACACACACACACACACACACACACACACACTTTAGACATATCTAGAAAGAGTTAAATGTTTTCCATAGTCAAAGAAGTTTAGACTTGTGGAGAAAGAAACCAAACAATTCTGTACTGTTGCTTTATCTGCTCAGCTGTAGTTTTTTTGGCCTTGCAGAAGATTGAACCTAGGACCTCAGAGCCTCAGGCATGAGAGTCTGTTTGCATAACCATTATACTATGTACCCTCCCCATCCCTTTATCTATTTTCTTTTAATTTAATTAAATTAATCTATTTATTTATTTATTTTTGTTGCGCTTTTCGTCATTGTTGGATAGGACAGAAATGGAGAGAGGAGGGGAAGACAGAGAGGGGGAGAGATAGACACCTGCAGACCTGCTTTACCACCTGTGAAGCGACTCCCCTGCAAGTGGGGAGCCAGGGGCTGGAACCTTACGCTAGTCCTTGCGCTTTTGTGCCACATGTGCTTAACCTGCTGTGCTATCACCCGACTCCCTATTATCTTTATTTATTGGATAGAGACAGTCAGAAATCAAGAGAGAAGGGTGAGATAGAGAGGGAGAAAGAGAAAAGCTTTCCCCCTGCAGGTGGGGACCAGGGCTTGATCCCCAGTCCTTGTGCACTGTAACATGTGCACTCAACCAGGTGCACCACCGCCCAGCCCCTATTTTCTTTTTCTTTTATTCATTATGTTTGTTTGTTTTTAAAAGAGCACTGTTCATCTCTGGTTTATGGTGGTGCTGGAGGTTAAACCTGGGACCTCAGAGCTTCAGGCATAAAGGCTTTTGCATTATGCTGTCTTCCTGGATTTTTTTTTTTCTCTCTCCAGAGAAGCAGAGAGAGTAAAAGAGACCATAACACCAAAGCTTCCTTCAGTGCTCTGGGGACTGGACCCAAACCTGGGTTCGGCTCGTGAGAAAGCAGCACACTGTACAAGTGAGCTACTTCAGCAGGCTTTATCCATCATGCCTTCAGCGCATTCCAGCTCTGGCTTATGGTGGTGCTGGGGACTGAACCTGGGACCTGGGACCTGTGCTGCCTCAGCTTTTGCATAACCATTATGCTATCTCCCTAGCCCTTCCATAAACTGCTCTTGTCCTGTTGCTTCTTCATCTTTTTAAAAAATCAACTTGCTTACTTATTTATATCAGAGCACTGCTTATCTCCCTTCCATAAATTGCTCTTGTCCTGTTGCTTCTTCATCTTTTTAAAAAATCAACTTGCTTACTTATTTATATCAGAGCACTGCTTATCTCAGGCTTATGGTGGTGCTGGGGATTGAACCTGGGACCTTTAGTGTCTCAGGCATGAAGTCTTTTTCCACAACCATTATGCTTGCCTTTCTTCAACTTAAATTAAAAAAAAAATTTTTTTTTTAGATCTTGATTTATTAGATAGAGATAGCCAGAAATTGAGCGGGAAAAGGGAGATAGAGCACCTTCAACTTTTAAAGAAAGAATATTTGAAATATAGAGAAAATAAGTGGGGGCATGGTGGTTGTTCACCTGGTTAAGTACACATGCTACAGTGCACAAGGACCCAGGTTCAAGCCCCCGGTCTCCACTTGCAGGGGGAAAGCTTTGAGAGAAGTAAAGCAGGGCTGCAGGTGTCTCTCTGTCTCTATCTCTCCCTTCCTCTAGATTTTTGGCTGTATCTATCCAATAAATAAAGACAATTTAAAAAAATAAAAAGAGAGAATAAGTGTGTTAGAAAGCATAATAATATAGTAAATGATGGCAAAGTTGCCACTCACCTAGAATTTTCCTCTCTAGAGAAGTACCTATTGGGTAATGAGGAATTTAGATTCTCTCTCCCTCTCGCTCTCTCTCTTTTTTTTTTAAGATTTTATTTTATTTTATTTTAGTTTGGCCACCAGGGTTATTGCTGGGCTCGGTGCCTACACTATGAATACACTGCTCCTAGAGGCTATTTTTCCCCCTTTTGTTGCCCTTCCTTTTTTTTTTTTTATCGTTGTTGTGGTTATTTTTTTAAAATTTATTTATTTTATTATTTCCTTTTTTATTGTTGTAGTTATTACTGTTGTTGTTACTGATGTCGTCGTTGTTGGATAGGACAGAGAGAAATGGAGAGAGGAGGGGACGACAGAGAGGGGGAGAGAAAGACAACTACGGACCTGCTTCACCTCCTGTGAAGTGACTCCCCTACAGGTGGGGAGCCGGGGGCTTGAACTCAGATCCTTATGCTGTTATTTGCGCTTGGCGCCACATGCGCTTAACTCACTGCCTCACTGCTCTACCGGCCGACTCCCCTTGTTGTGGTTATTATTGTTGTTGTTGATGTCGTTGTTGTTGGATAGGACAGAGAGACATGGAGAGAGGAGGGAAAGACAGAGGGAGGAGAGAAAGACAGACACTTGCAGACCTACTTCACCGCTTGTGAAGCTACCCCCTGAAGGTGAGGAGCCGGGGACTCAAACTGGGATCATTAAGCTGATCCTTGCACTTTACAACATGTGTGTTTAACCCATTGAGCTACCTTCAGACCCCCTTAAGATTTTATTTTAATGAGTGGGAGATACAGGGAGAAAGACACAGAAAGACCAGAACACTACTCAGCTCCAGTTTATGGTGGGTCGGGGGATTGAATTTGGGAACTCAGAGCCAGAGCGTCAGGAATGAAAGTCTTTTTTGCATAACCATTATGCTGTCTCCCCAGCCTGGAATTTAGACGTTTAACCAGGCTTCCCAGCTTCCTTTCCCAGAAATTCCCAATTTGAAATAGTTATATATTATCCATCATATTTATATTTTGTTGTCTAGCTATAATTAAGTCATTTGTGCTTTGGAGTTTAAATATAAAAACTAAGCAGCATCATGATTCCATAAATATCTCTCCCTTGGAGACTCCTGGACCCTGAAGAAAGGAAATCTGAACCTGGCTTGTGACATGACTCCCAAGCTCAAAGTCATGGGTTTTAGAAGTAGAAGAAAATGAAAGGATCCCCTCAGGCCAACTGAGGCATTAGACAAGCAATGAACAGATTTAGGAAGCACAAGGTCAAGTCCCTACAATTTGTAGCCACCTCTTGGAATTTGATTGACAAGGAAGTAAATAAGTTTATGCCCCTAGGGAAACAACTCAACTGGTAGAGCATGGAAATCAGGTGCGGGTGCCTGAGGCCTCTAGTTCAGTCCCTGGCTCTCTCTGCTCTCAGGTGAAACACTATCTCTTATGAAGTAAACAAAAATAAATCTTTAAAGTAAGTCAGTAAGTACAATGTGTTAGCCTCAGTGTTCCTTTAAAAAGAGGAATTAAGCTGTAGGGGCTTATTGAATTAAGGACTCAAGGGGAGGGCCTGGATAGTGGCTGATGCAGCTGGTTGAGGGCACATACTATATAATATGCAAGGACTTGAGTTCAAGCCCCTGGTCCCCAGCTGCAGGGGGAAAACTTCACTAGTGGTGAGGAAATGCTGTAGGTCTCTCTCTTTCTCCTTCTCCCTTTCTTTCTTGATTTTTCTCTTTCTCAACCCAATAAAAATAAGTATTAGGGGGAGTCAGGTGGTAGTGCAGCTGGTTAAGCTCCACCTGCAGGGGAGTCGCTTCACAGGCGGTGTCTATGCCATTTAAAAAACAACAACGAAGACAACAAAAAGGGGGGAAAATAGCCTCCAGGAGCACTGGGGTGCAGGCACCAAGCCCCAGAGGCAAAAAAATAAAATTAATCCCCCAATAAAGAAATTAAAAAAGAAAAAAAAAAGCCTCCAGGAGCAGTGGATTTGTAGTGCAGGCACCAAGCCTCAGCGATAACCTGAAGGCAAAGAAGGGGGGAAAAAAGTATTAAAAAGGACTCAGGAGGATAAAGGAAAAAGAAAATAGGGATTCTGGCAGTAGCGCAGTGGGTTAAGCACATGTGGCGCAAAGAGCAAGGGCTAGCATACAGGCTCCCCACCTGCAGGGGCGTCGCTTCACAGGCGGAGAAGCAGGTCTGCAGGTGTCTGTCTTTCTCTCCCCCTCCTTGACTTCCCCTCCTCTCTCCATTTCTCTCTGTCCTATCCAACAATGACGACAACAATAATAACTATAACAATAAGACAACAAGGGCAACAAAAGGAAATAAATATTTTCTTAAAAAGGAAAAAGAAAATAGCACTTAATTACAAAAAGAGAAAGCCTTGTGTCCAAGTGTCTTTGACTGTGGCCTAGTTGAATTTGGCGAGTGGTCCTGGAGAGGGCTGGTTTCACCCTACCTGGCAATAGGAAGCCTACCTGGATTAGGGAGGCCTTATCTCTCCATTCTGAGGGCACTGGGCCCTTGTCTCCCTGAGGGAGGGTGTGCCCTTCTCTATTGGAAGGTAGGAAACAGGAAGCTCAGATCTCTGAGTTCTGCCTTATCTTTCTTCTGAGATATCAGATACAAAGGTCTCTGTGCCATTGCAGGGCACGCAGGCAATGACTGAGCCCATGGCAACACCCCCATCCCTCTTTCAAGGCAGAGGGTGATAGCTAGTGGGGAGGGAACCTGCTGCCCATGGGCCCTGCGCAGGGAAAACCCTTGATCACCCTGGAATGTGGAAGATGTGAAGGCTAATGTTTATTTAATACTTCCTGTCTGCCAGTGAGACTCTGACCTTGGCAGGGCAATACAACTTCCTGTGAACCCTTTTGCTTTTTTGGTCTTAGAAACCAGCCACAGGCCTCCCTCTGCCATGACTTGGTTGTTCACCTGTGACTAGGAAGGTTGGAGGACTGTATGGCCTGACTCAGGGCCAGGGTCTGGTCTTTAGTTCCATCTTAACCTACAGGTCAGCCCTTAGGACAAGAAATTTTCATCCTGGCTGGACAAGCAGTAGCTCAAGCTGTGCTTTTGCTGCCTTTTCTTGGTCTAGAATTTCAGGTCAACTCAACTCAACTCCTTGCTAAATTAAGCAAAATTTTCTTTTTTCTGTCAGTGCTGGGGCTTCACTGTTTTGGGCTAAGTTTTTGCAAATAGAAAGACAGAGGGTCCAGGCAATGGTATACCTGGCTAAGTGTACATGTTATAAAGAGCACAGGTCTAGGTTCAAGCCCCTGTCATCACCAGCAAGGGGAAAGCTTCATGAGTGATGAAGCTGTGCTGCAAATGTCTTTCTCTCTCTCTCTCCTCTATCTTCTCTTTCCCTCTCAATGTCTCTCTGTCCCCACCTGAACATAAATAAAATTATATATATATATAGTTCACTTCTCTGGGTCTGTGCTTACAAATCTGTAAAATGGGTTAAGTGATAGTCTCCAAAGGACTGTATGAGGACTGCTAAGAGAAAGACAGGAGATAGAGAACAATGAGTGGTAGCTATCACTACTGACATGTAGCACAATGATAAGTCAGCACTCAGTAATATTTATTTTTTGATAGATACAGAGAGAAATTGAGAGGGAAGAGGGAGATAGAGAAGAGGAGAGAAGGGCCAGGCAGTGGTGCACCTGGTTGAATGCACACATTACAGTGCACAAGGACCCAGGTTCAAGCCCCTGGTCCTGACCTGCAGAGGGACAGCTTCATGAGTGGTGAAGCAGGGCTGCAGGTGTCTATCTCTCTCCCTCTCCCTCCCCTCTCAATTTATCTCTGTTTCTATCCAATAAATAAATAAAGATAAAAAGGGGAGCTGGGGAGACAGCATAATGATTATGCTAAAGACTCTCATACCTGAGGCTCCAAAGTCCCAGGTTCGATCCCCAGCATCACCATAAGCCTGAGCAGAGAAATGCTCTGGTCTTTCTCTCTGTACATCTCTTTCTCATTAAAAGATTAAACAGGGAGTCAGGCGGTAGTGCAGCGGGTTAAGCACATGTAGCATGAAGCTCAAGGATGGCATAAGGATCCCTGTTCAAGCCCCTGGCTCCCCACCTGCAGGGGAATCGCTTCACAGGTGGTGAAGCAGGTCTTCAGGTGTCTTATCTTTCTCTCCCCCTCTGTCTTCCCCTTCTCTCTCCATTTCTCTCTGTCCTATCTAACAATGATGACATCAATAACAACAACAATAATAACTACAACAACAATAAAAAACAAGGGCAACAAAAAGGGAAAATAAATAAACATAAGAAATTAAAAAAGAAAGATTAAATAAAATATGTTTAAAAGAGAGATAGAGAAGGGGAGAGAAAGACAGACACCTGTAGCACTGTATCAGGGCTTATGAAGCTTTCTTCCTGCAGGTGGGAACTGGGAATTTGAACTCAGGTTCTTGTCCATTATAACAAGTGTGCTCAATTGGGTGTGTCACCACCTGGACCCTTTATTTTCTGTTTGAAAATAGTGCTTCATGTTTCATGGCAAGTGGTAGACTTCTAAGCATTTTAGGAACTGGGAAGTAATCCAATGAGTAGGGCAATATGCTTGGAAGCATGAGAACCCAAGTTTAATCTCCAGCATCACATGTACCACAATGACATTCTGGTTCCCTTTCCCTTTCTATCTTGTGTTAATACAAAATTAAGAAAATAAAAGCTTAAAGAAACACACACACACAACCTTCACAGACTAGCAAAACAGTCCACTTGGATAGTCATTGCTTTGCCATGGGCTCAACCTAAATTCAAGCCTGGCCCCCCACTGCCTTGGAGGAAGGGTCAGTTCAGTGGTTTCTCTCATTCTCTCTGTGTCTCTGTCTCTATACATAATTTGGAAAAGTCATCCCAGTGCAATGAAGCCCCAGAAAAGATAACAAAAAAGATAGGCTTCATTTTACAGACACGAGCTACAAAAGGTGTCACCTGTTCCCAGTTTTTTTTTAAGTTTTATTTATTTATTTATTTATTTATTTATTTATTTATTTTTGCCAGAGCACTGTTTAGCTCTGGTTTATAGTGGTGTGGAGGATTGAACCTGAGACTTTAGGGCCTTAAGCATGAGAATTTCTTTGTATAACCATTATGCTATCTATTTCACCCTGTCAGTAAATTGTGAGGAGCCCCACAAAGCACCCTGCATTCCTGATACTATGGGCTATCTACATAATCATTGTTTTGCCTGAAAGATCCCCACCCATTCCATTCCTTTGATCTATCTTCTTTCTACTCTCAAGACCCTCCCTGCCTGCAGGGTAGTACTAATCTTACCAGTTAAAACCTCCCAACAGTTGCTAAGGAAGTTTCTACCTTCCCGGCCCCCTTTTGCCTTTCTCCACCCCTTTCCTAGCCATTTCTGTTTCTGAGTTGCCACTTCCAGGTCTGCATTTTAAAAGCCTTGGCTCTCTGATCAATAAAGATTTTGCATTGCCTCGTTGCCACATATTTGGTTCCTGAGTCATCTCCCTTGCGTTGCTGAGTGAGTAGGCTGGCTCCGGTCAAGTTCTCTCCAACCCAGAGAGTATGTGCCCGGGGAAGAGGTATACCCATGCCAGCCCGGCACCACCCTATTTATTTATTTATTTATTTATTTATTTATTTTTATTTATTTATTATTGGATAGACACAGAGAGAAATTGAGAAGGGAGGGGAAGATAGAGAGGGATAGAGACAGAGAGACACCTGCAGCTCTACTTCACCACTCATGAAGCACTTTCTCCTGCAGGTGGGGACAAGGGGCTTGAACCTGAGTCCTTGCACATTGTAATGCCTATTGATTTATTTATCAATGCAAGAAAAGGAGAGAATCAGAGAATCACTCTAGAACATGTTGGGATTGAACTCAGAACCTCATATTGAGAGTCCAGCACTTTATTCACTAAGCCGCCTCCCGGGATGCTATTTATTTATGGGAAAGAGAGAAAACAAAAAACAAACAACAACAACAAAAAACAGCATCACTCTGGCACATGTTATTACAGGGATCAAACTTGAGACCTCATGCTTGAGACTCTAGTGCTTTTTCCACTGTTCCACTTTCCGAACTGCTTATTTTTATTTATTATATGTGAGTTCCACATGAGACACACAAGTAAAAAGCTAATAACAGTAGCCATAGAAATGGCTTGACTTCCTGAGGTTCCCAGTTTGAGATCTCAGGCTACTATTGTTTGTGTTTTTAACTATATTAATTTAATTTTATAGGACAGAGAGAAATTGAGAGGGATAGGAGAGGGAGAGAGAGAGACACCTGCAGAACTGCTTTTACCACTCATGAAATTCCCACTGCAAGTGGGAGGCTGGATATTCAACCCAGATCCATAATTGCACATGGTAACTTGTATGCTTAGCCTGACGTGCCACCACCCAGCCTCTATCTTTTATTTATTTATTTATTTATTTTATTTTTTTTTATTTATTTTTTTCCAGAGCACTGCTTATCTCTGGCTTATGGTAGTGCTTGGGATAGAACCTAGGATTTTGAAACTTCAGGCAACAAAATTTTTTTATGACCTTTTGTATAGTGATTATGCTGTCACCACAGTTTTTTCTCTTTTTTTTTAAAATTTTACTTTATTTATTTTGCCTCCAGGGTTATTGCTGGGACTTAGTGCCTGCACTGCTCCTGGAGGACATTTTTCCCATTTTTTGTTGCCCTTCTTATTATTGTTATTGTTGTCATTGCTATTGTTGTTCTTGAATAGAACAGATAGAAATTGAGAGAGGTGGGGAAGACAGAGAGGGAGAGAGAAAGATAGACACCTGCAGACCTGCTTTACCGCTTGTGAAGTGACCCCCCTGCAGGTGGGGAGCTGGGGGCTCAAACTGGGATCCTTATTCTAGTCCTTGCACTTTGTGCCATGTGTGCTTAACCTGCTGCACTACCACCCTGACCCCTCCACAGTTTTTTTTTTAATGGCAACCTTTTAATGTATTATTATTATTATTTCTATTATTACCAACTCTGGTTTATAGTGATGTTAGAGATTGAACCTAGGACTTTTGGAGCCTCAGGCATGAGAGACTCCTGGCATAACCATTATGCTATGTCCCCTGCCTTTTTTGTCTCCATCTGAGAAGAAAGAAAGAAAAAAACAACTTTATCCTAGACTGATGAAGTCTTTGTGATGACAAAAGGACAACAATGGTGGTACACTGGCTCCCAGTCTGTACCTGCAGGGAGGAAGCTTTGTAAATGGTGAAACAATGCTGTAGGTATCTCTCCTCTTTCTCCCTCTCTAGACCCCCTACTCCTACCTGTCTATCCACTAAATAGTAAATAAATAAAATATTGAAAACACCACCAACAACCAAGATTCCAATATTGTTTGGGTATACCTTCAGAGAGATTTCAACTCCTTTTTACTTTTCACTTGTCCCCCAGTTTTTTACCACCTGCAGTAACAGGTTTGCACACAGACTCTCAGAGGCTGGGGACCCCCCCCCCAGAAACCCAGTCACAAACCCCAGGTTCAGAATCTTGCATGGAGTTAATCAGGTCCCAAGTTTTCATTCCTTTGGAAGGAGGCGCCCCCCCCCCCCCCGTTTCTTTAAAATGCAAATGAGGTTGGAAATCACTAGACTGAATTTTTTCTGAGCACAGAACTGAACTTATGTAAGCAATTTTAATGGAGGTAGAGAAAGGATAGCCTGAGGGTGGGCATGCTCCCTGAGTGACACCATTTGCTTACTCCTGGGAATGGGAGCCTCTGAGTTGAGAGTGCTAACAGCTGATTTGTGTAATGCAGATATAAGAGCCTTGTGAATCAACTGCTCCCAGTACCCCCATTTTCTGATGAGGAAACAGGCCCCAAGAGGCCAAGAAACAAATCCTACTGCTTGTGGCTGAGGTAGGATTTGAACCCTCCACCAACTTGGGATCAAATACATCAAACCTGCTCCATAGATTCCCACAACGGTATCTCCTTGTTTGAGAGAAGAGGAAACTGAGGTAATTCACTGAAGGCACCATCAGTGATGACTTGGGCTGGCATGTCCTCCACAAAGACCTTTGTTCCTGGACTGCTAAGTGCAGGCTGCCCTTCCCCACTGGCTGACTCAGTCTCTGGAGCTGGGAGGACTCGCCAATCAGTCTGAAGAGCATCTCCCGCCGACTTGTCCTCACTGCCCCTAATTGTCTTCTAAAATCCTTTTTATTGAATTATCAGAGTGTAATGGCAGAGTGGAGGAGAATTGCAGCAGAGTTACAAGGCCAGGGCTTGCTGGACAGAGGAAAAGCAAAGCTCTCAAGGCTCCCTGGGCCCAGCGATGGTATAAAATATGTATTTTTATATAACAGGGAGAAACAAAATAAACAGACAGAGCTACCCCATGGGAGAAACACCTCTCTGTGTATTTCCATTATCTTCTTGGTGGAAAAGGAAACACTGGAGCCTTTCCTTCTAAGCCTCCTGGAGCTCAAGAAGCAGAGAAAGCCAAGATGCAGAAATTCAAAGGACCTGGGCATGTACACTCAAAAACCCATGAAAACTGAAGGGACAGGTCAGGGAGGAGGCTGACCAGACACTGCCTGGCTTTAAAACAGTTTCTTCTGAGACTTGGAAAGTACTCTCTGTGGGCTTTGGAGGAATATTTTATACCTTGAGCTGTGGAGGAATATTTTATTTTGTTTTACTTTTAGAGAGCTGGGGAGATAACAAATTTGTTATGCAAATGGATTTCATGCCTGAGGTTCTGAGATCACTGGTTCAATCCCCAGCACCACCCTAAACAAGAGTTGAGCAGTGCTCTGGTAAAAAAAAATAATAATAATAATGATGATGATGATTAGATAGGGGGAGAGAAAGAGGGAGTGAAAGAGACCACACGACAAAGTTTAGCTTCCCTCAGTGCCTTGGGGGCTGAACTTGACCCTGGGCTGTGCACATGGCAGAGCAGTGCACTAGCAGCTCATCATGCAAATGAGCTAATTCAGCTGCCCCTTATTGTATTTTACTTTTTCCAAGCCATTTTTTTTTAAATCACGATTAATAGTGGTTTGCAAACAGACTCATGCTTGAGGCTCCAAAGCCCGAGGTTCAATCCCCAGCAGCACCATAAGCCAGAACAGTGCTCTAGTAAATAAATATCAGAGAGAAATTAAGAACAAAGTGTGAGATAGAGAGAGGGGGGGTGTAAGGGGTAGATAGCATAATGATTATGCAAACAGACACTGATTCCTGAGGCTCTGAGGTCCTAAATTCAATCCCCTGCACCACTATAAACTGGAGTTGAGCAGTGCACTGGTTAAAAAAAAAAAAAAGAGGGTGGGGGGAAGAGAGAGGGAAAGAGACATCTGCAACATTGCTTCACCACTTATGAAGCATCCTCCTTGCAGGTAGAAACCTTGCACATTAGAACATATATGCTCAGGGGCCAGGCAGTGGCACACTTGGTTAAGCGCTCACATTACAATGTGCAAGGACCCAGGTTCAAGCCCCTGGTCCCCACCTGCAAGGGGAAAGCTTCACAAGTGGGAAAGTAGGGCTGTAGGTGTCTTTTTGTCTCTCTCCCTCTCAATCTCCCCACCCCTCTCATTTCTCTCTCTCTCTTTATCCAATAATAATAAATTAATAAACATATTTTTAAAAAAAGAACATATATGCTCAGCTGGATGTGCTTAATTTCAGCTCAAAACACCCCCAGACCTGTGCTGTTATTCCTAGTTGATAGAGAAGCAATGAAAGCATAAAGAGTTGAAGAAAAATAATTAAATTAAAATTAAAATTTTTAATTACTTCATTTATTGGTAGAGGCAGAGAGAAATACATAGGGAAAAAGAGATAGGGAGAGAGGAGGAGAAAGACATCTGCAGCCCTGCTTCACTACTTGCGAAGCTTCTCCCACTGTAGGTGGGGGGTCGGGGTTTGAACCTGGATCCTTGAGCATTATAACATGTGCACTTAGCCAGGTTTGCCACCGGCTGGCCCCATTAAATTCAAATTTAAGTAAGAAGGGGGAGAGATAGCATTTGGCTATGCAAAAAGATGTTCATGCCAGAAGTTCCAAGTTCTCAAGATCAGTGCCCTGGACCACAGTTAACCAAAACTGAGCAGTTTTTGTTTTGTTGTTTATCACTCTTGATAGAGGGAAAGAAACTGAAAAGGAAGGGGAGATAGGGAGACAGATGGGGGAGGTAGTGGTGCACCTGGTTAAAGGGCATACTCTATAATGCGCAAAGACCTGGGTTTAAGCCCCTGCTCCCCACCTGTAGGGGGAAAGCTTCACGAGTGTTGAAGTAAAGCTGCAGGTGTCTCTATCTCCCTTTCTCCTCTCAATTTCTCTGTTTTGTTTTGTTTTTTAACCAGAGCACTGCTCAACTCTGCTTTATGGTGGTGCCAGGGATTGAACCTGGGACTTTGGAGCCTTAGGCATGAGTCTTTTTGCATACTCATTATGCTTTCTACCCTGCCCTCTATCTCTATCTAATAATAAATTGTTTTGTATTGTTATGTGGAAAACTGAGAAATGTTATGCATGTACAAACTATTGTATTTACTGGCAACTGGTAAGGGGTAGATAGCAATAATGATTATGCAAAGAGACTCTCATGCCTGAGGCTCCAGAGTCCAAGGTTTAGTGCCCCCGCCCCACATAAGCCAGAGCTGAGCAGTGCTCTGGTAAAAAATAAATAAAATAAACAGACATTTCCAGGCAAGTGTAGATAGCACAAAGGTTATGCAAAGAGACTCTCATTCCTGAGGCTCCAAAGTCCCAGGTTCAATCCCCTGCACCATCATAAGCCAGAGCTGAGCAGTGCTCTGATAAAAAATAAATAAATAAATAAAATACTTTTCTTTAAAAAAAAAAAAGAGTTGGTGGTTATTTACTGGCAACTGTAAAATATTAATCTCTCAATAAAGGAAAATAGAATAGAATAGAATAAAATAAAATAAAATGGAGGGAGACAGATACCTGCAGTCCTGCTTCACAGCTCATGAAACTTCCCCCTGAAGGTGGGTACAGGGGGCTTGAACACTGGTCCTTGTGCAGTATAACATGTGTGCTCAATCAGTTGTCCTACCTCTTGGCCCCAGCACACTATTTTTTTTTAATGGATTTTTTTAAAAGAATTTATTTATTCATGAGAAAGATAGGAGGAGAGAGAAAGAACCAGACATCACTCTGGTACATGTACTGTGGGGGATTGAACTCAGGACTTCATGCTTGAGAGCCCAATGCTTTATCCACTCCCAGACCACAGGCTTTTGTTTTTTAATACCAGAGCACTCACTGCTCAGCTCTGGTTTATGGTGGTGTGGGGGAATTGAACCAGGGACTTTGGAGCCTCAGGCATGAGAGTTTGTTTACATAACCATTATGCTATCTACCCCCACCCCCCCAAATTTTTTTTTTTATTAATTGGATGAAGGCTAGTGGTAGAGGACTAAAACCCACCTCCTAATTTCTGAATTATTTTTTTGTTTTTAATTTTTTTATTATTTTCCCTTTTTTGCCCTTGTTTTTTATTGTTGTTGTAATTATTATTGCTGTTGTTGATGTCGTCGTTGTTGGATAGGACAGAGAGAAATGGAGAGAGGAGGGAGAAGACAGAGGGGTAGAGAAAGATAGACACCTGCAGACCTGCTTCACCACCTGTGAAGCGACGCCCCTACAGTTGGGGAGTCAGCTACTCGAACCCGTGATCCTTCTGCCGGTCCTTGCGCTTTGCACCACGTGTGCTTAACCTGCTGCGCTACTGCCCGACCCCCGTTATTTATTTGTTTGTTTATTTATTTATTTATTTATTCCCTTTTGTTGCCCTTGTTTTATTGCTGTAGTTATTGTTGTTGTTATTGATGTCGCTGTTGTTGGATAGGACAAACAGAAATGGAGAGAGGAGGGGAAGACAGAGGAGGAGAGAAAGACACCTGGAGACCTTCACCGCCTGTGAAGCGACGCCTCTGTAGGTGGGGAACCGGGGGCTCCAACCAGGATCCTTACTCCAGTCCTTGTGCTTTGTGCCACTGCGCTTAACCCGCTGCGCTACCACCCGACTCCCCATTTTTAATTTTTTTTTAACCAAAGCTCAGCTTTTTTTTAACTGCTCAGCTCCGGTTTATGGGGGGATTGAATCTGGGACTTTGGAGCCTCAGGCACAAGAGTCTCTTTGCATAACCACTACCCCCACTTAAAAAAAATTATTATCTTTGTTTATTAATAGAGACAGCCAGAAATTGAGAGGGAAGTGTTTGATAGATAGGAAGAAAGACAGAGAGGCACATGCAACAATGCTTCACCAATTGCAATTTCCTTTACAGGTGGGGACAGGGGACTCGAACTTGGGTCCTTTTACATTGTAATATGTGCACTTAGGTGTGCCACCACCCAAACCCCAGACTTCTTTTTCCACTAGTTTTTCATGTGGCCCAAGATAGTATCCCAGCTGGAGATCCTTTAGTGATCATCCATAGCTGTTGTTATCTGCAAATAATAATTTCACTGTCACATAGAAAGTTAAAGCCTAGACTAGAGTCAGAACTCCTGACTCTCAGAGCAAAGCTGATAACACCACACCGCAGCCGCCATTGCCTTGTCTCAAGAGTTCTATCGCCAGTAAAATAAATTTAGTATAAACGAAAGGGTAGACATGCAAATGTCAGATCAGATATCTTCTGTCTGGTTGCCAGGAGTCAGCCACATTTGTATCAAGGGAATCCCCCAACAAGTATACTATCTTTCCTTTTACTCCCCAACAGAATCAGAACCACAAAACAGTGTGGTTTAGCAGCTCACTAACTTCTTCTTCTTCTAGCGTTTGCCCTTCTTCCGTAGCCAGTCAACAGCGTCAGGTTGAGCCTGATGTAAAGTTTCCAGACCTGAGCTTGGGAAAGTCAGTGTTCTCATCTGCATAAATGCGGTGACAGGAGCATATGCAACTGCTTGGCAAACATGTCCTTAGGATGGATGGATGAACAGTTCATCAGGTAGGGTGACTGTATTGCCATGTGCAGAGTAAAGCATGCCTTCTACCTGGTGTGCTACTTCTCTCTCAATACTTTTTAAAGATTTTACTTACTGTTTTTAATGAAAGGAATAGGAGGAGAGAGAGAGAACCAGAATATCACTCTAGTATATTTGCTGCTGGGAACAGAACTCAGAATCTCAATCTTGAAAGCCCATCACTTTATCCACTGTCACTTTCCAGACCATTCTGGTGTGCTATCTCTACAGCCCAGTTTAATCTTTTAAAAATATAACTTAGGGGGGTTGGGCGGTAGCGCAGCGGGTTAACAGGAGCAAAGCACAAGGACCAGCGGAAGAATCCCAGTTTGAGCCCCCCCTACCTGCGGGGGTGTTGCTTCACAAGAGGTGAAGCAGGTTTACAGGTGTCTATCTTTCTCTCTCCCTCTCTGTCTTCCCCTCCTCTCTCTATTTCTCTCTGTCCTATCCAACAACGAACAACAACAACAATAATAACCACAACAAGGCTACAACAACAAGGGCATCAAAAGGGGGGAAAATGGCCTCTAGGAGCAGTGGATTCATGGTGCAGGCACTGAGCCCCAGCAATAACCCTGGAGGCAAAAAAAAAAAAAAGACTTAGAAGGGTCTAGCCAATGGCACCCCTGGTAGAATGCATATGCTTCAATGCATAAGGACACAGGTTCAAGCCCCTGGTCATCTCCTGTAAGGGAAAAACTTCCTGAGTGGTAAAGTAGTGCTGCAGGTGTCTCTCTTCTCCCCCTCCTTCTCCCCTCTCAATTTCTCTCTGTCTTTATCCAAAATAAACAAATAAATAAAAGAATTTGGCATAGTAACTATCTGTTCACTAAATCTACTACTATTCTTCACTTTTTGGGGGGATGTAGTGTGGGTCAGCTCTGGCTTATAGATGTGCAGGGATTGAATCTGGGGCTTTGGAATCTCAGGCATGAATTTATTTATTTATTTATTTATTTTTGCATAACCATTATACTATCTCCCCTGCCTTGCCTCACATCTTTTTTGGAGTTTCCTTTTTTAGTACTTTTTTTTTTTTTGTCATTGCTGGGATATCACTGCTCCAAAACAACTTTTTCAATTAGAGAGATAAAGACAGGAAAACAGAGAAAGGGAGGGAAAGATACCACAGTACTGAAGCACTTTACAGTGTGCTCAGGGGTGAGCTCAAACCTGAGTTGCTTGTTTGACAAAGCAGGTGTATTATTTAGGTTGTATATAGATGTTTTGCTGGCCCATCTTTAGAGTTTATTTTTTAAATGTTTTTATTGTATAGAGACAAAAATCAATATAAAAGGGAGAGGTAGAGAGGGAGAGAACGATGCCTGTAACACTGCTTTACTGCTCATAAAGCCTTTCTCCTGCGTGTAGGAACTGGGGTCTTGAACCCATTCAGGTCTTTGTAGCGTGAACTCTACCAGTGCTCCATCAGCAGCCCCTATTTATTTACTTATTTACCAGAGCATTACTCTGATATTTGTCAGATTCCTTGCTTGTGAGTGAGCCCAATGCCTTATCCACCCTTCCAAGCACTAGGGCACTGGATTTGATTTTTTTTTTTTTACAAAAATTTATTTACTAATTAATGTGCTAGAAGGAGGGGGAGGAGGAGAGGAGGTGAGAGAACCAGGGCCTTATTCTGGCACATGCGATGCCAGAGATCAAACTCAAGATCTCATTCCACTGAGTCCAATCCCTCATCTACTATCCTACCTCCTGACCACAACCTGGAAAAGAAACAGAACCAGCGTATCACTCTGGCATATGTGATGCAGAGACTCATACACAGGACCTCATGCTTTCAAGTCTGACACCCCAACAACTGCACATCCTCTTGAACAACAGGGCTTTTTTTAATTTGTTATTTTTTATTAATTGTATGGCAACCTCACAAAAACATTAGGTGTTAGTTATTCCCATTTAGAATCTAGAGAAACAGGTTCCCAAAGGTGGGTCTTGCCCAGTGAATTGCTTTGTAGACTAAGAGAGAGTGTAAAAGACGGAAGTGGCTCAAAGGAAACGTGCTTTCTGAGCCTGTTCGGGCTCCCCCAGCAGCGCCAGGATTAGACCCAGCAACTAATGGTAACCTTGCAGCCCCACATCCTCTCCTGACTGCTACTCTGGACCTCAGCGAGGCGGGTCTACAGCTCAGCGAGGCGGGGGCGGCACCAGGGCTGTGGGCCCCGCCCCTCAGCGCGCGGTGAAATCCGAGTCCACACCGCTTATTGGCTGTGACCGGGCAGGTGCCGCCATAGCCAATCAGCGAATCACGGGGGCGGGGCTTCCCGGCCTCACCTGGCGGCGGCGGCGGCGCATCGCAGTTCAGTGGCTTCGGGAGCTGCGGAGCACCTGCGAGTTCGTGCTAGTTGTGCCAGGCTGCCTCCGCGCCGGCCCGACAGACCACACCGGCCCGCCATGGGTGCTCCGCGCCGCTGCCTGTCCGCGCTGCTGCTGCTGCTGCAGGTACGGTTAGCCCTGACTTTGTGGGGCGCTCCTGCAGGTCCCCAACCCGGCGCCCCTTCCTTTTCACCAGTAGCCCCAGCTCCCTCGTCCTAGAAAGTTTCGGTCCAAAGGGCCTGAACAGCCTGGGAGCTGCGTCGCACTCTGGACTCCACCGAGAGGGGAGTGGACGGAGGGCGAACCCAGAGCCCGGGCTGGGGCAGGCAGTGGGGGGCGTGCAGGGTGGGCGGGGGTCTGGACTTGGGTGGTAAGCGGGACCCTGGTTGCAATTCTGGAGCGGGGTTGGGGGGGAGACCTGGCGTGGAGGGGGCGATCGCTAAAGTAGGAAGAAGACCCTACAGAGATAAAGGGTCCTGTCGTGTAAATAAGGGTAGTTGATAGGTTGGGGGCGCCCCCGAAATAAAAGAGCCGGGGGGGTGGTCACAGAGATTTTGGAGCGCCCAGCGGTGTGAGGAACTAGCGTTAGGAGCGGGAGTGCCCTGGTGTAAGGGAAGCAGGATTGGAAGAGTAAAGACCCCCACCCCATTCACTTAACAAGGAGACGGGGCGGGGGTAAGTGGGGTGCTAGGTGAAGGGAGCCCCTCCCCCATCGCTCGGGAGTTCCTGGGGGCCTGAAAGTGGCGGGTTTCGAGCTGAGCTGCCTGCACCCCCCACCCCGCCCGGGGGTGCCCCTCCCACATTCCGGCGCCCGGAGCGAGGGGAGGCGCTGTTGGTTTCGGCTTGAACTGGACGACCCCCCCCTCCCCCAGTCACCCAGTGACACGCTTTTCCCCTACCCCAGGTCTCACCGTGGCTCTGCCAGGAGCCGGAGCCCTGTCGTCCCGGCTTTGGGGCCGAGAGCTACTCGTTCACCGTGCCGCGGCGGCACCTGGAGAGAGGCCGAGTCCTGGGCAGAGGTGAGGGCGCGCCGCTCGTGTCCGCGCGCGCAGGGCGGGGTGGCAGAAATTGAGCCCCCACGCCGCTGGGCTGGGCTGGGCCATCCCCTCCTTTCCCGGTTCAAATGACACGACTCTGGAATTCGCGCAGATTGAAGGATCTAAAGGTTTACCGTGACTTGAGTGTGTAGTTGAGGGGGCTCTTATTACTGTTTTTTTTTTTTTTTACCCGGGGGTGGGGGAGGCTTACCAAAACCCGTGGATGTGTCTCACTTGGTCTCAACCACTTTAGGGACTGTCATTTTAGACTGGGAAACTTGATATGTGAGAATGGCGATGCGCGTATGAATTGCTGTTTCCCAGATGAGCAAAGGGAGTCTCAGAGGGTGGGGTCCATTTGTTCACCTGCTGGGAAAGCAAGAATTTAAAGATCCAGCTCCCAGACTCGTCTCTGGGATGTCTGTGCAACCCTCTCATGGTTATCAGCTTCTGACTTGGCTCTCTGAGATGTCAGCTTTTGATAAAAGGTGCTATTCCCCTCAGGAGTGATGTGTTTGAAAAACAAGACCCAGCAGCTCTGACTCAGGGAATGAAACTCACACAATGTCCCTCTAAGCCTTATCGCTGTAATAATCAGGATTCTAGTTTGTCTCATTCCACTCAGTTTTTGCCCCCAGAGTGATTACAAGGCAAAGCTGGTTTCTATTCTGGTTTTCCTGGCTACCAGGTGCTTATTTTCTATATATTTTTTATTCTTAAAGAAGTTATTTTATTACAATGAGAAAGAGAGAATGATAAGAGAAACCAGAGCACTGCTTAGCTTATGGTGGCACACCTGGGACTTCTGAGCAGGTGCTTACTTCATATCAAAGGATTTTTCCTCCTTTTGATTGGCAAGTAGAATAACAAAACAAACTTTTGAAAAGGAGAAATCACCCACAACTCCCCCAGTGGGGCTCCTTGTATTTCTTCCTTTCAGTCTTGGGCCACGTGAGAAATCCACAGCACTCACACTGTTGTCTGAAGTTTTGTCTTGAACTTTTGAAAATTCCAGCATTGGGTGGCACTACCCCCCCCCCCCCCCAATTTCTTAAAAATAGAAACTGCAGCTTGATTGAAAAAGCCTCTTTTCTGAAGCCTATCCTTGTTGGGTGGCACTTCCTATTGGATCACAAAGGAACAGTCTCTGTTTAGCTGAGGGGCTCCATTACTTGGTCTCCACTTGGTTTTCTGCCCCACCCTGTGCTGGGGATGGATGACAAGATACAGTGTCATTCTGGACCTGTCTTTGTTGTCCACACTCTGACATGTTGCTGAGAATGCTCCAGGACTGCATTAGAAGAAATGAACCATTAGGGGAGTTGGGCTGTAGTACAGCCAGTTAAGTGCACATGGTGCAAAGCACAAGGACCTTGTGTGAGGATCCTGGTTCGAGCTCCGGGCTCCCCACCTGCAAAGGCGTCACTTCACAAGTGGTGAAGCAGGTCTGCTGGTGTCTATCTTTCCCCCTCTCTGTCTTCCCCTCCTCTTTCCATTTCTCTCTGTCCTATCCAACAACAATGACATCAACAACAACAATAATAACTACAACAACAATAAAAACAAGGGCAACAAAAAAAATAAATATTAAAAAAAAAAAAAAGAAATGGACCATTAGATGCCAAAGGGTGATCAGGGAGGGGGGGGGGGAGGCATCACTGACTTGAGAGGAGCCAGAGCTGACCCAGCTGGTTTAGAAACAGGACCATGTGTTTGTGTGATGAAGTATTCCAGTGTGAGTTCTGGTCATTTTGTTGCCCTGAAACCAGACATTTGGTGGTGCTAAGGGCAGGCTAGCCAGGCTCCTCCCAACCTCTGTATCTGACCAACAGTTGTAGTATGTTAGTAATACTATGTGAATTTATCAAGGTTTGATTTTTAGCTGCTATCTGTGATCTGGAGTAAATCGCCTATTTGCCTACTTTTTCTCATCTGTAAAGTGTGTGTACAGGGCAGTATAGGTTTATTGTGAGAATTAAATGTGTATATTCATTTAGTTAACAAATGGGAGATTAAATACATAAATATTACTTATTTCAGGTAATTGATTATGTGTTAATAGCAGCACCTTTTACTTACATTTGAGTCAGACTCGGGAAAGTACTTTGCTTGTTTTTTTTTTTTTTTTTTTAAACATTTAATCTTCCCAAGAACCTTAACCAGGTAGAGACACTATTATTCTGTCATTCAGAGGGGCAGCCATAGCATAAAGCAATTTACTAAATTTGTTCAGGGATCTACATCTGGTCCTTTAAAATTTTTTTTAAAATATTTTATTTATTTATCAATGAGAGGGATAGGAAGAGAGAGAGAAAGAACCAGACATCAGTCTGGTACATGTGCTGCCGGGGATTGAACTCAGGACCTCATGCTTGAGAGTCCAATGCTTGCACTGTGCCACCTCCCAGACCACCTTTTTAAATTTTTTTTTTTTCCTTTTCTTCCCTTTTCCTTTTAAGAAGTTGCAAAAGAGTTGTTTGGGAATTGGTCTCCATTATGAAGTGGCCAGAATTGTTGATAAGGGGTGGGCCATGGCCGGTGCGCCGCTATGTTCCATCACTGGGGAGCCAGAGACGACCCAAACTGCCCCTGCGGCTACAGACAGACTATGACCCACATAGTCAACGACTGCCACCTCTCCAGATTCAAAGGAGGTCTCTAAACTTTACATCAGGCTCAACCTGACGCTGGCTGTTGACTGGTTACAGAAGAAGGGCAAACGCTTGGCTGGTCACAGTAACTTTATGCCCATATTACGTGTTCCCACTCTATGAATTTCTTTATATTTTCTACATCTTCCCCCTCCACCACTTTTTTTTTTTTGACCATGGAATTCTCCTACCAGTCCAATGTGGAAACACTCCAAGATAGAAGTGTACTTCTGGGGAAAAAAAATCATGCAGGTAACCTCAGAGCACTGACTTTGTGATTTGAAAAAATAGCCAGGGTTTCCTAATGTCTTCCCCCTCTTTGGGCCTCCAGGGAAAAATGGAGGGCTGAGCCCTTAGCACCAGGCTTAAACTTTAGCTGCAGGCTTAAACATTGGCTATGGGGAAATTTTATCTATAGGTGTTTGTACAGTGTCACAAATAGAGTTTAAAAAATGATTAGTAACGGATTTCAGGTGTGTAGTTATAAATCAACAGCTGTGTCTTATTTGCCACCAAAATTGTAGTATCCTCCTATTGCCACATAATTGACATCTTTTACAAAAAACCAGGGTTTAAAAAACTGAACTCAGGGACCGTGAGATAGTTTTCTAGGGTCTTTCCTGTGTCATGTGAGATGACTGACCCTTAATCACAGCCTGGTATTTAGTCTGCCAGTTTCTTTCCCAGTTCTAGAATGGAGAGTTTCTGAGTTTCTGAGTGTTTCCTTTTTTTTTTTTTTTTTTTTTAAAGCATGAATGGCTTTGAGAAACCCAGACTGTTAGGTGGTCTGGGATCTCACAAGTTTATCCTAGTGCACTTAGATGTGAATTGGCTGAGGGAATGGGGAGAAAAGCAGGCTTTAGTCTTTTTTTTTTTTTTTTTAAATCCCCTCTTTGCTTTGCTTCACTTTGCTTCCTGGACCACCTGGCCTTGGGTAAACAGGGTTTGCATTTGTAATTTAAACTCTGACTGATGTATTGATTGGTTTAGCTCACAGGCACCCACCTGTGCGGTTTGAATAAGCCCGGCTCCATTTCTTTCTAAAAGAGGCAGCACTAAAATGTAGTGGAAAAACAGCAGGTCTCTGAATGAAACCGGGCTTTGAAAAAAATGCAAATATGGAAACATGCTTCTGGGTTACTTTATCATCAAGCCTCCCCTTTCTCTCCCATGAAATTTGTAAACATCACTTCCCAGATTACTCACCTCTGACAGGGTTGATGCAGAGTTTATCAGACTAATGACCATCCATCCATTCACCTGTCTCTGCCTTTTTTGTCTCAGGAGGAACAGCAGAGAGACAGAAATGCTCTGGTCCCTGCGAGGCCATTTAAGGAAGGCTGGCTGTTGCTTTCCCCTCGGGTCCACTAGACCTGCCCTTCTCTGCCAGGTGGTTATGGAAATCCCTGTTTGCTTTCGGGGCTTTTTATTAGGCGAGCCTTTTCTTCCAAAATGCTCACCTTGGTTTCTGTTACACATTCCCTTCCAAGCAGAGCCCCAGATAAGCCAGTCTCTGAAACAATCATCTCTCACATCTGTCAGAAGCTGCTAAAACCCTGAAATCCCTGAGAGGCACCAGTCATAAGGTAGACTTTCTGGGCTCCACTCTGCCTCAACCAATCGCACCCTTCCTTTCAGGGCAGTAGGCTTTCAAGAAAGGGATTGAAATCAGTAATGCTGGGTGGGAATGTTTCTGAGAATAAGCATCTGAGAGACCTACTTCTACTAGTTGTATGATCTTCAGTGAATTGCCTTCTGTGAGAGCCTCAGTTTTTTCTTCTGTAAAACGGGGATAATATTTAGGTTTGTGACAAATGTGCATATTCATTTAGTCAACAATTATCAGTACCTATCTGTATCACAGTGTTTTAGAGACTAGGTTTAATGTGATGAATACAGGAGATGTGGGCAGAACAAATGCAAGTGAGAGATATAAAGAAGTAGGGTTGAGGTTTGGGAGCTGGTGCAATGTATAAAGTGTTTGATTCTCAATCATGAGATCCTGAGTTCCAACCCCTGCCATATCATGTGCCAGGGTGGTGCTCTGATTCTCAACAACAATTAAATCTGAGAAGGGGAAAAAATGTGTGTGTGTGTGTGTGTGTGTGTGTGTGTGTGTGTGTGTCTTAGGCAGTGGCTTACCTGCGTGAGTGCACACATCACAGCGTGCAAGGACCTGGGTTCAAGCCCCTGGTCCTCACCTTTAGAGAGGGGAAGCTTCACAAGCAGTGAAATAGGTCTCTCCCTTTCTTTTTTAATTTTTTTTATTTCTTGGATAGAGACATCCAGAAGTAGAGAGGAAGGAGATAGAGAGGTCAAGGACATCTGCAGCACTGCTCACCACTTGTGAAGCTTTGCTCCTACAGGTAGGGACTAGGAGCTTGAACCTAGGTCCTTGCACATTGTAACGTGTGTTGAACCAGGTGTGCCACCACCTGGCCCCTCTCTTTCCTTCCCGTCTCCCCCTTTCCTTTCAATTTCTCTGTCCCTATTAAAAAAAAAAATATATATATATATACATATATATATTTAAGGAGAGTAGGGGGAAGTTGGGCAGTAGTGCAGTGGGTTAAGCACATGTGGCGCCAAGCGTAAGAATCGGCATAAGGCACCAGGTTTGAGCCGCTGGCTCCCCACCTGCAGGGGGGGTCGCTTCACAAGTGGTGAAGCAGGTCTGCAGGTGTCTGTCTTTCTCTCCCCCTCTATGTCTTCCCCTCCTCTCTCCACTTCTCTCTGCCCTATCCAACAACAACAACTATAACAATAAAACAAGGGCAACAAAAGAGAATATATATATATAAAAAGAGAGTGGAGGAGAGAGCATAATAATTATGCAAAAGACATTAATGCCTGAGGCTCTCAATTCCTCCCTAACCCCATATCTCCAAACTGAGCAGGGTTCTGGTAATACATACATACATACATACAGGGAGGGGCCATTAAAGGGGAGCTCAGCTATATTTTTTCATTATTATTATTTGTTTTGTTTTAATGGATCTAATATTGGTTTACATGACTATTTTAGGGGGTACAGTAAAAAATTAACGAGGGTGAGGAGAGGAGAGAACGAGAGCATCCCTCCAGCACGTACAGTACTGTGACAAATTCAGGACCTCACGCTCAAGAGGCCAGCGTCTTATCCACTGTGCCTCCTCCTAGTTGGCTTCAGGGATACAGACTTATGCATCCCTTCAAATTAACATATTATCATGCTCCATCCACCACCCAGGTACCCATAGCCCTTAGCTCACAGTCCTTTGGATGCCCTCTACCTTCAGCCCTCTCTCTCCCTTCCCCCTTCAGTGGCCTCAGTTCTGAGGCAGAATCTCTGGGTTGGTGCATGTTTCTTTCTTTTTTAGAAATTTATTTTCACCAGAGCACTGCTCAGGCCTAGTTTAGGGTGTTATTGGGATTGAATTTGGGACCTCAGAGCCTGATAAGAAAATATTATTATTATTATTACTACTATTTTTTAATTTGTTTCATTTATTATTATTATTATTACCTTCTCTGTCTCTTTCTATCCTCTCTTAATGCTCCCAGGTGATAACGGGTTAAACCCAGGGTTCCCCATGTGGGTGGCACACACTCTACCTGCTGAACCACTTCTGTCTCAGCATTTTCTTTACTTGAGTAAACAAAATGTACATAAGGTATGTTGCTCTGTACTCTTTGGCTAAAGCATATAGCTTCTTTTTATTTTAATTATGGTCTGCTTTTAGTTGCTTTCGGATATATATATATATATATATATATATATATATATATATATATATATATTCTCCATAGGGGGCACACACTTGTGTGATTCCACTGCTCCTGATGGATTTTTAGATGGAGAGTTAGAAGGGGGGAGAGAGAGAGGGAGAGGGAGAGGGAGAGAGAGAGATCATAACACTACCATTCATGGAGTTTTAGACATGCATGGTGCTCCCATCTGATGCTTGGAACTGGGACTCAGGTCCTTGAGCTTAGAGAAGGGTATGCTTCGCCTGACTGGCTTCCTTTAGCACTGACCTATGTCTTTGGCCACTTCTTAGTAATAAAGTCTTCATTTTATCTCTCTTAAACACTAGCTTGGGGCATTAGCACTCTTTACTTTTATTTCAACTTGCTTTACTTAGCTGTACTGTTTATTACTACTATTAATCCAGAGAGAGCACTGCTCAGCTGGTGGTGGTGGTGGGGTTTGAATTTTGAATTTGGGACTTCAGAGCCTCAAACATGAGAATCTGTTTGCATAACCATTATGCTATCTACCCCCACCCTCCAGAAAGTTTTTTCTTAGCTGTGTGCTAACTCTTCTTTGATGCATCTTTCTTAGGGACTGAGTAGGCACTCATTTGAATGAATGAGGGCATATTTGCTATCCTTGATAGTTCCTTGGTTTATCCCCCGCCCGCAACCACTGTGGTTTCAGGTCAGCCCTCCATGTTGATTGTGAATGATAGGGAGAGTTGGGTCATCAGAACTTTTTTTTAATTTATTCATTTTCTCTTTTGTTTCCCTTTTTTATTGTTGTTGTAGTTATTGTTGTTATTGATGTTGTTAGATAGGACAGAGAAATGGAGAGAGGAGGGGAAGACAGAGATAGATACCTGCAGACCTACTTAACTGCCTGTGAAGCGACTCCCCTGCAGGTGGATAGCCGGCAGCTCGAACCAGGATCCTTACTCAGGTCCTTATTCTATGCGCCACGTGCGCTTAACCGCTGCGCTACCGCCCGGCTCCCCTCACCAGAACTTTTGAAGATGTTTGTGAGGTCTGTACACCAACAGGGTCTCATGAAGCCGAGCCTCAGTGAGAAAAGTGTCCTGCAGAGACTGTGTCCTTAGCACTTCTAAGTGGTCTGAAAGCTATTGAGGGCAGTTTCCAGACACCTTACACCCTAGTCCGGAAATGGAAGGACAGTTAAGTAATTTTTTTTTTTTTTTAACCGGAGCACTACTGTTCAGCTCTGGCTTATGGTGGTGGTGGTGGTGGGGGATTGAATTTGGGACTCTAAAGCCTCAGGCATGAGTCTGTTTGAATAACCATTATGCCATCTATGCTCAGCCCCAGTTAAGGCATTTTTTTTTCCCCTCCAGGGTCATTGCTGGGCTCGGTGCCTGCACCATGAATCCACCGCTCTTGGAGGCCATTTTTTCCCCCTTTTGTTGCCCTTGTTGTAGCCTTGTTGTGGTTATTATTGCCATTGTTGATGTTGTTCGTTGTTGGATAGGACAGAGAGAAATGGAGAGAGGAGGGGAAGACAGAGAGGGGGAGAGAAAGATAGACACTTACAGACCTGCTTCACGGCCTGTGAAGCGACTCCCCTGCAGGTGGGGAGCAGGGGGCTCGAACCGGGATCCTTACGCTGGTCCTTGCGCTTTGCGCCACATGCACTTAACCCACTGCGCCACCGCCCGACCCCCCAGTTAAGTCATTTTTTTAAAATAATTTATTTCTTTATTGGGGAATTAATGTTTTACATTCAACAGTAAATACAATAGTTTGTACATGCCTAACATTCCCCAGATTCCCATTTAACAATACAACCCCCACTATGTCATTTATCATCTTTCATGGACCTGTATTCTCCCCACCCCACCCACCCACCCCAGAGTCTTTTACTTTGGTGTAGTACTCAGTTAAGTCATTTTTCCCCCCCTTTTGTTGCCCTTGTTGTAACTTCGTTGTGGTTATTATTATTGCCCTTGTTGACGCAATTCGTTGTTGGATAGGACAGAGAGAAATGGAGAGAGGAGGGGAAGACAGAGAGGGGGAGAGAAAGATAGACACCTGCAGACCTGCTTCACCACTTGTGAGGCGACTCCCCTGCAGGTGGGGAGCCGGGGGCTCGAACCGGGATCCTTACGCGGGTCCCTGCGCTTTGCGCCACATGCGCTTAACCCACTGCGCCACCACCCGACCCCCTAGTTAAGTCATTTTTAAGGGTTTGTTTTTTTTTTTTTTTTTTTTTTTTTTTGGTCTTTGGTCAATTAAAAGGAAATTTGTGGTGTGGTGGTTCTCTTTTCTCCTGAAGTTTCCCTTTACTGTATCCTAGACGTCATACCTCATTTTAATGATTATTACCGTGTGTGTGTGTGTGTGTGTGTGTGTGTGTGTGTGTGTGTGTGCGCGCGCGCAGGCTAAGCCTCATTCTGAATTTCATTCTTCCCTCAAAGACCCTGTTTTTCATTCTTCCCTCAAAGACCCTGTTTTTGCCATTGCTGGGGCTTCACTGCTTTGGGCCAACTTGTCTAGATAGGGAGACAGGAGAAAAGGAAAGATGAGCTCGACTGAAGCTTCATTCCCCCTGGCGTGGTGGGGACTGGGCCTCCAGCCTGAGTTGTGTGTGTGGCACACAGCCTTCCCTTCTGGGAAGTGAGAAGCGAGCAATTTTGCTGGCCCCGGTTCTTTTTTTTTTTTTTTTTTTCTTTTTTTAAGATTTTATTTGTTCATGAGAAAGATAAGAGAGAAAGAACCAGCCGGGGACTGAACTGAGGACCTCATGCTTGAGAGTCCAATGCCACCTCCCGGACCACACTGGCCCCAATTCCTTTATCTCTTTTTCCTTTTAGATAGCGACAGAAGCAGAGAGAGTGAAAGATACCACAGCACTGTAGCCACCTTCAGTGTTGTGTACGATGGGCTCAAACTGGGGTTGTGTACAGCTTTTCTAATATATATGGTAACACACACATTTATTTTTACCAGAGCACTGCTCAGTCAGAGACATCTGCAGACCTGCTTCACTACTAGTGAACCATCCACCTTGCAAGTGGGCAGTGGGGTTCAAACTGTGTCCTGTGTGCATGGTAATGGTTGCACTCAACTGGTTGTACCACTGCCCAGCCCTCCAAAAAACAATTTAAAAAATGTTTTTAATTAAAGGCACTCCTCCACCATTTTGTGGTGCTGGGAATCAAACCCAGGGCCTCACTCTTGCATGGGCTCTACTGCAGAGCCGCCTCCCTGGCCCCCGTTAAGAGTCCCTGGATAAAAAGCCAGGTAATGCCCCTTTCAGGCCAAGAATTTGCTTTCTTCCCATGTATAAAATGGGCACAGCAGTGCTGCTGATAGCTATGGCTGGTGCTTGATGAATATTTAAAAGTCCTTGCAGTATTAGTGCCTCCTATTAGAGACACTAATGATTGCAGTGGTGTCCTGTGCTCCCTCCCACCCAGCAGACCAGCTAAACCAGTTCTGTCACTCTTCCTGCTGTTGTGTGAGAGCAAACACTGCTCTGCAAACAGCGACTAGACCAAAGTGCCTTTGGCTGGGGGAGGAAATTCTGTTTCATTTTCTTGCCACTATACTATACAGTGTGCATGGGGGGTGGGGGTGGGCTGCGGTGGTTTTCCTATGGATCTGCTCATGAATATTGCTTACAGTCGTGGTGGGAAGGAGTGGGTGGCAATGGGCAGTGGGATGACCTTGAACATGTCAGCCTTTGCTTGATATTTAAAAGCATTTTATAGTCATACACGCCTAAGGAGACCTGTTTGTTCCCATTCTTAAATATATTCTGCCCTAGCCTCTGAGACTAGTTCAAGGCCTCTGCCAGGCTGAATGTGCAATCCCCGGAGTCCTCTCCAAAATGCCAGATTTGCCCCCTGAGCTATAGTCTCCTGGATTTCCTGGACACAACTTTTTTCAAAGTTCCCTGGGTTCTGCTCCCACTGGTTCATTGCCCTCTACAACACCAGTGCCAAGATCACAAATGTTTGATGAATAAATACCTTGTGTCAGGAAGGGTGTGGACATCTGGTAAACTAGCTAGAGATCCAAGGGCACCCTTGATAAAGGGATAAGGTGAGTTATTGCCTGCGAAGGAGAGCTGTGCAGCATGGAGCAGATCTAGTAGGAACGGGGGACCCAGAGATGGAGCCAGTGCACAACTTCACCCCCCTGTGCACCCAGTGCTGGGGAAGTTCCACCCTCCTCTGTTGGAGATTCTAGAAAGTCTCTGGGTCTGGGAGACAGCATAATAGTGATGCAGGCAACTTGAATGCATGAGATTCTTGAGGTTCTAGATTCAGTCCCCAAGCACTACCATAAGCCAGAACTGAGCAGTGTTCTGGTTGGTTTCTCTCTCAGATAAATTATAAAATATTAAACACCCCCCCCCCCAACCATGTGTGTGATTCTAAAACTCTCCAGGAAGTCTCTTTTGGGAAAATGCAGAGAAAATGTGGCCAGCTTTACCTGCAAGGACCTTGGTGAAGGCAGGGTGACAGCTAGGTTGAGGAAGAGAAATGGAGAGTGCCTGGAGTAATTTGTGGTGACACATATACTTAAACCTTCTTTTTCAAATATATTTTAGTTTATTTTTTATTGGATAGAAACAGAAATTGAGAAGGCGAGGAGGAGATATAGAGAGGGAGACAGAGAGACACCTGCAGCCCTGCTTCACCACTTATGAAGCTTTCCCCCTGTAGGCAGGGACCAGGGGCTTGAACCAAGGTCCTTGTGCACTGTAGTGTGTGCACTTAACCAGGTGCATCACCACCTGGCTCCTAAATCTGCTTCTCTGAAGACAAAATAGTTTTGATTTGAGGTAAGTCTTTTTTTTTTTTTTTTTTTAAAGATTTTATTTATGTGGTGGTCTGGGAGGTGGCACAGTGGATAAAGCATTAGACTCTCAAGCATGAGGTCTTGAGTTCAGTCCCTGGCAGCACATGTACCAGAGAGATGTCTGATTTTTTTTCTCCTTTCTCATCAATCAATTAAAAAAAAAATTTTTAAACAAAGATAGCTGGAAATTTTTAAAAATCATCTTTATTTGCTAGATAGAGACAGCCAGAAATCAAGAAGGAAGGGGGAGATAGAGAAGGGAGAGAGACAGAGACACCTGCAACCCTGACTTACCACTCACAAAGCCTGCAGGTGGGGACTGGGGGCTCAATCCCTGGGTCCTTGCACACTGTAACATGTGTGCTCAGCCAGGACCCTAATAAATAAAAATCTTTAAAAAAATTTTTTATTTACTAGTAGAAACATAGGAGTAGAGAAAGAAAGAACCGGATATCACTCTGGTGCATATGTTGGCAGGGATTGAACTCAAGACCTCATGCTTGAGAGTCTAGTAATGCTTTATTTACTGCACCACTTCCCAGACCATGTCTTCAAGGTCTTCAGCACCAAGCATAAGCAGTAATTCCAGCAGCTGCTAGACTGCTCCTGGAAATAGGGGTAAAAGAGAAGGAACAAGTTAGTGTAGGAAGTTCTCATTAAGGTTGGGGATAGAAAGCATGATGGTCGTGCAAAGAGACTCTATCATGCCTTAGGCTCCAGAGTCCCAGGTTCAATCCCCCATACCACCATAAGCCAAAGCTGAGCAGTGCTCTGTTAAAAAAAGGGGAGGGGGACAGGTGGTGGCCACCTGGTTGAGCGCACACGTTACCGTGCTCAAGGACCCAGGTTCGAGCCCCTGATCTCCACCTGTAGGGGGAAAGCTTCACGAGTGGTGAAACAGGGTTGCAGGTGTCTCTCTGTCTCTCCTCTTGTCTATTTTCCCACTCCTCTCAATTTTTGGCTGTCTCTGTCCATTAAATAAATAAAGATAAAAAAAAATTTTTTAAACTGTTAAAGTGTTGACTTTGTCTGAAGGACTGGGGTTGGGTTGTCTGGAGCTTGGACTATTTGATTTTAGGTGTAGCCTAGGAGGTGGTGCAGTGGGTAAAGTATTGAACTCTCAAGCATGAGATCCTGTGTTCAATCCTTGGCATATGCCAGATAAGTCTGGTTCCTCTCATTAATAAACATATTACAAAAAATAAAATTTAGGCAGCAGTTTAAATGGAATTTGCTCAGAACAGTTGCATATATTTTACCTGAGCATTGCTCAGCTCTGGCTTGTGGTGCCAGGGATTGAATTTGCCATTTATTTATTTATTTATTTATTTTTACCAGTGCACTGTTTAGCTATGGTTTATGGTGGTGTGGGGGATTGAACGTGGGACTTTGGAACCCCAGTCATGAGAGTCTCCTTGCATAACCATTATGCTATCTACCCCTGCCCGCCATTTATTTATTTAATTATTTATCTATCTTTAATTTTGTGCCAGTAGATGCAGAGACTTTTTTTTTTTTTGCCGCCTCCAGATTTATTGCTGGGGCACAGTGCCAAATCCATTGCTCCTGGAAGCTATTTTTTTCCCTTTTATTGCCCTTGTTGTTTTATCATTGTTGTGGTTATTATTATTATTATTATTATTATTATTATTATTATTAATGTCTTTGTTGGGTAGGACAGAGAAATCGAGAGAGATGGGGAGATAGACACATGCAGACCTCCTTCACTGCTTGTGAAGCAACTCCCCTGCAGACCTGAGCACTGCTCCATCACCCATGAAGCTCCTCTCCCAGTGCTGTCAGTAGGGCTTGAAGCCAGGACTCTGCACTTGACAAGATGTTCCACTGGATGGATGGGTTGTCTCCCAGCCTCGGTCTTGGACTTATCTCTTCCTAAATCTTTGCACCTTTGCTCTTAACAACCCCCTTGACTGCTGTATAAACTGTATCTCCAGTGGACACACTTTTGAAAGGGAAGGAAATGCCATTAGTTCTTTTTGAAAAAGGTGTATCTCACCTCTCACCAGGTATTTTTTCTTTTTTAAATTTTTCTTCTTTTTTTATTGTTTATTTTTATTTTTGAGAGAGATGCAGAAAGAGACAGAGAGAGAGAGAGAAACAGAGAGAAACAGAAGCACCAGAGCATTGCTCAGCTCTGGCCTATGGTGGTGTGGGGGATTGAACCTGGGACTTTAGAGCCTCAGGCATGAGAATCTCTTGCATAACCATTACGCTATCTACCCCCGCCCTTTAAAAAAATTTTATTAGTGATTTTATTGATTTACAAAATCACCTGCCAACAGGAGTATAATTCCATATTGTTCCTACCACCAGAGTTCTGAATCTCCAACCCCTCCATTGCAAGCCATAGCAGTTCTCCTGAGGTTGCAGACATGGGTTAACCGTCATCTCTACATTTGTACATAATTGCCCCCTTTTTCTTCCAGATCCATCTTCTCCTCTCCTCCAAGCCACACATAACCCTATTACTACAACCAAATGTCCCTCCCTTTTTCCTCCTCTCTCTCCGGGTCTCAATGGAGCTGGAGTTCAGAGCCCTCTTATCCTTTTCCTCCTATCACTTCTCCCCCCACTGGGAGTAGGGATCAAAATTGTTTATAGGGTGCAGAAGGTAGGAGCTCTGGCTTCTCTAATTGCTTTTCCACTGGAAATAAGCATTGGCAGGTTGATCCATATCCCCAGTCTGTCTTTCCCTAGTGGGATAAAGCTCTGGAGAGGAGGGGTTCCAGGACACACTGGAGTCTCCCCAGGTATTATGTGAATTGATGGAATCCAGCATTGCTCATATTTGCAAAGCGTGCATTCTTACTGAGCTGCACCTCAGGCTTTCCTCCCCCCAATTTTTATTGTGATGCTCTTTTGCTTCCTGCTTTTTGCTTATGAGCCATTTTTCAGCCGTTCTTTTTTTTTTTTCTTTTTTAAAAAATATTTATTCCCTTTTGTTGCCCTTGTTTTATTGTTGTAGTTATTGATGTCATCGTTCTTGGATAGGACCGAGAGAAATGGAGAGAGGAGGGGAAGACAGAGGGGGAGATAAAGATAGACACCTGCAGACCTGCTTCACCTCCTGTGAAGTGACGCCCCTGCAGATAGGGAGGGGAGGGGGGCTCGAACCGGGATCCTTATGCCGGTCCTTGCGCTTCGCATCACGTGCGCTTAACTCGCTTCACTACCGCCGGACTCCTTTTTTTTTTCTTTTTAGAAATGTTTTTTTTTCCCTTTGCTGCCATTGTTTTTTTATTGTTATTGTAGTTACTATTGTTGCTATTGATGTCATCGTTATTGGATAGGACAGAGAGAAATGGAAGACAGAGGGAGTGAGATAGACACCTGCAGACCTGTTTCACTGCCTGTGAAGTGACTCCATTACAGGTGGGGAGCTGGGGGCTTGAACCAAGATCTTCCTGCCCACCCTTTGGCTTCATGCCACGTGCGCTTAATCCATTGCACTACTGCCTACTCTCTCTTTCTTTTTAACTCTTTATTCCCAAATAAATGGCATGTGAATAACATTCTGTCCTTTTCAGTCTGACTTCAACTTTAAAAAAATTTTTTTTAAATTATCATTATTTATTAGAGACAGCCAGAAATCAAGAGAGAAGGGGGTAGTAGAGAAGGGAGAGAGACAGAGAGACACCTGTCACACTGCTTCACCACTTGCAAAGCTTTTCCCCTGCAGATGGGGACCAGGGGGCTCAAATTTGGGTCCTTGCACATTGTAATGTGTGCTCAACCAGGTGTGCCACCACCCGGCCCCGTGACTTCAGCTTTTTTGGGTCTCTGAAAATGCACTTATTGGCATTCAAGATTTGGGGGTCAAGCAGAGGAAACTTCTTAGGCAAATTTCCATTTCAAGTGGAACTCACCCATGAAACTCCCCAGGGAGAGGGAGAACATCCTAGCAGGTGTTAGTTACTGCTAGGACTCACAGGGTCCTTCCAGAAGGGCTGAACCAGTTCCTCATGAGCAAAATCATCAGCAGTGACCTCGTGGGATAATTGGCCAAGGCCTAGATAATAATTAGCGGGCTTTGTAATTAGGAGAATTTAACGAGCCAAAAGCCTTTCAGATTTATGATACCTGGGCATGTAGAAGGCCAAGATGCACACCTGCTTCTGTGGTTTGGCATGCTAAAGCACTGATAACACCTTCTCATTTCCCAGAAGAGTTTTTCCAAAGGAGAAGTTTTAGTGTCCTCAACCTAAAGTGCCCTAACAGCCTCCTTCCTGTACTCCCCCCCCCAATAGCTTTGACCCTGCAGGCTTCTAAGATGTGAACCTCAAAACATCACCTCTACTCACAGTCTACCTGTGGTTCTTCATTTCACACAGAATACAGGCCAAAGTATTTTAAGTCAAATTTTCATGGGAGACCAGAGATAGAAAGTGACTAGAATACTGCTCAGCTCTGGCATGCGCTATTCCAGCGGACCAAAATTTTTTGCATACAAGTTCTGTACTTTTCCATTTGGGCTCTCTTCCTGGCCCTGAACTATTATCTTCTTTCCTGTGACTTTCCTAGGTTTCCATGATTTGCTCCCAAACTATCTCCTGACCTATGGCATCTTACTCTGTCAAGAACAGCAGACATACCTCTACCTTGGGCCTTTGCACTGGCTCTTAACCTCTGTCTTACCATCTGGCTCTTTTTTTTGCCTCCAGGGTTATCACTGGGGCTCAGTGTCTGCGCTACGAATCCCCTGCTTCTGGAGCCATTTTTCCTTGCCCTTGTAGTTGTTAGATGGGACAGAGAGAAATGGAGAGAGGAGGGGAAGACAGAGAGGAGAAGAGAAAGATAGACACCTACAGACCTGCTTCACCACTTGCGAAGTGACCCCCCTACTGGAGGGAAGCTGGGGGCTCGAACCAGAATCCTTATGCCGGTCCTTGGCCTTTGCACCCTGTGAACTTAACCCACTGCACTACTGCCCAGCTCTCTTACCACTGGCTCTTAAACCCGCTGCCTGCATGACTCAAATCTTAGCTCATGTGTCACCCTCTCAGATCTTGCTTGAAAACCTTGAAATAGTAGCTACATCTCCTATGGCTCCCCTTCCCCCTCCTTTGCTTTAATTTCCCTGGTAGTACTTTTCATCATCTATGATACATATTTCACTTGTTTCTTCTGCCCTTCGCCACCACTCATTAAAATACAAACTCCCAGAGGCTTTTGTGTTGCTTAGTTCTTGGACTGTATTGTATCTTGAATAGTACCTAAAAAATAACATACTTAATAAAAATTAGTTGATTGGGGTGGGGGTAAATAGCATAACGGTTATGCAAAGAGGCTGTCATATCTGAGGCTCTAAAGTTCCAGGTTCAATCCCCCACACCCCACCATAAGCCAGAGCTGGTAAAAAAAAAAAAAAGTATTAGTTGATTGGATAAATGCAGTTTCAGAATCTACATACAGCTTTTACTTTTAGAATATGCTCCATTTACCATTTGTTTTACTTTTGGTTTTCACTTAGTTTTCTTTCTTTTTTTAAATTTATTTGACAGGACAGAGAAATTGTGTGTGTGTGGGAGAAAATAGAAAAGCAGTAATTTTCAGTTTTTGAAAAGAAATCTGAGAGACGAGGAGAGAAACAGAGCTAGAACATCAGTCCGGCACATGCAGTGCTGGAAACAGAATGCAGGGCCTCAAGCCTTTGAGTGTGTTGCCCTAGCCATTATTGCTCTTTCCCAGGATGCTTTTGGTTCTTTTTCTGTCTCCTCCTGTCTTTCTCATAAATAAATTCTTAAAAAAAAAAAAAAAAAAGGTAGAGCAGCTGGGGTGTTTGCCTGTTAGGCAGAACTCAACTTTCAAGCTGGAGGTCCTGGGCTCATCTCCTGCACCACATATCACATATGCTGGCGCCTTGGTCTCTCTAATAGATAAAGAAATCTTTACAGAAATAAGGACAGGTGGCACTGTGTCAGGAAGAGTCCCAGAGAGGACTATGCTTCTGGTTGGCACTCTGTAGCTTCTCAGAGCCCTGCAAACCCGGGTGTAGCCTTACTTAATTGTCTTGTCACAAGACAGCTTGCAGGCTGGGGTGTAAAGGTCAGATGAGCCATTTCTGTCCAACACTTCTTGGTGTAAGGAAGCACCAGATCAAAATCTAAACAGAGACCTGAGTCCTCCAGGGCCATCTGCTTGGTTTCCTATTGTCTGGGTAACACCTTCCTCCTGGGTGTCTGCATCATCCTTCAGACCCATTAATTGTTCAAGACCTGGTATCTGTTCTCCCAATTCTTGGCAGTGCACAGGACCCTGGAAAGAGCTTAAGAGATTCAGAAGGCTCCAAGTTAAAAAAAAAAATCAAGCTCAATTAATTAGCTCATGGTCACAACGCCAGCTTACCTGGTCACTTGGTATTCATTGAGAGGGTTGGTTATCTTGGACAATTTCATAGAAATTTTTCTGTAAGATTCAAAACCCTGTCTAAGGAGCAGACCTACCAGGTTTAGCAAATAAAAGTACAGGCTGTTCAGTTACCTTTGAGTTCCAGCTACTTCTAAAACTAATCTTTTTTAAAAAAATAATTCATTTATTTATTCATGAGAAAGATGGACAGAGAGAAAGAACCAGACATCATTCTGGTACATGTGCTGCTAGGGACTGAGAATCCCTGGTTGAGAATCCAGCGTTTTATCCAGTGCGCCACCTCCCGGACCACTAAAACTAATTTTTAAAAAATATTTATTTATTTATTCCCTTTTGTTGCCCTTGTTGTAGTGACTATTGTTATTGATGTCGTCGTTGTTGGATAGGACTGAGAAATGGAGAGAGGAAGGGAAGACAGAGGGGGAGAGAAAGACAGACACCTGCAGACCTGCTTCACCATCTGTGAAGTGACTCCCCTGCAGGTGGGAAGCCGGGGGCTCGAACCAGGATCCTTATGCTGATCCTTGTGCTTTGTACCATCTGCGCTTAACCTGCTGCGCTACCACTGCCAGACTATCAGCTCCATGCAGTAATATTTGAGACACTTACTAAAAATGTATTTGTTGCTTTCTATCTTCTCATCAATAAACAATATTGTATTGAGTAGGATCATGTGTCTAGGACTCTGTCTATGTGTAAACTCATTAAAAAATAAATTAAATTGTTTTTTCTTTATTTACTGGATAAACATTAAAGACAGAGGGAAGGGGAGATTTGATGAAGGATAAAGAGAGGCACGTACAGCACGACTTCACAGCTTGTTAAGCTTCCCCACTGAAGGTGGGGACCAATTGCTTAAACCCGGGACCGTGCACATTGTAACAAGTACACTCAACCAGGTGCACCACAACCCGGCCCCAAAGTATGTCTTTTTAAAGAAGGCCAGCAAAATACCTCACTTGGATAGTATACTGCTTTGCAGGGCCCAAGTTCAAACCTGAAGGAAGCTTTGATACTATGATTTCTTTCCTTCTTTTCTTGCTTCTGTCTTTATCTATTGGAAAAAGTTGGTCTGGAGCAGTGAAGCCCCAAAGATAACAAAACAAAACAAAAAAAGTGCATGAAAACCAGAAGGAGGTGTCCAGTAGATAGGTGTTTTAGGGAGCTTGGCTCCCCACATTCTTTATGATCATTTTGGTGGCATTTAGACTATTCTCTCTTTTTAAATCTTATTATATTTTTTTTATTAACTTTTAAAAGTTTTTATTTTTACCAGAGCACTACTCAGTTTTGGATGGTATGGGGGATTGAATCTGACAACTTGGAGCCTCAGGCAGGAAAGTTTCTTTGCATAACCATTATGCAATCCATCCCACCCTTAAGTCTTCTTCTTTTTAAAAAAATATTGTTATTTATTATTGGATAGAGACAGCAAAATTGAGAGGTGAGGAGGAGGTAGAGAGAGAGAAGCAGAGAGACACCTGCAGCCCTGCTTCACCACTTGTGAAGCTTCCCCCCTGCAGGTGGGGACCAGGGGCTTGAACCCATTTCCTCACATATGATAATGTGTGTGATCAAGTGGGTGAGCCCCTACCTGGCCCATAAATACACTATTTTCTGGGTTAGCATTTTTTTTTTCCTAGAGGAATAATTCTGAGGGCTAATTGCTACCACATCTCCTTTAGAGAGTATCAGATTCAAACCAGGATCCAATGCTCTTTCCAAGCCACCTGCCTCTTGGCATGTTGCCCACGGAGCCTATGGCTGAGTTCTAGTTTCCTTAATCTCTTCCCAGTAGAGGGATCAGAATGTCTAAATAGGCACTATGACTTCTTCCTGGGCAGGCTTTTTTTTTATTTATTTTTTTTTTGGGGGGTGGGTTTGCAGAGGGATGGAGGAGGGTGTATTTCGACATCAGAGTTAGAATGAAGTCTGGATTCAACATGAGGGTTTTTTAAAGACTGCAAACTTCCTCCTCCACAAGTTTTTTATCACAGTTGTGTGGGTGTATTTCAAAAGGGAACCCAGGGACCAGCTTGTGTGTGGGAAAAGACATTATCCTTTGAGTCAGCCCCAGGACAATACTTGGGTGCTCACTGGCAGGTGGGGAGGAGCCCTGAGTCACTGCCAGTCAGCCTTTCCTGATGAGGTTATCAGGATCGGAGGTTGAAGTCAACTTGGTGTGTGATATCACCCTCAAATAGCAGGTACCTGCTGCTCTTACTCATACATCCGGCGATACCTACCCAAGAGTGCCTCAGCTCTTAAAAGAAGTCCAGGTGTTTGTAGACATGACCAGGAAGGTGGCTCAGAGAGTAGAACATAGAACTTATGTGGACAAAGTCTCAGTTTTAATCCCTGACACCAAATATACTGGAATGGTTTACTCAGGTACCTCATCTCAACACTCTCTCAAAAAAAAAAAAAAAAAAAAAGGTGGCTTGGAGTTGACCACACATTACCATGCTCAAGAATCCAGGCTCTCACGCCCCCCTCTTTCTACCTGCAGTGGAGGAAACACCATGAACTGTGAAGCAGTGCTGCAGCTATGTCTTTCTCCTTATCTCCCCTTCACTCTCAGTTTCTCTCAATTCAATTCTATCAATTAAACAACAACAACAACAAAAAGAGGGCAGCCTGGGAGATGGGACAGAGGGTGGGACATTGTACTTGTGGGCATTGGGTCCTGAGTTCAGTCCCCAGCATCACATGTCAAAGTGATACTCCCCTCCCCCTGTGAATACATAAATAGTAAGTCACTGAGAGAAAGAATAAAAAACTTTTTAAAATATAATTTATTTATTCATGAGAAAGATAGGAAAGAACCAGCTATCACTCTGGTACATGTGCTGCCGGGGATCAAACTCGGACTTCATGGTTGAGAATTTAGTGCTTTATCCACTGTGCCACCTCCCGGACCACAATCAAAAACATTTTTTAAAACATATTTATTTATTCCCTTTTTGTTGCCCTTGTTGTTTTATTGTTGTAGTTATTATTGTTGTTATTGATGTCGTCATCATTGTTGGATAGGACAGAGAGAAATGGAGAGAGGAGGGGAAGACTGAGAGGGGGAGAGAAAGATAGACACCTGCAGACCTGCTTCACCGCCTGTGAAGTGACCCCCCCTGCAGGTGGGGAGCCCGGGGCTCCAACAGGGATCCTTCCGGCTGTCCTTGTGCTTTACACCACTGATCTACCACCCACCCAACTCCCCAAAAACATTTTTAAAAGATAATCTTAGCACTAGATTTGCATAACTTTAGCTCATGTCTTGATCCTTAGCACCACATGAGCTAGACTAGTGCCCTGGATTCTCTTTTGCATGTGAAACTATCTAGTATTAAATAAAATGCATATTTTTAGAAACAGCTTAAGGGCTGGGTTGTGGCACACCTAGTCGAGTGCATACATCACGTGCAATGGCCTGGATTCAAAACCCTTGGACTCCACTTCTGAGGGTGGGCTGGCGGGGAAGCTTCATGAGTGGTGAAGCAGTGCTGTGGATATCTGTCTTTTCCTTCTTTCCTCACCCCAAAGTGGAAAAAAACAACAAAAAATGCTGAGAGCAGTGCAGTTGTGTAGACATTGAGCCTCAGAAAACAACCCTGGTGGCAAAGGAAAAAGAAAAAAGTTTTAAAAATAAAATTTAGCAGTATGGGAGGTGGACCAGGGGAAATGTATAGTGGTTTTGCATCAAGACTTTCATCCCTGGGCTCTCTCTTGTCTCTCTTATTAAAATAAACCTTTAAAAAAAAGTTCACAGCAGCTGATTAGTAAAGTTCACATGGCTGATTTTGTTACCCAGTTGCTGGACTTGTAATCATGACTACGCTTTCTGAGGCAATGAGGATTTGTGGGTGTCTTCTGTACCTTTTACCTTCTCCTTTCTGTCTGCGTTTGTAAAGAGATGCTCTTCTGTACCTTGCAGACAAATGCTTCAGAGTTGATCAGTAGTCTCTGATTTTTTAAAAAATTATTATTACTTTATTATGATTATTTTTTAACCAGAGCACTGTAAGCTCTGGCATATGGTGGTGTGGGGGGATTGAACCTGGGACTTCATAGCCTCAGGCATGAGAGTCTCTTTGCATAAGCATTATGCTATCTACCCCCACCCATTTCTGATTTGGAAACTAATGTGAATTGTGCTGGTTTTTCTTTTTCTCTCCCCTCTGCTAATCCACATACCTGAGCCATAGGAATACTTAAGACTTTGGGAATTAAATACCTGGGAGGCTGGCTGCTGTTCAAACTAGGAAACTCTACTTCTGTTACCAGGTGTGAGTTTTTTGTTTGTTTGTTTGTTTGTTTATGGACTTTTGAGACTAAGTCCCAGATTTTTTTTAAGTTTTTATTTATTCATGAGAAAGGGAGGGGGAGGGGGAAGGGAACCAGACGTCACTCTGGCACATGTGCTGCTGGGGTTTATACTCAGGACCTCATGCTTGAGAGTCCAGTGCTTTATCTACTGCATCACCTCCCAGACCACCAGATTGATGTCTGGGTTGTGACTTTAGTCTCTAGCATCAGTTTCCCCTTAACCTATAGAATGAAAGGAATGAGTTATACAGCATCTCCCTCTGTGAGTTGGGGAGGGCAGTATGGGAAGCTGGGTTGACCTTGGAGGTTGGCTTGACCTTTCTCCTGTGAAAGGGAATACAATTGTAGGTTGTTTTTTTTTGTTTGTTTGTTTTTTTCACTCTAGGGTTATTGTTGGGGCTCTGTGCCTGCACTGAGAATCCACTGTCCTGGAGGCCATTTTCCTCATTTTGTTGCCCTTGTTATTATTGTTGTCATTGCTGCTGTTGTTGGATAGGACAGAGAGAAATTGAGGGAGGAGGGGAAGACGGGGGGAGAGAGAGAGACACCTGCAGACCTGCTTCACCACTTGTGAAGTGAGCCCCCCCCCCCCCCCCCCGCTGCAGGTCAGGGGGTAGGGGTGGGGGGCTCGAACTGTGATCCTTACACTGGTCCTTGTGCTCCATGCCATTGTGGACTTAACTTAGTGAGCTACCGCCCGGCCCCTGTTTCCTATCTTTCTTTTATGCAAAAATGTATCATGACTTTTCTGACAACCCAGTATTAGATCCAGTGATCAAAGCCATCACTTTATATATGTGATACTGGGGATTGAATTCAGCACCTTGTACATTGCCAAGTTCTGGGCTTTACCACTGCGTACCTCTTGGGCTGCACAAGCCTTAGTTCTTACCTTAAATGGTTGTGATGAGGATTCTGTGAGTTTACATATGAAGTCTTGGCTGGGGATTGAACCTAGCACCTCATATAGAAAGCATGCACTCGATTATTGAGCTGCATCCCTGTTCTTTTTAAAATCATTTTACTGGGGTTAGTCACAGTTGACATAAGTATAATTTCTCACTTCCCCATGATGATCTTTCTCTCTCTCTTTTTAAACTTCTGTATAGTACTTTTAAAATTTTATTTTGTGGGAGTCGGGCAGTAGCGCGTGCAGCAGGGTTAAGTGCAGGTGGCACAAAGCGCAAGGACCGGGTAAGGATCCAAGTTCGAGCCCCCAGCTCCCCACCTGCAGGTGGTTTTACAAGTAGTGAAGGTCTGCAGGTGTCTGTCTTTCTCTCCCCCTCTCTGTCTTCCCCTCCTCTCTCCATTTCTCTGTCCTATCCAATAACAATGACATTAATAACTACAACAATAAAACAAGGTCAACAAAAGGGAATACATATAATTTTTCTTAACATATAATTTTTTTTTTAAAAGTTAATTTTGTTTGGTAGGACAGAGAAAAATTGAGAGGGAATAGGAAGGTAGAGGAGAGAGAGAGAAACCTGTAGCCCTGCTTAAGCACTAATGGCTGCTCTCCCCACCACTCTGCAGGTGTGGACTGGGGGCTTGACCCCTGTCCTTGTGCTTGGTAACATGTACACTCAACTCAGTGCACCACTGCCCAGCCTTCCTGTACAGTATTCTATCAGAACGGGGGCAGTTTATTACCTTTTACTGTTATAGACAATGTCACAGCTGTGAACAGGAGGGCCCATCATTTCTCTGGCTGACTGTTAACATATACAGAAGACAGATTCCTTCTATAGCCAGTTCTGGGATGTTAGAGAGATTTGCTTTTCAGGACTTCCTGGTGTGTAAGGTGGGATCAGCATTAGCATCAAACCATAGCAGGACTTGCCACCACAATTGCTGAGTTTCTTTTCATAGGGATCCCTGCTTACCCTCCCACTATGCCTAGCAGTGCTATTCAGTTCTTACCACTTCCTAATACTGCTCTTGTTCTACCAGTCCTTAAGATGACTGGCTACTTGGTTTTTGCTGCTGCTTTTTTGAGAAAGCTAAGTACCATTAATCTTCCATTAGCATTTAAAAAAGGTATCCACCCTATGGCGTTGGGGATTAAAACAAAAGGGACTAAGCTCAAAGTTCTGAGACTGGCTTGAAACATGGCCTCAGTCACTGTAAATGCATAGAACCATCCTCTCTCTAGAAGATTAGTTACTTTTTCTTAAAGGATATTAACTGATTTCATGCAAGAGAACAGGGCAAAGATTGAGAGACCAGAGCACCACCCTGCATGTATAGTCTTGAGGATTGAGTCTGGGGATTCCATTATGCCAGCCATCTACCCACAGAGTCACCTCCCCGATCACATTTTAAATTAAAAAAAATTATATCTATGTAAATCATATATAAGTAAAATCAAGAGGGAATGAGAGGGGACACACACACACACACACACACACACACACACACACACACACATCTGCAGCACTACTTCACCACTCATAAAGCTTTCCCCCTTTGCAGGTGGGGTTGGGAGTCTTGAACCTAGGTCCTTGTGAATTATAACATGTACTCTACCAGGCACAGCACTATTCAGCCCCACACACCATAGATGTTTCGCCTTGACCTGGAATGTCATCTCAAAGTCCACAAAGTGCTCCCCGTTTTAGACCTTTAGGTAAATGCAGCCTCAAGGTCCTGCCCAGAATAAGTGGGGGGAATGTGGGCGGTGGAGGGGCTGAAGTGGGGGAAAAGTTTTTTTAAGGTTAACAGAACAATGCCTTTATTTACTGAGATTTTTCCAATTTTTTTATGCACATATTTTAAATTTTCGATTTTTGTCTGTATGACCTCACTCAGTGCTTGCAGCTCACTGTGAGGGGGCTGGGCAATGGTTCTAGGCCGCAGTTTACTCTGGCATGGGCACACTATGAGAGGCCCACAAAGAAGGACCTGCCATAAATCCATCACCATGCTGGGGGTGGGGGGATGTTAATTGAGTTTTCCTGGATTCCTTTTTAAATCTGAATGGTAACCTGTAGCTAGAGGCTAAAGGTGGCAGACAGCCACTCCAGAGCTTCATGGGCTCCTTTTTTTCCTTCTTCTTTTGTTTTGTTTTTTGTTGTTACTGAGGCTTTTCTGCTATTGGCTTTTTCACAAATACACACCGAGAAGGGAATAAGCGTGGAAGCCACAGCACCAAAACTTCCTTTCCTGTGGTTGGTGGGTGAGGCTCCACCACAGGCTGCTTGCACAGCTTAAGCAGCACACTATCTGACTGATAATGACTTTTTTCCTTCTCTTTTCTTTTCTCTCTTTTTTTCCCCTCATATTTTTATTTGATAGGACAGAGAATTTGAGAGGGGAGGGGAAGATGGGGAGAAAGAAAGACACCTGCAGACCTGCTTATGACACAGTTCATGAAGCATCCTCCCTGCAGTGGGGAGTAGGAGTTTGAATCGGGATCCTTATGCCAGTCCTTGCGCTTCGCACCATGTGCGCTTAACCTGCTACGTTGCCACCTGACCCTCGTAAATCTTTTTTTTAAAATTGGCTCTTAAATTTTTTTCCTAATTACTTTGAAGGTGGCGGGAAGTTAAACTAGTTAACAGTGTGAATGCCACAGCTAAATAAGCAGGAATGAAGCAAGTATTCTGCATATAGAAAGTTTTATAATGGGGGGGGCTCAGGTGGAGGCACACCTGGTTGAGTACAGGCCATGGCCGGTGCGCGTTCCATCGCTGGGGAGCCAGAGACGACCCGAACTGCCCCTGCGGCTACAATGACCCACATAGTCAACGACTGCCACCTCTCCAGATTCAGAGGAGGTCTCCAAACTTTACATCAGGCTCAACCTGACGCTGTTGACTGGCTACGGAAGAAGGGCAAACGCTAGAAGAAGAAGTGCACAAGGACCCAGGTTCAATCTCTTGGTTCCCACCTGCAGGGGGAAAGCTTCACAAATGGTGAAGCAGGGCTGCAGGTATTCCTGCCCCCTCTCTGCCAGAGCACTGCTCAACTCTAGCTGATGGGGGTGCAGGGGATTGAACCTGGGACTTTGGAGCCTCAGCCATGAGAATCTCTTTGCATAACCATTATGCTATCTACTCTTCTCTCTTTCCCTGTCTCTATATCCCTTCCACTTTCATTTTTCTCTCTGTCTCTGTCCAATAATAAATAAAAAGATTTTAAATTAAGAACATTTAAAAAAATATTTTTCCCTTTTGTTGCCCTTGTTTTTCATTGTTGTTGTAGTTATTGTTGTTACTAATGTTGTCGTTGTTGGATAGGACCGAGAAATGGAGAGAGGAGGGGAAGACGGGGAGAGAAAGATAGACACCTGCAGACCTGCTTCACTGCCTGTGAAACGACTCCCCTGCAGGTGGGGAGCCGGGGGCTCGATCCTTGAACTGGTTATTGCGCTTTGCGCCATCTGCGCTTAACCCGCTGCACTATCGCCCGACTCCCAAGAACGTTTTTTATAACAGTGGCTGGGAAGGAAGGTAGAGCACATACTTTGTATGCTTGAGGTTCTGGGTTCAAACCTCCCCCCTCCACTGCAGAGAGAAACATGATTGGTGAAGCAGCACGTGTGCAGTTGCTCCCTCTATCTTTCTCATAAAACAATAATTTGGCTGAGGTGGGGGTTGCTTAGCAAGTGGAACACACATCATGCTTTCAGACCAAAAAGTAACTTCCCCCCTCAAATGCTCTCCCTTCCTCTAGGTGGCTGTGCTGTGGCAGTTTGGTATTTCCTAGTCTCCTCTTTCCAAAATATGTATGGCCCGCGTTCATGGTTTTGCTATTTATTTATTTTTCTTTTTATTATACTTGGTAGGACAGAGAGAAATTGAGAGTGGGAGATAAAGGAGGAGAAAGACACCTGAAAACTTGCTTCTCAGCTCATGAAGCGGCTCCCTTGCAGGTGGGGAGGGAGGGTTCAAACCCAGGACCTTGCAGATGCTAATTTGTACACTTTTTGTTTTTTGCCTCCAGGGTTATCACTGGAGCTCAGTGCCTGCACTACGAATCCACTGCTCCTGTGGCCATTTTTTTTTTTTTTTATTTCTTAGCTAGGATAGAGAGAAATTGAGCGGGGAGGGGAGAGGAAGATAAAAAGAGAGAGAAAAAAGACACCTGCAGACTTGCTTCACCACTTGTGAAGGGACACCCTCCCCCCCACTCCTTGTGCTGGTCCTTGGCACTATGTGCGCTTAACCCCATGTGCTACTGCCCAGCCCTCCCCCCCTTTAAAGTTGGAGTTTTCCATAAATGGAAATATGAATTGTTCTGGAATGCTCTATAAGGTGTAACCATCCCCCACTCCCCACCCCTTTGACACACCCAGGGCAACCTTGCATTCCTCCTGTGAATGCCCCCTGCCTGCTCAGAAGCTGCTGGGGACCTCCTGGTGCAGTGTCTGGGAGCCTGCTGCGCACTGTGTGTGTGACTGTGGCTTCAGAGATGGACAGCATCAGAAACCACCAAGATGCCAACTTGTGAGACAATGAGTGCATTCAGAATCCAGGTGGGGGAGACCTGTGTGGGCTAGAGCAGCTGGCAGGGCTTCGCCAGGGGGGGTTGGAGCAGCCTCCAGGGTGTTGGGTGGCAGAGGAGGCTTCTGTAGGCTGAGAAGGGAGGGATGTGCTTGGGAAGGGACCGCCCAGGCAGGTCTCTAGGGGCCAGGAATACATAAAGGGGATATTTGGATAGTGACTCAATTAGCTGAGGTGTAACTGAGCTTCCTGCTCCAGACACCTTCTCCTCACACACACACTCCCCCCCCCACACACACACACACATGGGGGCTGAGGTGTCCTGACCTCTGAGACACATGGAGCCTAATAGGGCTTTGGGAGGACAGCTGCCGCAGGTGGGGGTGTGGCTATTGGCAGAGACCCCGGGAACTTGGAGTAGTAGCTGGAGAAACTGGAGCAGCAGGCTCTCCGCCTTCTCTCCCTGCCCCAGGCCAGAGACCATGCCCATCCCAGGCTCTACTGGGGCTGTCTGGTGTAGCCACAAGGAGCTGCAGCAACATCTGGTGCCTCAGACTTGGGGCCAGCCCACCTGTCTGTCCCCACAGCCTCTACCAACACTCATCTACTCTCAGCCTCACCTAATGCAGGTGTGCTTCTCAGTTAACCGCACTATGCACCCTAGCCTTCCATTTGATCATCCAATTAAAAAAATGTTTAATTGATCCCATCCCCTCCCCTCCCCTCCCCTCCCCTCCCCTCCCCTCCCCTCCCCTCCCCTCCCCTCCCCTTCCCTTCCCTTCCCTTCCCTCCCCTCCCCTCTGCCCACCCCCTCATTGCCACAGGCCTTTGGCTCCTTCAGGTCCCCATTGTACAGGTAAGAGACAGGTGCAGAGAGGGGACTACTTGGGCTTTAGCTGGGTGTTGAGGAAGGAGAGGGCTTGGAAGAGGGTTGGGTTGTGGGATCTGCTTTCCTCTCAACTCCTGAGGTGTAGACACCCTATGGGTGCTGCCATTGAAAATGCTGATTAGTTAATTAGCAATTGTTTGTGGCCTTTATCTCAAGGGTTTAACCCTGTAATTTTGAGAAACTCTTCTCAACCTCTAATGTGCTTTCAAAACCATCTCCATAACTTATTAGAAATGCCAACTGCTTGACCCTACCCTTTCAGAGATTGCAATTTGATAAATCTGAACAAGTTCCAGGAGTCTGCATTTAAAAATAAACCCATTTTGTGTTGCAGCTGGAGGCCCCTGGATTGAACTTCAAAGACTAGTTGGACCACGGTATGGGTTCCCAAACTCTGGCTTTATCCCCCCTTCCCATCCCTCCCAACCAGGAGAGAGGTCAAAAACATGGAGTTTTTATTTTAAAATTATTATAACAGAGATAGAGAACTAGAGTATTGCTCTGGCATAGACAATGCTGGGATCAAACACAGGACATTATGTTGCCAAATTTAATGCGGTGACCACTGTACTACCTCCTGGACCTTGTGGGAAATTTTATTTTAAAGTATTTCCCAGGTAATCTTGGTTGGACTGGGGGGAGGTGTATGAAATCTATAATCCCACCCAAAGTTGAGAGAGAGAGACTCAAACTGCAGTTTTGTGTCTGCCAAGGTAAAGGAAAATTCCCCATGTGTTTTTGGAAAAGCAAATATGCAAAATAAATGTGAAATTCTGGTGGAGGGAGAGTTCCAATTAATTAGGGAGGAGAGCATGGATGGTGGATAAGAGGCTTAGCTTCCATCTTCCTTCTACTCCTAACCTCCCATCTACCTATCCTTTGTTCTTTCTCTCAGACTATCACTGGTACCCAAGATCCAGTTGCTAGAGCAAGGAGAGCAGCCTGGACAATCTAGGAGGTGATTTAACAAGTTAACTTGCAACTGGGGGAAGTCACTACTGGTAGAGAGCATTCTGCTTGCATGCCTGAGGGTCTCAGCCCCAGCCCTGCTATGCTCTGACATCCACTCCCCCCCCCCCTCTTCTCTCTTTCTCTTGTCTCTCTTTCCTTCTTGATCATGTAATATATAACAGTATATATGAAAAAATTTGATTTTTATGTTTAAAAAAGTCAATTTGGTTTTATTATTTAAGAGAGATCTGAAAAGACAGTCCTTCAGTTTGAGTTACCCAGTCTTGCTAAGCCCTGCCACTGTCCCAGAGAAGCCAAGGTGCAACTGAGTTGTTTGGGGGGTGGGGGGGAGGAACAGACCCAACTTGGAGAAAGGCAGTTAATTACCTTATTTCCAGCTTTAGGGTTGGGCCAAACAAGAAGTTTAGGGACTTTCCTTGTGGGTAGTGAAGTAAAGTCACTTTGGGGGGGGGGGTGCTTGGACTGTGACTAACCGTTGTGGAGTTGGATGACAAGTCCAGTGGTAGGATAATGGTTATACAGAGAGACTCTCATGCCTGAGGCACCAACGTCTCAGGTTCAATCCCTCAACCTCCATAAGCCAGAGCTGAGCAGTGCTCTGGTTTAAAAAAAAAAAAAGGGTGTCGTCTGCATTTCAGAAAGTTGAGCCACCTGAGAGGTGGCACAGCAATCAGAGCTTCAGAACTTGTGAGCAGGAGGCCCCACATCTCTGATACTAGATATGCCAGAATGACGCTCTGATGTCCTTGTTATTCTTCTTTTTTCTTTCTTAAAAATTTTTTTAAAAAATTATCTTTGTTTTTTGGATAGAGACAGCCAGAAATCAAGAGGGAAAGGGTAGTGATAGGAAGAGAGACACCTGCAGCCCTGCTCCACCACTTGCAAAGCTTTCCACCTGCAGGTGAGGACTGGGGATTTGAACCCAGGTTATTGTGCTTTGTAAGGTGCGCTCAACCAGGTGTGCCACCCCCTGGCCCCACCTTGCTCTTCTAAGAAATGTGATTCAGTATGTAACTCCAAATTTAGAAAGGACCAGGAGTTGCGACCCTGAAGATACCTTGTATTATCTTTGCTTACTGTTGAACAGACTTAACCCTGACAGGTGATTTCTCTCCAGGTATTTTTGGATGTCATTTTCAAGTATGTAACACTTTTTTTTTAAATTTATTATTGAATAGACAGAGAGAAATTGAGATGGAAGGGGGAGGTTGAGAAGGAGAGGAGACATAGGCACCTGCAGCCCTGCTTCACCACTCATGAAGCTTTCCCCTTGCAGGTGGGGACCAGGGGCTTGAACCCGGGTCCTTGTGCACTGTAATGTGCACACTTAACCAGGTGTGCCACCACCTGGCCCTGTAACACTTTTTAAGATGTATTTAGTTATAGGAAAGCTCCTCATAGCAGTTGTATTTGGTTTCTCCTTATATCTTGTGCCTTGTTCTTTGCTAGTTTTCCTCAGTATGTGTCAAAACAAACAAACAAACAAACAAAACACTGTTACCAAGAACCCTCTGGTTACTAATACACACTTGGAGCACAAGAGTTCATTTAATTTTCACACTAGCCCTGTTTAACTCTTTTTTTTTTTTTTTTTTTTTTTAAACCAGAGCACTGCTTAGCTCTGGCTTGTGGCGGTGTAGGGGATTGAACCTGGGACTTGAGAGCCTCAGGCATGAAAGTCTCTTTGCATAACCGTTATGCTATACCCCCACCCTAGTTCTTCTCATTTTATAGACATGACTGAGAGTCATGGCGGGGCAGTCCCTTGGCTATTTATTGGCAGAGCTAGGATATACAATCTGCTCCCAAAAGAGCTGGGGCACACATACATACATACCTTCACTAGACTGACTCAGGTTGTCAGACCACTCAGGGAGTCAGTGCTGGAACCACTGGAGCAGGTTTCCTCCCCCTCCTCTCCCCTCCCTTCCCTTTCTTCATGGGGGAATTGACACCCTTCCCCCTTCTCTTCTTTCTCCCTCCCTCCCTTTCTTTCAGAGATACTGATTTTTATTTTGTTTTATTATTTTAATTAGTTTAGTTTAAATAATTTTTTTTATTAATGAGAAAGGTAGAGAGAAAGAACCAGACATCACTCTGGTACATGTGCTGCTGGGGATCGAACTCAGGACCTCATAGTTGAGAATACCATGCTTTATTTATCCAGTGCGCCACCTCCCGGACCACAGAGATGTTGATTTTCAAGACTTGTCACAGGTGTCAATTCCCCCATGACAGGTATCGGCACACCACACCTTTCAGTTTACTATCTTCCTCTACCATAGGACACTGAGTCCCCACCCTGCCTCCACCCCTGCTCAACCCCCTCCTGCCTCTGCCTCCCTTGGATCTACTATAGTAGTTCATAGATAATTAGTTTCACATATCTTACCTGTTTGTTAAACTAATTTTTTAAAAATACTTTATTTTTAAATATTTATTTCCTTTTGTTGCTCTTGTTTTATTGTTGTTATTGATGTTGTCATTGTTGGATAGGACAGAGAGAAATGGAGAGAGGAGGGGAAGACAGAGGGGAGAGATAGACACCTGCAGACCTGCTTCACGGCTCCTGCAGGTGGGGAGCCGGGGTCTAGAACCAGGATGCTTATGACGGTCCTTGCGCTTTGTACCACATGTGCGTAACCCGCTGCACTACTGCCCAACTCCCACTTTAATTAAATTAATTATTATTTTTTCATATTTTTATTTTCCCTTTTGTTGCCCTTTTTAAAAATTGTTGTTGTAGTTATTGATGTCATCATTGTTGGGTAGGACAAAGAGAAATGGAGAGAGGAGGGGAAGACAGAGAGGGGGAGAGAAAGACACCTGCACCTGTCTCACTGCCTGTGAAGCGACTCCCCTGCAGGTGGGAAGCCGGGGCCTTGAACCAGGATCCTTAACGGCAGTCCTTGCGATTTGCGCCAAGTGCGCTTAACCTGCTGGGCTACCGCCTGACCCCCTATTTTAGTTTTAATCAGAAACTGATACAGAGGAAGGTACAGAGAGAAAGACCAGAGTACTGCTCAGCTCTGGCTGGTGGTGGTGCTGGAGATTGAAGCTAGGACATCTGAGCCGTAGGCAGGAAAGGTTTTTGCCATATCCATTGTTATCTCCCCAATCCCCATTCTTTGTTTTTCATGACACCACTATTAGTGAAACGATCTGGTATTTACCTGCCTTCTGGCTTACTTCACATAATATAATTTCTTTTTTTTTAATTTATTTTTTATTTAAGAAAGGATAAATTAACAAAACCATAGGGTAGGAGGGGTACAACTCCACACAATTCCCACCACCCAATCTCCATATCCCATCCCCTCCCCTGATAGCTTTCCCATTCTCTATCCCTCTGGGAGCATGGACCCAGGGTCACTGTGGGTTGCAGAAGGTAGAAGGTCTAACTTCTGTAATTGCTTCCCCGCTGAACCTGGGCGTGGACTGGTCGGTCCATACTCCCAGTCTGCCTCTCTCTTTCCCTAGTAGGGTGGGTCTCTGGGGAAGCTGAGCTCCAGGACACATTGGTGGGGTCTTCAGTCCAGGGAAGCCTAGCCGGCATCCTGATGGCATCTGGAACCTAGTGGCTGTAAAGAGAGTTAACATAGAAAGCCAAACAAATTGTTGAGCAATCATGGACCCAAAGGTTGGAATAGTGGAGAGGAAGTGTTGGGGGATACTCACTGCAAACTCTAGTGTACTTCTGCTTTCAGGTATATATTTTGCACTAGTTTATGGATACGTGTGAACATACGCTCTTTCTCACAGAACCTGGTGTATATCTAGGTTTTGGGACTTTGTTAGAAAGTGAACCACCTGGGATGGACACATAATATAATTTCTTAAAGTTTCATCCAAGTAGTAGCAAAAGAAAACCTCATTATTTCTTACAAGTGGCTAACATTCATATATTCACACACACACACACACACACACACACACACACCCCTTAGGGAGAAAAGGGGGAGAACTGGTGACATAGTTCACTTGGATAGTGTGCTGCTTTACCACGTGCTCAAGCAGGGTTTAGGTTCTGGTCCTCATTGTACTTGAAGGAATCTTTGTTGCCCCCTCCTTTTGTTTTTTACTAGAGCACCGCTCAGCTCTGGCTTATGTTGGTGCAGGGGATTGAAACTAGATCCTCAGGCATGAGAGTCTGTTTTCATAACCATTATGCTGTCTTCCCCCACCCCAACTTTATTAACCATGTTTGGGTTGTTTTCAAGTGTTGGCTATTACAAAATTGGTATTTATATTAAAAATAAATTACTGTGACTAGAAGTTGTGTTCAGACCATTTCTTTTTAGGTTTTTTTTTAAATCTTTTTATTTTATTTATTATTGGATAGAGAAAAATTGCGAGGGGTGGGGAAGATAGAGAGTGCAAGAGATACCTGCAGCCCTGTTTCACCACTCATGAAGCTTTCCCCCTGCAGGTGGGGACTAAGGGCTTGAACCTGGGTCCTTGTGCACTGTCGTGCATGTGCTTACCCAGGTGCACCACTACCTGTCCCCTTCAGATCACTGGATAAGTGTTTTTTGGTAATTTCAAAAATTATATTTCTTTATTTACTTATTTTCCACTTTGTTGCCCTTGTTGTTTCATTGTTGTAGTTATTATTGTTGTTGTTATTGATGTCATCGTTGTTTGGATAGGACAGAGAGAAATGGAGAGAGGAGGGGAAGATGGGAAGAGAAAGCTAGACACCTGCAGACCTGTTTTACCTCCTGTGAAGCGACTCCCCTGCAGGTGAGGAGCTGGGGGCTGGAACCAGGATCCTTACGCCAGTCTTTGTGCTTTTCGCCAGTTTTTTGGTAATTTTAGCATTGATGAGAGGAGTTGTTGGATTTTTATGGTCAACCCATTTAACATTTTTTGAGGACTGTGTAGATGGATCTCCACAGGGACTATACCAATTTACAGTCCCACCAACAGAGTTCCATTTTCTTGTAATAGGATTTCTTTCCAGGATATCCTCTCTTCCTGTTAACTGTTTCTCTGTAAAATGTCAGTGGTGTCTACTTCAGGGGGTTGTTGTGGAGAGGAAATAGAGAATATAGTATTAGATGTGCATGACACTGAGTTATAGTAGTGATCACTGCTGTTGCTGATCTTTGCAAAATAGAATAGTGATTTATTTATTATTAAGTCTCATTTCTTCCTTGAACACAGCTAGCCCAGTCCAGGCTCTGGGTCAGCAAGGATTAGGACAAATAGTTGATGGAATGTGAATCAGGATCCTGTCCCCTGATTCCAGGAACTCAGACTCTTTCAGTCCTGCTGCCAGTGGCCTCTGGTCTCATTCCTAACTGTGAATAGCAGCTCACACTCATCCACTTCTACTTCCAGTCTACCACCAATGAGAGTGAGCTCAACATGGAATTAATTTGTTGGACCAGCCTACCCTTTCAGGGAAACCTTATGAGCTCCATCCCACAGCTGGAATCCAGGCAGGAGAAGGTGGCATGGTGGGAATGGGGCTCAGCCCACCCCTCTCCTGAGCTCTTAGCCACTGTACCCCATGCCCTGTGCCCTGCATGAAGGGCCTGAAGTCTAGACTGCTTGTTTCAAAACTGACCCCATGTTGCCTCGTGATGGCCCGTGGTGATGTCCTTGAGTCCTTCCAGACATGGCCATTGTCTGTCATGACTAAGCCTCCCTGTGCCAGGCTTGTGCTTTGAAGCCTCACCTCTAATTTATGGCTTCAGCACTGCTATCACTCCCTGCCTCAGAGTGGAAAAGGGCAAGTCTCTTAATTGGTCTGCTAAGATTAATAAGTCAGGCGCTGACAAGATAGTTCACCTGGTAGTCTGCCTGCTTTGCCATGCCCAGCCCAGGTTTGAGCCCGACCCCCTCCACTTGCATTAACTGTGCCATGCTGTCTCTGTCTCTCACTGAAAGAGTCAGCCTAGAGCAATGAAACCCTAGTGATGCCCCCCCCCCACTCCTCCCAAGGGGCGGGAAAAAGTTGAATGAGACTGCAACAAGATTTCAATAAATGTTGCCTGAGTATTTTTGCACCCTTTGTCTTCAGAGAGACAAGTGACAGCCAGTACTAGCTGAGACCTCACAATGTTTCCAGCCCTGGATGAACCTCTCCCCTCATGGATCTGGCACCACCCTTCACCTCCCTCTGAAAGACAACATCTCATGTTGGCCATCCTCAAAACTGTTGCACTGTGCAGAATTGCCAGTAAAAAACCCCAGGGCTTACCAGGCACAACGTTCAGGCTTTATCACAGAGCAGCCCAGGAGGTGGCACAGTGGATGAAGAGTTGGACTTGCCGTCATGAAGTCTGAAGTTTGATCCCACCTTGACAGATGTAGAGTGATATTCTCTCTCTTCCTCCCTCTCTCTGCTCTGTTTTGGTTTGCACTCAGTAATACATAATATATATTCCTCCAGGGTTATCTCTGGGGCTCAGTACCAGTGCTCCTAGTAGACAAAGCGCCCCCCCCCCATTTTATTGGACAAGACAGAGAGAAATTGAGAGGAGGAGAGATAGAGAGGAAGAGAGAAAGAGAGACATTTGCAGACCTGCTTCACCACTTGTGAAGCACCACCCCTACAGGTGGGAAGCCAGGGGGCTCGAACTTGGATCCTTGCACAGGTTCTTTTTTTTTTTTTAATTTATTTAAGAAAGGAGACATTAACAAAATCATAGGATGGGGGGCTACAATTCCCGCCACCCAATCTCCATATCCCACCCCCTCCCCAATAGCTTTCCCATTCTCTATCCCTCTGGGAGCATGGACCCAGGGTCGTTGTGGGTTGCAGAAGGTCCTTGCACAGGTTCTTACGCTTAGTACTATGTGTGCTTAACCGGATGCACCACCGCTCAGCTCCATAACATTTTTAACTAAAAATAAAAACGCCATCATGCCTTATTAAACAAAAAAGGTTGCTTGCATTCTGTGAGTTACTGGTCAAGGAAGATCATCAGAAATGAGATGGAAAGTTGTGACTCTAGATGTGGGTGTGGTGCTGAGTGACCTGCAGTGGTTGGGAGGCAGGTGGGTCAGTGCACACCTGTACTTAGTAGAGTGTGGACTCCTGTATTCACCCAGGGCTTTGCACACGTGTGAAAACCAGGAGTCTGAGTCATGCTTAAATTCTTCCTTACCTATTATGTTGGAACAAAACAAGCATTATCAAAGACATGCCTATTTTGGGTGAAGTCAGTTGAGTCTCAGAGGTAAGATTACTGGCCCAGGGTGCTACAGCTGGGATGCAGACAGAACTGGGATTTACTTTATTTGTTTTTTTTAAATGTATTTATTAATGAGAAAGCTAGGAGACTGGTACATGTGCTATTGGTGATTGAACTCTGGACCTCATGTTTGAAAGTCCGCTGTGCCATCTCCCAGATCACAGAACTGGGGTTTAATTCCAGGTTGCCCTCATTGCTGAGCCTCTGTGTCTTTCAATGGAAGCTGACAGAAGAGGACAAGATTCTGGGAACTCCCCAGTCAAGAAGTGTGGTCTGGAGTGAAAGGGAACAGAGCTCAGCAGTAGAGTACAGGACTTGCATGCGCAGGATTCCAAGTTTGATCCCAGGCACTGCATATGAGTGAGCAGTGCTTTGGTCTCATTAAAATAATCAAAGTGGATGCCTGGCTTTGGTGTTCAGATAGGTCCAAGGGGTCAGAGAGGCAGCTGGAGAGTGAGCTCAGGAAGTGCCCTCAGGAGGCCTAGGCTTCCTGTCTTCTGATGACTGGGGACCTTTCCACATTTCAGCCATTGGTGCAGCTGTGATAGAGCTTACTAGCTAAATACTTGTCCCAATCCCACCCGCCCTCAATAAGTAATGGGGGTGGGGCCACATCTATTAGCAAAAGTCACCATCTGCAGGGATCTGGGTTCCAGCCTTCATCCCCACCTGCTGGAGGAAAGCTTTATGAGTTAGTGAGTGCCACAGATCTCTCTCTGTCTCTCTGTCTCTCTCTCTCTCTCCCTCTCTCCCTCTCTCCCTCTCCCTCTTCCTCCCTCCCTCTCCCCCCCACACCCCCATCTCTCCCTCTCCTGTCAATTTCTCTGTATCCAATAAATAAATAATATCAGCAAAATTAATAAATGGTTGACTTGGTTAGCTCTTAGAGGTCCCCCCCTTTTTAGTTCAGCTAGCATTGGTTCACAAGTTGTGTGCTTTAGGGGTACAGTTTCATGCCCTTGGTCCCTCCTTGTTTGGTGATCTTAGTTGTGCAGTCATTGCAAAGAAAGGTTTGTTTCTATTTTACTTTCCTGCCTTTGTTTCTTTATATACCACGTATGAATAAGATCACCTGGTAGTTGTCCTGCCTGAGTCAGCCCAGCATGATTCCCACCATATCTACCCATATTGTAGCAAAAGACAGGATCTCATTTTCCCCCACAACTGTATACTGTTCCACTGTGTATATATGCCCCTACTTCTTACTTCACTTGTCTGTCACTGCAGTCTTTCCATTTCTTGGTTATACTAAACAGTACTGCAATGAACATAAGTGTGCTTCAAAGTTTTCAAGCATCAGCACCTTCACTTTTTTTCCCCCCCATCTTCATTCTTAGGATTGCTTTGACAGTTTTGGGTTCCAAAGTTCTAGTTTATTTTTTAAAAAATGCCCTTTAGGTTTTTGGTAGGGGGTTACACTGAATCTGGTTAGGGTGATCATTTTAGCAATGTGAGATACATCTTCCAAGAGTAAGAGCTTCCCACCCCCAGCATGATTTAACATCTACTCCATATTCAAATATCCCCAGCTATCCCAAGAACTCATCTTTTATTATGGACTCTTAGATGCTAGACATTGCAAATACTGTCTCCCTTGATGACAGCCACCTCTAGAGACACAGTAGGGAATTCTTGCTTTCTAATCAAGCCTGGTGGCTTCCTTTTGTTCTGCTTTGGGGATAGAGCTTGCAGCATCTGTGAGATGCTAAGGAGGGATTGGGAACTTTGTTTCTGTGTTTTAAAAACACATGAGTTTTATGTAAACTATATCCATGCACATCCCAGTCATATGGAATTTAAATTGTAACTTAAAAGAGTTCTCTGTTCCTTCTCTGTAATAAAGCATAGCTGGCTTTTCTTGATCTGAAGCGTCTAAGGCAAACAGAATCAATGATGTCTGCACACTACTTTCAAAAGGAGCAATAGATGGCAGAAATCAAACATCAGGTCATAGAACAGGCTACAGAGCCTCCAGTTAGAGCACACATTTCACCATTGTGGGGACTGGGGTTTGAGTCCCTGGACCACATGGAAGCACTGTGCAAAGGGGAAATTTCATGAGCAATGGTGTTTGTGGTGTCTCTTTTTACAAAAATCAAAGTCAAGAGGATATAAGCTCAGGTGTGAGCATTCACCCAGGACACTTGGATATTCAGCTGCAGCTACACATTTCTCTCCCACTGTTCATCTGTTTTCTACAGACCTCCTACATGGAGGAAATTTAGCATTGAAAGTTATAAAATAAAGTCCCAAATGAACCTATTATATATTTATCCTAATTTAGTAGTATGTAACAAGCATAGTTGGTATACTTTTTTTTTAAAGATTGATTTATTTTATACCAGATAGTTTCATATCAGAGACAGAGAACATCCCCTCTGGGGTGGGGGTACTTAGCATAGTGGTTATGAAAAGAGACTCTCAGGCTTGAAGCTCCAAAGTCCCAGGTTCTATCCCCCACACTACCATAAGCCAGAGCTAAGTGCTCTAGTTAAAACAAAGCCAGGGATTGAACTGAGCTTCAGACTGTTGGTTTTTTGGAAAAGTCATGATATATATGCCTCCAGAGTTATTGCTGTGGCTCAGTGTCGGCACTATGAATCTATTGCTCCTGGTGGCTTTGTTCCATTTTTATTGGACAGGGAGAAATTGAGAAGAGAGGAGAAGATAGGGAGTGAGAAAGATAGACACTTGCTGACCTGCTTCATTGCTTGTGAAGCAACTCCCCTCCTCCCTGCAGGCAGGAACCAGGGGGCTTAAACCGGGATCCTTGTACTTTGTACTATATGCCACCACTTGCCCCCTTTTGTTTCTGTTTTTCTATGCAAAAATGTCATGATTTTTCCAAAAACCCAGTATTTCCCTCATCGTGGGAGGAAGAGCCCCAACTCCCCCATAATGGGGGTGGGGTTGTCATTTAAATTATTTTTAAGAGATTTCTTTCTTTCTTTCTTTCTTTTTCTCTATTTTTTTTCTCCTTTGCCTCCAGTGTTATCACTGGGGCTCTGTGCCTGCACTAGGAATCCACTGCTCCCGGTGCCTATTTTTTCTCATTTTGTTGCCCTTGTTGTTGCCTCCATTGTTATTGTTATTGTTGCCATTGCTGTCGTTGTTGGATAGGTCAGAGAGAAATCAAGAGAGGAGGGGAAGACAGAGGGGGAGAGAAAGACAGACACCTGCAGACCCACTTCACAAGCAGTGAAGCGATTCTCCTGCAGGTGGGGAGCCAGGGGCTTGAACCAGGATCCTCGCACGGATCCCTGAGCTTCGCGCCATGTGTGCTTAACCCGCTGTGCTACTGCCTGCCCCCAAAATATTTCATTTTATGAGAGAAATCAGAACATTGAGCCACTTCATCATTTGCAGCACTGGGGATTACACTCAGGGCCTCATTCATTCTTACAAGACATGTGTTCTACCTGCTATGCCACCCACCCCCTTCCCCTCAACCTTCTGGGCCAGGCCTTTATTATTTTTAATAATAGTCATCACATCTCCTAAGTGAAAACAAGAGGTTGGGTTGGTATGCTTAATATTCTGCCCAAGGTGCATTGAGTTCACTGACATTGTACAGTGCACTCAAGAGTTAGCAAGTTTTTTGAGACATTCATACTTGAAGTTGCATTATAACATTATACATAGTCTACATAGTAAAGCCCCTCTTTTGTGCAGTTTCTGATCAGATGAGTTTGGGGCTGGGGGCTGAGGAGGTGGTAGAGTACACTCCACATCCAGAATGTCCTAGTTTTGATTCCTGTCATTGAATAACAAGAAAAATAAAATTAGCTGGACATCATTACAAATGGTGGAGAATAGTGCTTTGGTCTCTTTTTCTCTTACATACTGATGGTGATAGTAGTAATAACAGGAAGAAAAATGGGAGCAGCCTGGGTAGTGGCACAGCCACTTAGAACACTGGACTCTCAAGTGTGAGGTCCTCAGTTTGAACTCTGGCATTGCATGTGCCAGAATGATGCTCTGCTTCTCACTCTCACTAATAAATACTAAAGGGGGGTAGGGTGGTTTATCTCTAGGGCTCTGCTGCTCCAGTCTGACTTGTTTCAGATAGATGCAGTTTTCAGATAGATGCAGTGGGAGAAGGGGAAGGAAAACACAGCACTGAAGCTTGCTTCAATGTTTGGGGGCTGGGCTTAAAACCTGGGCTGCACACATGAACTCATTAATAAGTAAAAAAAAATTTTTTTTTTTTGCGGGGGAGGTTCATTACCCAGGTTTCACTGCTTTGGCATGACTTTTCCAGATGCAGAGAGAGAGTCACCAAAGTTTCCTCCTATGTTGTGAGGCTAGACCACTCACTTAACAGAGCCAGCCCTTAAATTAATCTATTAAAAATAAATAAATAAGAGATTTTCATGAAACAGAGAAACCAGAGCACAACTCCATGGAACACCAAGGATTGAACTGGTAACCTCAGACATACAAATTTGATGCTATACCAGCTGAACCATTTCCCCAGCTGATAAATCATTTTCTTTTCTCTTCTTTTTTCTTTAGGGTTAAGTGTACCAGCTAAGCCAGTGCCCCCAATAAATCCTTTTCTAAAAAAAGGTGTTACTCTGGTTTAAAAGAAAAAGGGAATTTTTAGTGATGGACTTAATGTTTAATGTTCATGCATTAAACATTAAAAACAAGTAGTAGTCCTTCATACCCACTTTTTAAAAGAAATCATTTTCCTGTTTTTTTTTTTTTTTTTCCTCCAGGGTTATTGCTGGGCTCGGTGCCTGCACCATGAATCCACCGCTCCTGGAGGCCATTTCCCCCCGTTTTTGTTGCCCTAGTTGTTGCAGCCTCGTTGCGGTTATTATTGCCATTGTTGATGTTGCTTTGTTGTTGGATAGGACAGAGAAAAATGGAGAGAGGAGGGGAAGACAGAGAGAGAGGGGGAGAGAAAGATAGACACCTGCAGACCTGCTTCACCGCCCGTGAAGCGACTCCCCTGCAGGTGGGGAGCCGGGGGCTCGAACCGGGATGCTTTGCGCCACGTGCGCTTAACCCATTGCGCCACCGCCCGGCTCCCTTTTTCTTGTATTTTTAAAATTTATTTATTATTGAATAGAGTCAGAGAAATTGAGAGGGGAGGGGAGATAGGGAAGGAAAAAGACATAGATACCTGCAGCCCTGCTTCACCACTCATGAAGCTTTCCCCCTGCAGGTGGGGACCAGGGGCTTGAACTGTAATGTGTGTGCTTAACCAGGTGCACCACCACCTGACTCCTCTACAGTTTCCCATGAACAACCTGGAGTTAAAAGCTTAGCAATAGGGCTCTGTCTGTCAGCACTTTCTCATTTAAGCCTCACAACAGCCCTCTCATGACAAGATTATCCTTAGACTCATTTTCTAGATGGCAAATAGAGGCTTGGGCAAGGCAGGTGACTTCAGTGCGGGATCTGGGTCGTGGAGCTGAAGGTGGATCTGGCCGCAGGTGTGTCTGGCTTGAGAGTAGCCAGCTTGGTGTACACAGGTCTTCCATCTTGAACTGGCTTTTGAGAAAGAAGTGCAACCACTCTGGGTTCATTTAGGTTAGTGTTCAGTAAGCTGAAGGAGTCACGCCTTCTCTGCTGTCTTGCATGCTTCCTGGGGCTAGACCGTCAGCACTCCAGCTTCACACCTATAATTGTGCGTGTTGTGACCCTGAGCAAATCCCTCTGTCTCAGTTCCCTACCTGTCACATGGAGATAATAATTGAACGTTCAGCATATAGTCACTCAGAATATTAAATGTCCGGTAGAATGAGCCTGACACATTAAAATGTGTTATAGGAAGTGTTAGATGCTATTATACTTTTTGCTATTATTATTATTATTATTATTATTATTATTATTACAGTTTTGATGTTGTCACCATCGAAGGTCTTTGCCAAGTGTGTCTTCAGAGTAGTTATCTGTGAGGTGAGCATGTCTAAGGGAGGCTACATATTTTATTAGAATCCTTATTACTCCAGAGGATTGGAGTGATGCCTTGCTATCTTCCCTCTCTGTCTCCTATCTAGCTATAAAAAAAAAGTGGGAGTCGGGCTGTAGCTCAGCGGGTTAAGCGCAGGTGGTGCAAAGCACAAGGACCGGCATAAGGATCCTGGTTCGAACCCCGGCTCCCCACCTGCAGGGGAGTCGCTTCACAGGCGGTGAAGCAGGTCTGCAGGTGTCTATCTTTCTCTCCCCCTCTCTGTCTCCCCCTCCTCTCTCCATTTCTCTCTGTCCTATCCAACAACGACAACACCAATAACTACAAAAAATAAAATAAAATAAAAAACACAAGGGCAACAAAAGGGAATAAATAAATAAATATTAAAAAATGTAAAAGTTGGACTTGAGAACCCTGTGCAGCATTTAAAAAAATTAGTAAAACCACAGCAACACTCCATGGTCACTAGAATGGCCGTTATTAAGAGACTGAACATGACAAGGGCTGGCAAGGTTGGGGAGGAAGTAAACCCCTCAGATAGAGCTTGTGGGAATGTAGAATTGTGTCGCCACTGAGGAGAAAAGTTTGCCATGCCTCAAATTGAGACCTAGTTACCACACAACCCAACAATTCATTCCTTGTTAAATACCCAAGAGAAATGAAAACATAAGCCCACACAAAATTGCCCATGGCATTTTTTTGTAGTTGTCCCCCAAATGCTTATCAGTTAACAAATGGCAAAACAGAAGGTGGCATAGCCATGCCCTGGAGTCCATCCAGCTACAGAAAGGTAGGAGATGATATGGCCCAGGAGACGCTGCAAGCATGAGGCCCACGTTTATTCCTTGGCATCATAAGTGCCAGAGTTATAATCTGGTTTTCTATCATCAATGAGTAACTTTTAAACAAAGGTATGAGATGCTGATAAAAATGCCATTATGACGTGATTTGCGTCGGCGTTTCTGTTGCTTATCCCGGTTGCCGGAGCAGAGTGTACACCATGAGTCATGGCGCCAAGGCCCGGTGCATGCTGAAGGGTGACGGCCTGGTGGGGGCACCATCTATTTCGAGCAGAAGGACAGTGGATGGGTCATGGTGTCAGGCTCAGTGGGTCATGGTGTCAGGCTCTGTTTCCAGACTGGCCAAAGGTGAACAACCTGGGTTCCATGTCCATCAGTTTGGAGATAACATACAAGGTTGTACCAGTGTAGGTCTTCACTTTAACCTCTAGGCAGAAGCACGGTGGGCCAAAGGATCAAGAGAGGCTTGTTGGAGACTTGGGCATCATTACTGCAGGCAAAGATCATCAATGATTGCGCTCTCTGGTCTGGATTCCATCACTGGCCGCATGATGGTGGCCCATGAGAAACTAGATGCCTTGGTCAGAGGTTTGAGATGCTGCAAGCATGAAGATGGAAAATGCCGGCAGTGTTTGACTGCGGTGTGATGGGCGTCTCACAGTAAACATTCCCTGGGCTGTGGTCTATGTCCTAGTAACTCATCTGTTGTCCTGCTAGTTGTAGAAGTTTAACTTGATAAGCATTAAACACTGTAATCTTAAATTAAAATAAAAATGCTATGATGTGGATAACCTTGAAAACATCACCCTAGGGACTAGGTGGTAGCATACCTGGTTGAGTGCACATGTCACAATGCACGAGGACTTAGGTTCAAGTCCCCAGACCTCACCTGCAAGGGGGAAGCTTCACAAGCAGTATCCTAGCTCTGCAGGTCTCCCTCCCTACCTCCCTGTCTCTCCCCCCCACACCTCCTATTTCCCTCTTCCCTCTCAATATCTGTCCCTATCCAAAAAAAAAGGCATGTTGAATGAAAGAAGCCAGATAACCCCCCACACACACACTGTATAATTCCAGTAGTGTGAAATGTCCAGAAGAGGCAAACCCAGATTGAGCATGGATGAATGACTGCTAATTGCTGGGGGAGAGGATAGCAGTGGGAACTGTTCATAGTGAGTATCACTATCACTTACTTCCTGTCTCTCTCTCTCTCTCCCCCTTTCCATCCTTCCCTTCTTCCCTCCCTCCCTCCCCCCATACAGAAGCATCAAAGCTTCCTTTAATGTGGCAGGGGCTGGGCTCCAACCTGGGTCACACACTAGCAAAGCGGCACAGTATCCAACTGAGCTATTGATACTTTGCTGGCCCAAGATGCAGTTTCTTTCTTATATGCATGTGTGCACATGTATACATGTGTGTGTTGGAAATGTTCTGGAAGAGTGGTCCCGGGAGGTGGCAGAGTGGATAAAGCACTGGAATCTCAAGCATGAGGTCCCAAATTCAATCCCCAGCAACACACGTACCAGAGTGATGTCTAGTATTCTCCCTCCCCTCCCCTCTCCTACTTTACTCATTAATAAGTAAGTAAAATCTAAGAAAAAAAAAAAAAGAAGTGAAATGTTCTGGAAGGAAGGGGTAATCGCGCAACTTGGGGAATAACTGAAAATTTATTCAAAGTGTATACTTAAAAATTCATTCAACATGAAGCTGAAAATATGTCAAGGGCACAGGAAGGTCTGGAGTGAAACACTTCCTGTTCTTACTGGTAGAGCTGCCACTTGCCACTTAGAGCTCTTAGTAAACAGCCTCAAACCCCAGGGAGCCCCACCCTCTAGAACCCTGGTTTGCTGCCTTCTCATAAACAGAAGGGGTTCTGGGAACCTACACCCCTCACCTGACCATGGTAAGTTTGATGTATAGTGTAATCACAAGGCAGGCAGGAGGGCGGGCTTTCCAGATGAGCCTAAACTAATGGCTTAAAAGGGTTATTTAGAAGAGAAAGCTGCAGCCTGACTGGTCTGAACTGCTGCCCAGTCAGCAGAAAAGGAACATTAAGTATGAGAAGGGAAAGTGTTTAAAACTGGCTCAGTGGCAGGTGCTCACTCATCTCACATCCCATTGCCTGGCTTAGTTAATGTCGGCCTCTCCTCTGGGATTAATTCAACTGGGAAGATTTCCCCTTTCCCTTGCCCCCCAACCCCCCAACCAGCTTGTCTCCTTTAAGACAAAAGACAGGAAATTCTCTGGAAATTAACACCTAAATGCTACTCTCTCATTTAAGCAAATTAAGACTTTTGGGGATGGATGACCAGGTGGTGGCCCCACAGAGTTTACAAGGGTCTGGGGGAGTCTCCAGTTACCAGCTAAGCTGTTGAGCCAACTTTGATCCCCAATTCCTGAGGTGCTATCAACCTCCCAGGACCTCATCTAAACAGACTTTGTCAGCTGTAGGCACCCTGCCTTCAGCCTTCGGCCTCAGTGTGGGATTTAAGGAGATTCCCCAGTGGCTCCTCTCAGGAGCAAGCTGCTTCCATCTGGAACCTGCCACTCTCTCTTGGCAAAAGGGAACCCAACACCAGAGACAACCAAGGAGGAATCCCTGGCAGAACAGACCAAAGGCAAGGTAAAGAAGGCTAAAGTGAAGCCCCAGGTGGTGGCGGTGCGCCTGTTAAAGCGCACACATTACACAGTGCACAAGGAGCCAGGTTGAGGTCCCCAGCCCCTACCTGCAGGTGTGAAAGCTTCACAAGTGGTAAAACACGTCTTCAGGTGTCTGTTTCTTTCCCTCACTTTCTCCCCCCTTTCCTCTCAGTTTCTCTGTCTCTACCCAACAACAAATAAATGAAAATATTAAAAACAAAAAAAGAAGGCTAAAGTGAGTTCAGGTTCCAGCTCTGCCAATTCACTAGTAAAGTGGCTTCCTCTCTGTGAGTCTTGGTTTATGCACCTGTCATGGGCTTACAGTGCCCACCCCCCTGAGTTTGGTAAGGTTCAACTGCAGTTATGCACAAGGCTCCTCTCAGGGCTGACACTTGGTCAGGGATGTGGAAACATTGGTCTGTCCTGCTTGCAGAGATTCAGAACCTTCTGTGTGTGTGTGTGTGGGGGGTAGGGTGGGGAGGGCACTTGAATAGCTTTGTCCTGTACGAGACCGAACTTTGAGCCCAGATCCTGTCATACTGGAGGAAGATGTGATGTTGTGGTCTCTCTATGAAGAGGCTTACCCACATCTTCAGGGTTTGCAAAGGGACCTGATCCCTAGTTGATTCCAAGGTCTCCTTGGAATCTCACTGGATGTCTGGGAGTGGTGTGGGGTGTGGTGGTGGCAAAGGCGTCATTGATTCACTCAATTGGTATTTATTAGGGACTGGCTGAGTGGCCTGTGGTGTAATACAACAGCATTTAGGCAAAACCCCTGTCTTTGTAGATTTTTTTTTTTTTTGCCTCCAGGGTTATTGCTGGGGCTCAGTGCCTGCACCACAAATCTACTGTTCATGGAGGCTTTTCTCTCTCTCTTTTGTTGCCCCTGTTTCTTATTGTTGTTGCAGTTGTTATTGGTGTCCATTGTTAGATAGGACAGAGAGAAATGGAGGGGGGGCAGACAGACACCTGCAGACCTGCTTCACCACTTGTGAAGCAACTCCCTTGCAGGTGGGGAGCTGGGGGCTCAAACTGGGATCCTCATGGACGGTCCTTGTGCATTATGCCACCTGCACATAACCCACTGCGTTACCGCCCAACTCCTATCCTTGTAGATTTTATCTTACTGGGAAAGTAGTAGGTAATAAGCAACAAATACATAATAAAGTCTAGTATAAAGCAGACAAAACATTCAGGAGCTGCGTGGAAAGAGACCTTTGTTCTTTGAATGCAAGGGGGGTGGGTAGGATCATCTGGAGGAAAGGGCCTCACAGCAGGGGGAGCAGCAAATAAAGCCACTGGTTGGGGCACATTGAATGTGTGGGGGCAGCCAGTGACCAGTCAGAAGTAGCTGGGTTGGGCTTTCCTCCTGAGAGATTTCAGGAGGCTGTTACAGTTCAGAAGCAAATCGTGGTCTGATTGCACTTGGGATGGACGTGTAGAGGCTGCTGTGTATCAGACAGACCGAGGGGCCAGGTCAGAGTAGGGAAGAATGTCAGAAGGCTACTATAGTTAAGTATTTTATGCAGTACCAGGAAGGAAACTCGGGGCCTCACATACGCAGGTCCCACACTCTATAGCTCAGCTGTCTCCAGCTCCAGGAGTGCAGCCATCAGGATGGACTGAGTGCAGAGGGAGCAGAGCTCCCATGCTTGTGTGCTCTGCCACACGCATCCTCCACCTGTGCTTTGCTGTGATTCACAGCTGGCTGACAGGTTTGGTGCTGAGAGGGCTCTGTGATGGAGAGACCAGGCAATAACCTTGGACTTCAGTTGAGACCCTTACTCTTTTTTGTCCCAACACCCACAGTGCTGGGGCCAGGTGGTGGTGCAACTGGGTGAATGTACATGTTACCATGTGTGTGGATGCAGGTTCAGTCCCCTGTTGGGGGAAGCCTTATAAATGGTGAGGCAGTGCTGCAGGTCTTTCTGCCCTTTCTTTCTTTCTTTCTTTCTTTCTTTCTTTCTTTCTTTCTTTCTTTCTTTCTTTCTTTTAATATTTTTTATATTTACTCTCTTTTGTTGCCCTTGTTTTATTGTTGTAGTTATTGATATCATCATTGTTAGAAAGGACAGAGAGAAATGGAGAGAGGAGGGCAAGACAGAGGGGGTGAGAAAGACAGACATCTGCAGACCTGCTTCACCGCCTGTGAAGCGACCTCCCTGCAGGTGGGGAGCCAGGGGCTTGAACCGGGATCTTTGTGCTGGTCCCTGCGCTTTGCACCATCTGCACTTAACCCGCTGAGCTACCGCCTGACTCCTTCTCTGTCTCTTTCTATCTCTCCATTTCCTCATGATTTTTCTGTTTCTACCCAACAAAATGAAAAAAAAAGAAAAAAATTAGGTTATCAATACCCACAGCACCAATTCAAGCCTGAAGTCTGTCTCTAGTTCTTCTTTTGTCGTCACAGAGCCCTCTGGGAATCTGTGGGGCCATGGTCTCCATACCCATAAATCTGGGGGTGCACATCTTCCCTGAAGCCTATTCACATACCCAGAACCAGGGCTCCAGTCCTAAGTGCCACCACAGAGGTCAGAAAGGGGCCGTGTGAGCAGAAGAGTAACGTGGGAAACTTGTGCTGTGGCCACAGGCTCCCAGGTAGTCTGAGAAGGGCCGCCTGTGTTGCCTAAACACAGGAAGGGGTAGAGGAGACTGACTTCCCCAAACTTAGAGCTTGAACACAAATGGGTTCACCCCACCTGTAGCAGGGACACTGAGTTCTGAGAGGACCCTGATCCTAAAAGGGGGAAATTTTAATTTATTAATGGGAGAGGGACAGAGAAAAAGAACTAGAGCATCACTGTGGCACATGTGATGCCTGAGATCACACTCAAGGCCTTATGCTGAGAGCCCAACACTTTATCCACTGTATCACCCCTGGGGCTGCAGTTAGCTGACTATTTTAAAAATACTTACATTGTGTGTTTATTTTATTTTCAAACGTATTGATTTCATGCAAGCGAGAAGGAGAGTAAACAGAGCAACAGTGTACTTAGGGTGGAGTTCAGGGCTCTTTTTTTTTTTTTAAGTTTTTATTTATAAAATGGAAACACTGATACGACCAATAGGGTAAGAGGGGTACAATTCCACACAGTCCCTGCCACTGGAACTCTATATCCCATCCCCTCCCCTGATAGCTTTCCTATTCTTTAACCCTCTGGGAGTATGGACCCAGGGTCATTCTGGGATGCAGAAGGTGGGAGGTCTGGCTTCTGTAATTGCTTCCCTGCTGAACATGGGCGTTGACTGGTTGATCCATACTCCCAGCCTGCCTCTCTCTTTCCCTAGTGGGGCAGGGCTCTGGGGAGGTAGGTCTCTAGGACACATGGTGGGGTCGTTTACCTTGGGGAATCCAGTTGGCATCATGGTAGCATCTGGAACCTGGTGGCTGAAAAAGAGTTAAAATAGAAAGTAGAGGGGATGGACAGTAGCACAGCGGGTTGAGTACATATGGTGCAAAGTGCAAGGGCCGGAGTCAGGATCCTGGTTCGAGCCCCTAGCTCCCCACCTGTGTGTGTGTGGGGGGTGTCGCTTTGCAGGTGGTGAGGCAGGTCTGCAGTTGTCTCTTTCTCTCCCTTTCTCTGTCTTCCCCTCCTCTCTATTTCTCTGTCCTATCCAACAACAACAGCTATGACAACAATAACAACTACAACAAGGGTAACAAAATGGGAAAAAAATGGCCTCCAGGTGCAGTGGATTAGTGGTACAGCCACTGAGCCCCAGTGATAACCCTGGAGGCAAAAAAAAAAAAAAGACAAAGCAGAGCAAATTGTTGACTAATCATGAGCCTAAAGGTAAGAATATTGTGGATGGAGATTTGGGGACTCCTGTTTTTTGGAAAAAGGTGGTAGGTCTGTTTTAGGTATATTCCAAGGGGCCCATGATCCAACTAGCTTTTGCCTGCGCCTGACATCTAATATGCAGGTGACCAAGCTATTGTCTGGAGGGTGGTGGTGGTGTCATCGTTGGAAAAAGGACCAGAAAGCTGGGTGGGGGAAGAAAGTAGCTCCCAAATATGGGAAAAGTGTATAAATACTGTTAACTGTGAACAGGATGAGAGCCCTATTCTGCTCTGGCTGATGGTAGTGCTGAGGATTGAACCTAGGACCTCAGAACCTCAGGCACGAATGCCTTCAGCATAACCACTATGTTTTTTTTTTTTTTCTAAGTATGCTTAGAATATCTCAGACCTACTTATTTTCTTTCTTTAAAAGACAAGCCCTTCCTCTTTTGTAGATTACCCCTTTCCCCTCAGGGGCTCCTCCCATGGCTGCCTACATCAGAGGTTGCTGAGACTTAAGAAAAAAAAAAAATTAAGGGAGGGGGGAGTCAGTGGGGTGGTCCATTACCTGAAGATGAAGGCAGCCTGGCGCTGAGCTCTCATCTGTCAAGCCCCACTGCCTGGATCAAATCCCTCAGTGACATACCCATTTAAGTGCACATAGTACTAGGCACTGGGACCCACACAAGGATCCTGGTTTGAGCCCCTGACTCCCCACCTGCATGTTTCATGAGCAGTGAAGCAGGCTTGCAGTTGTCTACCTCTCTACCTCCCCCTGCTCTCTCAATTTCTCTCTGTCTCATCCAATAAATGGAAAATATGTCCATCAAGAGCAGTGGATTCAGAGCTACTGGCTCTTGCAATGACAGCAGTCACACTGCTCCCCCAAACACCCAAGTCTGCCTCTCTGGAATCTGGGCTGTCTTCGTCTCATGGCTGCTGGAGTAAGAAACCCAGTTTGGGGGATATTCTTACTTTTTCCTGGGACTCATGTATTCTCTGGTCAGCGGGGTTTATTTTGTAGGGGCCCAGAGCAAAGACACCCACGAGGGCTGAGCAATTTACCTGTAGTCAGTTAAATAGATCTAGCAAACTATAAGCAACTGACTCTTCCATCAATGCTTACTTGTTCTTGATAATAAAAGATGGTAGCATCCATTAAAAAAGAGAAAGCCTCCTCTTGTAAGCTCTGCTGGACAAGCGAACGCTTGTGTTGGAGTTTCAGTCATCTGCAAATGCATGTGACCCAAGACCATGGAAATTGCCTAACTCCTGCAGCTTTGGCTTCCAGCTGTTCTCTTGGTTGTTTTAGGAGTTTGCTCCAAATGGCAGAGGCACAGGGGCCACACCTCACTTAGCTCCTTGTGCTGGTCACCAGGCTGTGGTTTTCCCCAAGTTAATGATTAAAAATCGAAAAACTCTATGACAGCTTTTCATGTTTGCACAGTCAGTCACAGCACATATGTCAACCAGCACTTGGGAAATACTGCTTTCGGCTGGCACCTATTTGCATCTGTGCTATGTTCTTTATAAAGGAGTCCGTGGTTCTTTTATAACAATCTCTCCTTGTAGAATCTGCAAGTATTGTCTTGAAGGTTCATCCCACAGCCACACATACAGATGTTCTCATTTGTTTGATAACCACATGGTTATTCATTGTATGCAAATTCAGTGGTTTAACCCTCTGTTGAGCAGAGGACCTAGCTCTGTCTAGTTATCTCCAGAGGTTTGAACTGATTTATTTCCATTAAAAAGGCAGAAATTACTTTTGTGCCCCTCATGGATTGGCACTCACTTTATATCTTGCTTTTTATAAATATATTAATTAATTGGATTTATCTGATAGAGACAGAAATTGAGAAAGAAGGGGGGAGGTAGAGAGGGAGAAAGAGACATGCAGCACTGCTTCAGTGCTCATGAAGCTTTCCCCCTGCAAGTGAGGGCTGGGGGCTTGAACCTGGGTCCTTACCCATGGTGATGGGAGCACTTAACCTGGTGCACCACCACCTTTCATCTTGCTCACAACTACGGTGGAACCATCTGCAGCCAGACTAAATTAACAGTGCTCTGTCCAGGGTAGTACAGTGGGTAGTGATTGCAAGCAGCAGTCCCCTGGGAATGTCTGCTGTCCAGGGTGCAGGTAGGTCACCCTAGGGGACCTGAGACACAGCCCTTCCTGGTGGACTCATTTCCATGCTCCTGCTGTCCTTGACCTTAAGTCATAGCCATTGCAGTGTTGCTGGAAAGCCCCAGAGTATAATCCTGGAGTCGACACTAGCCAAGTCATCATGTCCATCTGCACCCATTGCAGAGCAAGGAGCTTCTGGTTTAAACTTACGCAGGTTCAGGCTCTAATCCCCTAGCCTGCCTCCAGAGCCACATCTCCGAGAAGTAAGGTGTCAACAAGTGGATGCATCCCAGAATGTTGTGGAGTCAGGAAAGCCTCAGAGCTGCCCCATCCTTCATCAGGCCCACCTACAGTTTCTGCTTTTTTATAAAAAGTGAAAATTAGGGGGCCGGGTGGTGGTGCACTCTTAAAAATATTTTTAAAAGTTTAAATTCAGGGGTGGGATGGTGATGTGCCAGATTAAGCATACATGCTACCATCCATGTGCAAGGTCCTGGGTTCAAGCCCCTTGTCCCCTCCTGCAAGGGAAAGCTTCACACGTAGTGAAGCAGTGCTACAGGCCTCTCTGTCTCTCTCTTCCTCCCCTTAGCTCCACCTCCCTCTCAATTTCTGTCTCTATTGAAAATAAATATTTTTTTAAAGTTTAAATGAAAGCAGGACAATACTTTTTCTTTCTTTCTTTCTTTCTTTTTTTTTTTTAAACCAGAGCTCTGTTCAGCTCTAGCTTGTGGTGGTATGGGGGACTGAACCTGGGACTTTGGAGCCTTAGGCATGAGAGTCTTTATATAACCATTATGCTATGTACCCCCACTACAATACAGTCCTTTTAAGAGTCTCCACCAACTTGTTCTCCCTATTTGAATACTTCAAAACAGTGTGGCTGGAAGGTGATTCAGTAGTTAGTGTTGGACTCTCAAGCACGAGGTTCTGAGTTTGAACCTCAGCATCACATGTTCCAGAATGATGCTTGGGTACACTCTCGCTTACTTACTCACTCTCCACCCCCTTCTCTCTTGTGTGAATTAAAAAAAAAATTACCTATATAGCTATTATGATGGAAACAACATCGCAAAGTTTCTCAGCAATTAAGAGACAAAACGTTAATAAGTACAATAGCATAGATGAACCTTGAAAACATACTTTTCATTTTTTTTTGTTGTTGTTAACTTTATTTATTGGATAAAGACAGCCAGAAATTGAGAGGGAAGGGGGAGATAGAGACCTGCAACGCTGCTTCACCACTCACAAAGCTTTCCCCTTGCAGGTGAGGGCTGGGAGCTCGAACCCAGGTCCTTGCACATTGTAACATGCACGTGTAGCCAGGTGCGCCACCACCTGGCTCCCAGAAACATACTTTTCAGTTGAAAAAAATAACAACAAAAGTCTTGAAGACTACTAAACCCTAGAGATGGGATTTATTTCCTCTGGGAATAAAATGCAGGCCTGGGTATTAAAAAAACAAACAAACAAACATATACCCCAATTATTTGAAAACTGGACATCAGAGGTGGAGAGCTGATCAGTGGTTGGCTGGAAGGAGGGGCAAGTATGGGGCGTGACTGCCAACAGACAGGAGGGACTTGTGGGTAATGAAAGCTCTCGCCAGATTGTGGCCACAGCTGTGTATATTTATGGAAATCACCTCACTGCTCACGTCCAGGGGTGAGTTTTGTGCTTCATAAAACATACCGAAAGACACCTGCAACAAAAATTTACTAGAGGCTCCTTTGAAGAGGATACCAGGAGCCAAAAGTCCAACAGTTCAGCGAAAGACACAATCCCTGCACCAAGGTATAGTTTTTAAAAAAAGGTTGCAAGGGAAAAGGGGCCTTACTACTTCCTTGTGTGTGGAGCCATGTGCGACTCCACTGTTCCCTGACTGCCTTTTCATTGAGATAGGGAGAGGGGGAGCGAAAGGGAAACCCACTGACGTTAGAGCTTTCCACTGCCATAGCATCTCCCACAGATGCCAGGGATCGAACCTGGGCTGCACGCATGACTGGGCACTCCTACCCTCTCTCTCTGGCTCCACTTAATAATAATTAGAAGACTGGATATCTAACACAGTGATAATCATTACATGAGGTTCTGTGCTGAGCATGGAAGAAGCACTGAGTCCCAAACTGCTTTGTTTTTTTTTTGTTTTGTTTTGCCTCCAGGGTTATCACTGGGGCTCGGTGTCTGCATTATGAATCCACGGCTCCTGGAGGATTTTTTTTGTCCCTTGTTGTTGTTGTTATTGACATTGCTGCTGTTGTTGGATAGGACAGAGAAAAATGGAGGGAGGAGGGGAAGACAAAGGGGGCAAAGAAAGATAGACACCTGAAGACCTGCTCCACCACCTGTGAAGTGACTCCCCTGCAGGTGGGGAGCCGGGGGCTCGAACCGGGATCTTTATGCCGGTCCTTGCGCTTCGTTCCATGTGTGCTTAACCTGCTGCGCTACCATCTGCCCCCCGCCCCCCCAAAACTGCTTTGAAGTCATCCTGTCCATGTGGATGTTGGACCAGTGCTGGGCAGGGCCACTAAATAGCTCTGGTTAAGCCACAAGGCTAAAGTTGGCCTGGAGTATTCTTGTCCTTGAATGTAGGCAAGGTAATGCTTTGACTTTTTATTTATTTATTTATTTATTTATTTGCCAGAGCTCTGCTTAGCTCTGGCTTATGGTGGTACAGGGGATTGAACCTGCGACTTGATGAAGCCTTAGGCATGAGAGTCTGTTTGCATAACCATTATGCTATCTACCCCCACCCCACAAGGTACTGCTTTGAAAATCAAACATGAATGCCAAGTTATGCCCCAATTGCCAGAGACAGAGGTGGGGAAGGGAGTCCAGGGAACCCCAGGTCAGGTGTGGAGCTCAGACTGTGCCCTAGTTCCCATTCACCTTGTGTCTGGGGGTCTGTCAGACTTGGCTTTATCCCAGCTCCGCCTTTCACTGCTGTGCGAGCTAAGGCGAGTCACTTAATATTGCTGATCCTGTAGTGATAAACCCTGGGGGAGAGCTGTTGTTATATGTAACATGAGTTGGGTTCACATCAAGTGCTGCTTATGCTTTCTGCTTTTCTCAAGGGACGCCTTTTTTAAAAAAAAATTATTATCTTTATTTATTGGACAGAGACCGCCAGAAATTGAGAAGAAAGGGGGGAGATAGAGAGGGACAGAGACAGAGGCACCTGCAGCCCTGCTTCACCACTTGAACCCAGGTCCCTGAAGATTGTAACATGTATACTCAACCGGGTGGCCACCACCTGGTTCCCCTCAAGGACCATTTTCCAAGCACCTTGGGAAGATTTAGACTGTCCCCTTGCCTGATCACCAGCCCTGGAGAGGTTTTCATAGGCTGGGCCCAAGCTTGCTTTTTATTTATTTATTTATTTATTTATTTATTTATTTATTTATTTTTAGTGATTTAATGATTAACAAGATTGTAAGATAACAGGGCATAATTCCATACAGATCCCATCACCAGAGTTCCATGTCCCACCCCCTCCATTTGAAACCTCCCAATTCTTTACCTGTCTGGGAGTACGGACTGAAATAGTTTCTGGGGAGCAGAAGGTGGAAGGTCTGGCTTCTATAATTGCTTCTTTCCTGGATGTGGACGTTGGCTTTTTTTCTTTTCTTTTTTGTTAAAGCACCCCAGGTACATTAGACCCTGAGTTGAAATAGTGTTAGAGGGATTTTGGTCAAGGTGCTTTATTTTACAGGTGGACAAATCACTCTTTCCAGCTGCCTTAGGGCTCAACCTTCACCCCAGTGTGTCCACTTACTTGAGTGGTTGGCAGGAGTTGGAGGAGGGAGGGCTTCACTTGCTCTGGAATGTGAGTGTGGGGCCCTCCCTGACCTCAGGGTACTAGCAGAAAGAAAAAGTGGGCAGATACTGTGGTTGTGAAGGGGGGGGGGGGCTTTTCTTCCTAATCAATAAGCAAACAGTTCCTGGAGTTGCCCAACCTGGCCACAGGAATGTTTCCTGGGCTGCAGCCCTTGGCCCATGGGAATGATCTCTGTATGTATGTAGGCAGGCAGGTTGGGTTACGTATTGAACGTGCAGCCAGTAGTTGGGACAATGAAACTTCCCCCAATTCAGTGTGGAAGCCAAAGGGCCTCCATTCTCTTTTCCTTGTTCTTTTTGACGAAACCAAACAAGTTTCCCTCCTGTGATTGGGCAAAGTCCCGCCTCCACCTCTGCTGCAGGCCTGGTGCCAGCTCCTCATTAGTCAAGTTCAACTGCTTCCCCTCCTCTCTCTTTAAAACTAGCCGCCAAGACATCCTTGCCAGTTGCTGTCCACCCGGGAGGGTGGAAGCCCAGCCTGCAGTCTGAGATTTGAGTAGAGAGTAGACTCACCCCTCAGCCCAGCTCACACTGGAAAAAGTTTTCTCAAGTGGTCCGGGAGGTGGCACAGTGGATAAGGCATTGGACTCTCAAGCATGAGGTCCAGAGTTCAAACCCTGGCGGCACATGTACCAGAGTGATGCCTGGTTCTCTCCCTCCCTCCCTCTCCCCTCTTCCTTTCTTATTAATAAATAAATAAAGCCTTAAAAAAAAAAAGAGGGAGTCCGGTGGTAGCACAGCGGGTTAAGCGCACATGGCGTGAAGCGCAAGGACCAGCAAGGATCCCAGTTCCAGCCCCTGGCTCCACACCTTCAGGGGACTCGCTTCACAGGTGGTGAAGCAGGTCTGCAGGTGTTTATCTTTCTCTCTCCTTCTCTGTCTTCCCCTCCTCTCTCCATTTCTCTCTTCTATCCAACAACAATATCAATAATAACTACAGCAATAAAAAGGGGGGCAACAAAAGGGAATAAATAAATATTTAAAAAAAAGGTTTTCTCAGTGAGCACCCACTCATGTCTGAATTGTCCAGGAGAGGCCTAGAAATAGAGCTGAGTTCTCCACTGGCCTCACTCTCCAGAAGGCAGCGGGAATGGGGGCAGGTCTATACACAGACCCAGGAGACCCATGAGCTAAAATTGCCTCCACTCCACCAGAAGGTCTGCCTGACGTATGCACATCTGGGCAGCAAGGATAGCTTCTTTTTTTTTTTTTTTTTAATTTTTATATTTATTTATTTCTTGTTGCCCTTGTTGTTTAACATTGTTGTGGTTATTGATGTCATTGTTGTTGGATAGGACAGAGAGAAATGGAGAGAGGAGGGGAAGACAGAGGAGGGGAGAGAAAGACACCTGCAGACCTGCTTCACCGCTTGTGAAGTGACTCCCCTGCAGGGGAGCTGGGGGCTCGAACCAGGATGTTTACATTGGTCTTTGCACTTCGCGCCATGTGCTCTTAACCCACTGCGCCACCGCCGGACTCCCAAGGACAGCTTCTTGAGCAGAGAATGCACTTCCCATTTCTTCCACTGCCTTTGCTCACCTCTTGCTTTCACAGTGGCTATTGTTAGTTAAATTATTTCTTCCACCTTGGCTGCTACCTGGGACTACCCCTTTACCTGCTGATTTTTCCATTCCTGGCACTACTTCCTTCCTTCTTTCCTTTCTGGTGGGGATCAGACCCAGGGTCTCCTACATAAAAGAGCATGAGCTCTTTTTCATTGGCATATACACCCTGTGAGGGCAAGGGCCTTATTGTGATCGCTGCTGATTTCCCCGGCCTTCAGATGATGTTCACCAAGAAGTATAAGGGAACAATTAATGTGTATTGGAGAGGGAATCCTTGAAGCAATTCCTAGAAGGTGAGGAGACTGACTGTCTCTACTTGACAGCTCAAGGAAAGTTAAGATAAACGCCTACAGTGGCCCTGAAGAAGCAGAGCTGGGGCTTGAGCCCCCGGTCTCATTTGAGTCTATTCCCACAGATGTGAAACTGTAAAAGTATTTGCACTGGGTATTAACTGGCTTTGGAAGTACCATCTGTGGCATGTTTCACTGGGCTGATTCTGACCATCTTCTGTGTGTTTGCTGTCTGAGAACTGGGGAGTTGATAGGTGATGGACATCCCTTTCCCTTTGGTTCCCTTTCCATGGCCTGGTTTTGTTTTTTTTATTTTATTTTATTTATAAAAAGGAAACACTGACAAAACCATAGGATAAGAGGGGTACAACTCCACACAGTTCCCACCACCAGAACTCCGTATCCCACCCCCTCCCTTGATAGCTTTCCTATTCATTATCCCTCTGGGAGTGTAGACCCAGGGTCATTATGGGGTACAGAAAATGGAAGGTCTGGCTTCTGTAATTGCTTCCCAGCTGAACATGGGCATTGACAGGTCGATCCATACTCCCAGCCTGCCTCTCTTTCCCAAGTGGGGCAGGGTTCTGGGGAATCGGAGCTCCAGGACACATTGGTGGGCTTGTCTCCAGGCCTTTTTGTTTTTTTGTCTTTGTAACTTAATTTCCCCCCTCAGTTTTACTCTTACCATTTTCTTTCTGGGCACCTATATCCTGCTCTCCACCTGTTGTGATGTTAACATAAGTGAAGACTTTGTTCCCTGCTTCCTACCCTGGCAGCAGTCACTGCTAACAAACACCTCCTTTTAGAGTGCTCCTGTGTTTTAGAGTGTGGGTTCATGAAGATGAAGAGGCTGGTTATAATTTTGTTCTGGGCGTGGTCATTTTGGAAGGCTGGGAAAAAACTCAGGAAGGCTCATGAAAGTAAACTTGCATCCAGCGGTGCTGCCTGTGATGAAGGCACTTGGTGGGTGTAGGCCCATGAACCCCCACCTGGGCTTTGTGGTATGAGTTGTGCTAGTGCAATGTGATACTCCAGGCTGCTTATCTTCCCTCCAGAAAAATGTTGAGGTTTCACTGGCTGATTAGAGGAACTCTGACATATTTTAGCTAATGTAATGTGGTGACCTTAAGTGGAACATTCTTGAACCTAAAGTTTCAAATTTCCTTCTTTGCATGACTATCTGAACATCACATTGTTCCAAAGTTTGGCTCTTAATCTCTATAGAAAAAACAGGGGCCAGGTGGTGGTGCACCTGGTTAAGCACACATATTACAGTGCACAAGGACCCGGGTTCAAGCCCCTGGCCCCCATCTGCAAGGGAAAGCTTCATGAGTGGTGAAGCAGGACTGCAGGTGTCTCTCTGTCTCTTTCCCTTTCTACCTCTATTGCCCCTCTCAATTTCTCTCTGTCTCTACCCAATAGTAAATAAATAAAATTATTATTATTTTTTAAAAATATTATTTTTATTTATTAATTCCCTTTTGTTGCCCTTGTTGTTTTATTGTTGTAGTTATTATTGTTGTCGTCGTTGTTGGATAGGACAGAGAGAAATGGAGAGAGGAGGGGAAGACAGAGAGGAGGAGAGAAAGATAGACACCTGCAGACCTGCTTCACCGCCTGTGAAGCGACTCCCCTGCAGGTGGGGAGCCAGGGTTTGAACCGGTCCTTGTGCTTTGCGCCACCTGCGCTTAACCCGCTGCGCTACAGCCCGACTCCCATAAATAAAATTATTAAAAAAAAATTTTTTTTTTTGAAGTGTAAGGACCAGTGTAAGGATCCCGGTTTGAGCCCTGGCTCCCCACCTGCAGGGGAGTCGCTTCACAGACGAAGCAGGTCTGCAGGTGTCTGTCTTTACCTCCCCCCCTGTCTTCCCCTCCTCTCTCCATTTCTCTCTGTCCTATTCAACAACAATGACGACATCAACAACAACAACTACAACAATAAAAAAAATTCTTTAGGCTTTTGCTTGGGGTCTATCAAATGACAGATTTATTAGGTACATAAAAGCCTCAACAATAGTCAGGAGAAAATAGTAGGGACAAAAAGGCTAACTAGATACATGGCAGGAGCCATTCGTCCTTAAACTCAGTTCACCAGCATTCAGCTACCACACATGTGGGTCCTGGGAGGAATGGCATTGGGCAGGTCTCAGGAGAAGATCAGATAGGAAGAGCAACTGTGGAAGAAGGAACTTCCTGCCAGTAGCTTGCTTAAGTAATCTCTCATACCCACAATCCCTTGTGTGTTTTTGTGCTTTGCTGTAGGTCATGACATCAGCCTTAGGCTAATTCCTTTTGCTTACGGTCCATGTATTCCCAACAGATCTCCAAGGCTCTGCTTATTCATGGAGAGAGAAGGGGTATGACTCTGCTATCATTCTCCAGCTATCTTGTTCCTTTGTATGAACTCAATTTTGGGGAACCATTCATTTAGCAGCTGGTCTCAAAAATGGCTCAGTGCTTGGGCTGACCTGGTGGCTAAGTCCTGACATGGGGAGTCAGGCCACAGCTCTCAACCAGGTCTCTTAGGCTTCCCTGACCCTCAGATTCCTCGTGTGTAGTGTGGGGCTTCTAAATTCCTCCCACCTGGGGCTTCAGCATCTAGTAAAGATTTTATTGGGTTGCAGTTCCCAGCATCAAATGGAGGCAGTCTATTGGAGACTCATAGGGTTGAAAAGATAGAATGTCTTTCTTGAGCAGCTTGAATCTCCTCAGATCCCCCCAGTGTGGGCAAATGAGAAATTGATAATCTATTCCTTCCCATTTAACACATGCGTGTACACACACACACACACACACACACACACACACACACACACACCCCTACCTTGTTATTTCACATTGGGGGTGGAGTGTGTGACAACAAAGCCAAGCACAACATCTGGACCCAGAGATTGAACTAGGAGCCCCAGACATGCAAGTTCTATGCTTTATCAACTGAAGTACTTTCTTGGCTGCTTCCTTCCCAGTTTTAGAAGACAAAATTACATTTTCTTTTTCTCTTTTTTTAAACTTATTTTTTATTTTATTCCCTTTTGTTGCCCTTGTTGTTTTATTGTTGTTGTTATTGATGTCGTAGAGAAATGGAGAGAGGAAGGGAAGACAGAGAAGGGGAGAGAAAGACAGACACCTACAGACCTGCTTCACCGCCTGTGAAGCGACTCCCCTGCAGGTGGGGAGCCGGGGTCTAGAACCAGGACCCTTAAGCCGGTTCTTGCACTTAGCACCACCTGTGCTTAACTCGCCATGCTACAGCCCGACTCCGAAAATTACATTTTCTACAGAGCATAAGTACTCAGTAAAGCTTATAACATTTAGTAATCTCATGGATGTCGTCAAAAGAAGACATTGCAGAACCATTTGATGCCATCAAGGGAAATGGCCCACCTAGAAAGGCATTTGTGGGGTTGAGTGGTGTGTAACCTGGTGGAGCGCACATGTTTCAATGCGCAAGGACCCGGATTCAAGCCCTGCCTCCCTGGCCCCCACCTGCAGGAGGAAAGCTTTGTGAATTGTGAAGCAGGGCTGCAGATGTCTCTATGTCTCTCTCCCTCTATCTCCCCCATCCTCTCAATTTGTGACTGTCTAGCCAATAAATAAAGATAATTAAAAATTTAAAAGAAAAAAGAAAGGCATTTGTTTGATTGGCAGTGGTACCTGGGGAAATGTGACACTGGGTTCAGAAACCCCACTCCTAACCTGCAGCAGGAATCTTCAACTAGCTGACAGGCGACACATGGTCTGTCTCTCCAGGGTCCTTTTTGTTCCTATTTCAGCTTGGATATTGGAGTTGGACACAGAGGCCCTTGGTTGGGGTGGGGGAGTAAGGGTGAGGGTGTCACAGTGGCAGCCACACCCCCAGGAATCTTCAGAAAGCTCTCTGATCTTGCCCTATAGGTCATGTGTCTGTCTCTTCCTGAGACTGGGGGCTCAAGTTCAAATGTTCCTTGAACCTACAGCTCAGCATCGTGTACTTTGGTGTCCAGCCGTGGGAAGCGTGTTCTGACTGGAGAAACAATCCATAATGCTGGCCTTTGTGTGTGGCCTGCCAGAGGCTCCTGCCAGCAGCCACTTCTGAGAGACCAGGTTACCCAGCTGGTTTCTAAATAACCTGACTACGGCTAGCTGGCTCCTAGAGCAGCCCCCTCCCCCACTTCAACCTCAGCTTCTAGAAATCTATAGATGTTTCCAAGAGCATCTTGTTCCTGCCCACTCACATTCCAGGGCTGGCGGGGGTGGGAGAAGAAACAGGAGCCTTGACAGTCTTGAAGGGGACTGTGAAGAATGTTGCTGAGTACTCAAGAAGCTGCCAGGGGTCCAAACACTGTCATGAATCTGGGTTTCATTTTCATTTGAACTCCAGTTGTCTCTCCAGAGATCTATATAATGAAAGCTACTCCATCTGTCAAAGGAACTAGGAAATGGGGCACTATAGGATAAATGGCAGCATGCAGGCACTGCACAGTGTGCTGGAGATGCTTTAAAGAAAGGCGCTCGAGGGCTGGGAGGTAATGCAGTGGTAGAGCATAGGACTTGCACTCATTGGGGAGATACCAGGTTTGATTCCCAGTATCAGCAGTAGCCAGAGTTAAGCTGTTCGCTGGTCAAAAAGCTTCTCCCCTACCAACTTTGGGGTCATTTTCATTTAAAAAGTTATTCACCATCACAATGACAGGCAACATAAAGCAAAAGTGTAGAAGGAAAATATACTTTAAAAAAAAAAATCTGCTTTCTATACCCCTCCCTCCTTCAATACTACTTTCATTCTTCCCATTTCCATCCCAGCTACTGTTAATCTTCTGGTGTGTGGGATTCTTGCTGTTCTGAAGTATCTTTTAACTTTTTTTGTTTGTCTGTTTTTTGTTGCTGGGTCTTCACTGCTCCAGGCCAACCTTTTCCTATAGAGAGGGAAAAGAAAAGGTGGCAAAGCACTGAGGCTCCAGGTTCAATCCCCAGCACCACCATAAGCCAGAGCTGAGGAGCACTCTGGTTAAAAACAAACAAACAAACAAACAATAAAGGTGTGGGGAGGGAGGGGGAGGAACATGACTAAAATCGTTTCGTGGCCAGGGAAGTGGTGCAGTAGAGCGGTGGACTTGGAAGCATGAAATCCCAAGTTCTCATTCTTTCTCTCTCCCCTCGTTGTATATCATGAACATGTGTTTGTTTATTCTATATATTTTTAAAAGCATGCTTACTCTGAAGGGTGGCTAGAGTTTGGGAAGAAGATAAGGACATTCAATCAAGACACTGGAATCGAGCACAGGCTGGGTTCTGGCTTCAAGAGAGATGCAGCAGGCAGAGCAGGCAGGAGCATGAGATGAGCTCAGCTCTGCCACTTCCCGAGTGCCTCAATTTCCTCATCTCTGAAAATGGCCAGAATAGTTCCAACCTCTTGTGATTTGAACTTAAATGAATTGTCATGGGTAAATTGCTTAGACTAGGTCCTGGCCCTTTAAATGTTCTATACATGCCATAATAATCTAGTCACAGAACAGTCAAAGGTAGTTGAGGCAGCAGCTCCCATGGTAGTGTGACTGTGGTCCAACATGTGCTGTCATTTAGAGGTGGCCACTGTGCTCTTGGCTCTGGATGTTGGACTTGACTTTTTTTTCCTTAATTTTTTTTTAAAAAAATTATTATTGGACAGAGAGAAATTGAGAGGGGAGAAGGAGCTAGAGAGACAACTACAGTCCTGCTTCACCACTCCTGAAGCTTTCCCCATGTAAGTGGGGACTGGGGGCTTGAACCTGGGTCCTTGCACACTGTAACCCGTGTGCTTAGCCAGGCATGCCACTCCCTGGCCCCTTGACTTGACTTTCTAGACTAAGTCGTTAGAAAGGAGGGCATACCAGGCAGACAGACCACCACCACCACCACCACCACCACCACCACCCCCCCCCCCCGCGGCTTTTTTTTTGCTAGGGAGATGATCCAAATGGCCCCAGCCCCAAGGAAGGAGCCCTGCTGGACTTCTCTGCTTCCGGCCATTTGCTGCAGGAGCACCAGTGCTCAGCTCTGAGCAGGGCAAAGCAAGTTCCCAGAGCCATCCCGGAGCTGGAGATCCCCTCACTCTTTCCTATAATTTCTGGTTTATCAGCTCAGGGGATCAAGTTGCACTGGGAGATAATGGGCCTTAATGAGCACATGGGAATTCAGGTTGGGGCTGCTTGTCAAACTTCTGTCCCTTCTTAAAGGGTGGGGCAAAAACTGCATTGAGATGCCCCAAAGCAGATTTGCAGCAACCCATTTTCTGCAGGCAGCCACCCTCAGCAAGTTCAGTCATGCTCTCCCCAACTTTCACTGCTTGGACTTGGGCCGACTGGGAGAGGAATTCAGCTCGAGAATCAGCATGGCTCTTGCTCTCCCCACTGACACGACAAGTCTCTAAACAGTCCTGCTACTCTGTTACTTCTGCTGGGGGGTGGGGGTGGAGGGTAGGCCTAGTTCAAAGGTAACTTATTCTTCTTGTTGAAAAGAAATTCCTATTTTAGACAGAATGGGGTTACCTGTCCATCCATTTAAGGAGTTGGCATTAGTTCTTGATTCTGTTGTTATTTTATGGTTTATCTTTTCATTGAACAAATACTTGTCTTCCAGCAAATAGAGCCTACTCAGAAAGCACAGAAACAAAGCCAACAGCTCCTTATACTGGCATTACTTCCATTTCTTTTATTTTGGATAGAGAGAAAAATTGAGAGGGCAGGGAAAGGTGAGGAGAGGGAGACAGGGAGAAACAGAGACATCTTGCAGCACTGTTTGACTGTGTGAAACTTCCCTGCTAAGGTGGGTACCAGGGGCTTGAACTTAGGTCCTCTTGTATTCCTTCCATTTCTATTTATTTATTCCCTTTTGTTGCCCTTGTTTTATTGTTGTTGTTATTGATGTCGTTGTTGCTGGATAGGACAGAGAGAAATGGAAAGAGGAGGGGAAGACAGAGAGGGGGAGAGAAAGACACCTGTAGACCTGCTTCACCGCCTGTGAAGTGACTCCCCTGCAGGTGGGGAGCCAGGGGCTTGAACCAGGATCCTTATGCTGGTCCTTGTGGTTTGCATCACGTGCGCTTAACCCACTGCACAAACCCCCCTCCCCCATTCCTTCCATTTCTAAGTGTGAACATACTGTTTAAATCAATCTTACAAAGACGGGCTCCACTGATAGCAGACCCTTCATGTTACAATAGAGTTAATTGTGTGTAAATGAAGCTTTTGCTTAAAGACCATTTTTCCAAACTTCCTGTTTGCCCTCTTGAGTTTGGGAAGTAAGTTATAAACCAACTAAAGCTTAAGAGTGGAGGGGGGGGTTGTCGGGGGTGTCCTTCCCCACCCCCGCCTCCCACCTTTAAGTAATTCTGAAAGGAGACTCCCTCCCGTTCCCTTACAGTAAACTAACTTTCCTTACTTTTGTGACTCAGTTTATTGGTCAGGTAGAGTCCTAGCTGCTGTACGACGTGGTCTCCAGTTTCTACCACCCTTGGACTCTATTATTGGAGGCAAAATTGTCCTTAAATAGCAGAGGCCCTATTCCTCTCCATCTCTCTCTCTTAGAGGTGTGACTGTGAGACTAGTCTCATGTCAAGGTCTAGTCCCAGCTCTGCTCTTTAGTTACTGGATGTCAGACAAATTTCTTAACCATTCCAGTCCTCAGTTTCTTTATCTTCCAAGTGGGGGGCTACTCATGCTGCTTGCTTAAGCTCTCAGGCTTAAGTGATCTTTCTCTCACAAGGGTGTGGCTTCTGGTTTTAGAAACATTGGCAAGGGCGGCCTCTAGTGGAAGAAATGAAAACTGCAGCCCAGGATGTCTCTAGGTTCTTTCTGGCAGAGACCGTAGAGGTGTCTAGCCTAGTTAAATAGGTATAATAAGGCAGGAATTTTAAAATAAAAGATCACTTGGATTAAGTAGAGATCCCATTGCCAGGAATTAGGGGCAATTCTTTGAAAGGGAGAAATCCAAGCCAATCTGAGACTATCCCAGATTTAACTTCTTCCTTCCTTCTTTCTCTCCCCCTCCTCCCTGCCTATAGAGGTGCAGAGACACAGCACCAGAGAACCACTCTGGCAAGTGCTTTGTCAGGGACTGAACTGAGGGCTCTCAGGCTAAGGTCCAGTGCTTTATCCACTGTGCCAGCTCCCAAGCAGCAGAATGAGCTATTGGATGGAGAGTGTCCTCGACCTGGAAGACAGGTTTCTACAAGGCTGACTCAGCTCAGCTGCCTCCACCTTGGAAAGATCTGCCCTCACCATACAACCTCCTCTCCCTGTCATTCCCGTGTCATCCTCTTTAGTTCCATTGCAGCTGATACTACACCTTTTTGCTGTTTGTATTTATCCACCTCTCCCACCATAGCATAGGGCCCATGCGATCAGATGCCTGGCCCTCTTGTTCCTGAAGACACCCATAGGGCCCAGCAGCTGGCAGACACTTCAGTGCAAACCTGCTGAATTAGTCCATTGAGCCTCTGATGTTTAGTGGAGACACTTTATCACAGCTTTCCCAGATTGCATTTTAACATGCTTTACATTTCAATAGCTATAAGATTTGTATAGTTTTTTTATTTTTTAATTTTTAAAAAATTTTTATATTTGTTTATTCCCTTTTGTTGCCCTTGCTGTTTTATTGTTGTAGTCACCATTGGTGTCATTGTTGTTGGATAGGTCAGAGAGAAATAGAGAGAGGAGGGGAAGACAGAGAAGGGGAGAGAAAGACAGACACCTGCAGACCTGCTTCACTGCTTGTGATGCGACTCCCCTGCAGGTGGGGAGCTGGGGGCTTGAACTGGGATCCTTACACCGGTCCTTGTGCTTTGCGCCACCTGCGCTTAACCTGTTGTGCTACAGCCCGACTCCCTTGTATAGTTTTTTCTTTTCATCTCTAAGCCCTTAGTCATGACATTCTACCACCCAAGTTGTCTTTGTCTCTTGTTTGTCTTCTGTGTGGCCGCTTGAAGACTTTTCTACACTGTCTCTCGACTGACAGCAGCAGCCTCTCCCCGAGCCATGAATCACATATAGGCATTATCTCTCTGTGCCTCAGATTCTAAGCATGCAATCCACACTAAAAAATATTTACAATTAATTATCATCATCTTTTGTGACACACTGGGCTGAAAAAAGTGACAGGGCAAGGTATGTGTGCATGTGTGTGTGTTTCTCCAACTCACTGCTCAGCTCTGGTTTATGGTGGTGCTGGGGTTTGAACTTGGGACTACAGAGCCCCAGGCATGAGAATCTTTTTGCATAACCATAATTTTGTTTCCCCAGCCTTACATTTATTTTGCAACCTTACTCCACAAGTTTTAATATGGTGCTTATTATACAGCAAGCACTGATGTGTAACTATATAATATATGTAATATAATAATCCTACTATATGGCTGCTGTTGCCATCATTCTATAGGTAGTGAGACACAAATTAAAATTTTCTCTTTTTTTTTAATTAGTGATTTAATAATGGTTGACAAGATTGTGGCATAAAAGGGGTACAATCTCATACAATTCCCACCAGCAGAGTTCCATATCCCCTTCATTGAAAGCTTCCCTACTCTATCCCTCGGGGAGTATGGACCCAAGATCTTTATGGGGAGCAGAAAGTAGGAGGTTTGGCTTCTGTAAATACTTCTCTGCTGGATATGGGTATTGACAGGTCGATCCATACTCCCAGCCCACTTCTTAGATTAAAATTTTCAATTAAGGTTCTGGAGCAATAAGCCAAGCTGGGAGTCATACCTGTGTATTCTTTTTCAGAGCCTATACTCCTAACCATTATGCCATGCTGACTCTTAACTATCTGCCACTTTATTTAAATGGAGACTTTCCACAGTATCTTATTGGACCTGGGTTTCTGTTATCTTAGGGGTTGGTTTTCAAGCTGTCGGGAACCAACTGAAAGAAGAGAGGCCTCATTTCTGTTCTTGAAGTTACTTTGTAGACAGGTGACTGACTTTTACTGTACAACTAGACAGAGGGAAAAAAGAAACCAGATCATAGTCACAGTCAGTGAGTAATTATGAAGGATGTCATGTTGATACTGACCACTTGAATGCTTGCTCCTGTCACCACACTATAGTTTACTTGTGCTTGTTCTGGGGTGACTCAGGCTTCTGGTGGGTGAATCATCAAGTCTGATTTTCAGAGAAGGAATTCTCTAGTTGTTAATCTACCCAGTTTCCTAACTGCTTTAACTTCTCCTCTGCAGTACGTTTTGAAGGATGCACTGGTCAGCCAAGGACAGTCTACTATTCTGACAACACCCACTTCAGAGTGGGCACAGATGGAGTGGTGATCGTCAAACGGCCTCTACAGCTGCATAATTCAGAGGTGACATTTCATGTCCACGCCTGGGACTCCAGCCGTAGGAAATTCTCCATCAAAGTTACACTGAAGGCAGTAGCAGAAGGCCACCGCCACCGCCGTCACCACCATCATGTATGTTGGGCGTGTTTGTCAGCATCTATAATTTTAACCCACTAAGCGCCAGTAGCACCCTTCTCCTCTGCCACCTCCACCCTGGGAGGGGGACGCTTGTCTGCAATCTACTCCCAGCTTTGCCATTTACTGCCTGAGTAATCTTGGAGTTATTTAATCTGTCTGTGCTTGAATGTTTGAATGTCCTTACTTGTAAAATAGAGATGGTACTGGCTGCATGAACAAACACATGTGAAATGCTAGGATTATGTTAGGTATATAAGTACACAGGTCAATTCCCTGATCTTTCCTTTATTTCTAGAAAAGAGGAGTTTGAGTGAAGAGTCACCAAGAAGCTTTTAGATCTGTTAGACAATAAATTATTACTTTAATTTTTTATCATATTTATTGCATAGAGACACCTACAGCCCTGCTTCACCACTCGCAAAGCTTTCCCCTTACAGGTAGGGACTAGGGGCTTGAACCCAGGTCCTTGTGCATTCTAAAGTGCACATATCAACCAGGTGTACCACCACCTGGTCCCAATACTTTTTTTTTAAAGAGCTTCCGAAATAGTTTTTTGTTTCTTTGTTTGCCAACAGGGCTATCACTTGGCACGATGCTTGCAAATCCACTGTTCCAGGTGGCCATTTTTCCTTTTCTTTCCTCCCTTTTATTGTTGTAGTTATTGATGTCGTTGTATAGGACAGAGAGAAATAGAGAGAGGGGGAAAGAAAGACACCTGCAGACTTGCTTCACCACCTGTGAAGCGACTCCCCTGCAAGTGGGGAGCCGGGGCCTCGAACCGGGATCTTTGCACCATGTGCGCTTAACCAGCTGCACTACCGCCCTACCCCCCCCCCTTTTTTTTAGATGACTTCTTATTTAGTTTTAGAGACACCTGGCAGTACTGTTTCACTGCTTGTGATGTTAACTCCCTGCAGGTAGGGACCGAGGGATTGGACCCAAGTCCTTGAGCACTATAATGTGTACACTTTACCATGTGTACTACAACCTGGCCCCTTTTTGTTTTACTTGATAGTATAGAAATTGAGAGGGGAAGAGGGGATAGACAGATACCCACAGTCGTGCTTAAGCACCCCTCTCCCACCCACCCCCCAATCCCTGCAGGTGGGGATGGGAACTCAAATCTAGGTCCTTGCAAATGGAAGTATGTGCACTCAACCAGGTGTGCCACTGTCTGGTCCCTAGAATTAGCATAAACATTTTTGTGAAAGGAGATGTATTTATTACGAGTGAGAGAGAATTTTCTTGGGCCAGGGTTTTGTGTCTCAGTGACTCCACTGCTCCTGGTGAACTTTCTCCCCTTTAACTTTAGAGAAAGAGACAACAAAGCACCACTCATGAAACTCATCTGGTGCTGTGCACAGTGCTCCCACTGCCCTTGGACTAGAAATGTCACAAGATCTGTCCATCCCTCTTGCACAGTCAGGGCCTGACTCTGGGTCTGGTAACAATTAGGAACCCAGGAAATACTCAGCAGACAGAAGGCCAGATTGGCATGAGCAGATGTCTGCTCTGGTTCTTGGCAAGAATGTGTCTGGAAACTACCACCCAAAGCCAAATGCCTTTGCCAAGTTCTGAACTGCTCCCGTGGTGCTTCCTAGCTCGATGTCTCTCTGGGGAAACATTCTCCTCATATTTTACTTACTTTCTGCCTTGTGGAACATGTTGTGAGTGCCAGAGCCACTCTGGCTGGTTCCTGCTTTTTCTCCCTGAAGACTCTTTAAGATTTTGTTTATTAATAAGAAAGATAGGAGAGGGAAAGAACCAGATATCACCTTGGTACATGTGCTACTTGAACTCAGGACCTCACACTTGAGAGTTCAGTGCTCTATCCACTGAGCCATCTCCCAGACCACTTTCTGCAGACTCTTAAGTTCCTTGGAAGATAGTAATTCCCCCCTCCCCCCCTTTTTTTTTTTTTTTGCTTCCAGGGTTATCGCTGGAGCTCAGTGCCTGCACTTAGAATCCACTGATCCACTGCTCCTGGAGGCTATTTTCTCCCTTGTTGTTATTGTTGTCGCTGTTGTTGGATAAGACAGAGAGAAATCGAGAGAGGAGGGGAGAGAGAAAGATAGACACCTGCTTCACCGCTTGTGAAGCGACCCCTCTACAGGTGGGGATCTGGGGCCTCAAACTGGGATCCTTACGTGGGGCCTTGTGCTTCTCACCATGTGTACATAACCTGCTTTGCTACAGCCCAGCCCCCTAGAAGATAGTAGTTCTAATAGATTTGTTTTCTTTTTTCCTCCATGGAGTTATTAGACCAGAAGCTTAAGGAAACTTAGTAGAGCTCTTTGAACAAAGCTCCTTAACATAAGTTTCCACTGATTCTGTCAATCATGCAGATGCCATGTGCTGAGTCCTTGCTGGGCAGCTGTGCCTGAAAGCCTTTTTTTTTTTTTTTAACCAGAGCACTGCTCAGCTCTGGCTTATGGTGGTGCTGGGGGATTGAACCTGGGACCTGAGAGGGCCTCAGGCATGAGAGTCTATTTGCATAACCATTGTGCTATCTCTACCCCTGCCCCTGAAAGTCTTTTATGACGAAAAGACAGTTATCACAATAATTTGTCTAAAATACTCTGTTTATTCACTAAAACAATTGTCTATTTCTTTTTCCTGTTAAGAAAAATACAAAGTAACTTGTGACCAGTAAGGCATCTTCAGTTACCAGGAACGTCAGCTCTTGTTTTCTTTTCTGTTCTGTCATCCTGAGCACATGGCTTCCATCCTCAAGAATATCGCATGATCCAGGATGGTTGCTGGAGTGCCAGGCATCACATCCTTATTCTGGGTGATGAAAAGAAAAGGAATATAAATATGTGTATCTTTGTTGTCTGCTTTTTTATAAAGGCTTTGTGGAATTTTCCGGCTAGGACTTTGCCTCACGGTCACACTTAGCTACAGGTGTAGTATGGGAAATAGTCTTTGACTTGAGCTAGACTCTGACCTCTTCCTCTATACATGTGTATGTATAGATAGATGACAGAGTAGATATTTTATGGCAGAGAAAGGTAGACACCTGCCAGACCTGCTTCACTGCCTGTGAAGCGACTCCCCTACAGGTGGGGAGCTGGGGGTTCGAACCGGGATCCTTAAGCTATGCTTTGCGCCCACTGCGCTACTGCCCGACTCCCGATATTTTGTTAAGTAACATTAATTCATTCATACTTCAAGTAAGTATACACACTCATACCAAACACACCTAACTCTCCAGTTATTCCTCAGTCTTGTATCCTTTGTCTGAGGGATGAACTTCATGCTTATTGTGCTTAGACATGATTCCACTTAATTCTCACAAACACACAAAACCACAGCAAACTAATGGAATGAAGCAAAAGAACTGGCATAAGGATCCGGGTTTGAGCACAAGCAGGTCTGCAGGTGTCTGTCTTCCCCTCCTCGCTCTCTTTTTCCCTCTGTCCTACAACAGCAGCAATAGCAACCACAAGGGCAACAAAAATGGGATAAAAAATGGCCTCCAGGAGCAGTGGATTCGTAGTGCAGGTACCTTGAAGTTAAAAAAAAAAATTATTGTAATTAATAGTTTACAGTATAATTGTTCTTAATGTGTAAGACTTCTTGGTTTTCTGCAAAACACTCTCAGCCTAGGTCCTCCTTCACCATCGCCCACCAGAGCCCTTTACCTGGTGCAATGCACCAAATTCAGTCCAAGTTCTGCTTTGGGTTTCCCCTTTCTGTTCTGATCTCTCAACTTTTTTTTTTTTTTTAATTTTATATTTCTTTCCCCCTATTGTTGTCGTTGTTGGATAGGACAGAGATGGGGAGAGAAAGATAGACACCTGCAGACCTGTTTCACTGCCTATGAAGCGACTCCCCTGCAGGTGGGGAGCCAGGGACTCGAACTGGGATTCTTGCGCCAAGTGTGCTTAATCCACAGTGCTACTGCCCAGCCCCCAGGGTCATTATACTTTGTACTGTGTGCTTAACCAGGTGAGCCACCACCTGGCCACCTTAGACACTTTTCTGAGTGATTTCTTTGCAATACCAGTATCTTACTAATTATTCTAAGATGAGGTGCCTGGCTTCGTGGCCTTTCCTTGGCCTGGGTGGGTCTGCTTTTCCAGGAAGTTAATGCAAAGATGGAGGTGTGTGTCCATCAGTCTGTTCTTTTGTCCATACACAGGAATATAGGATTGTAAAGGGAGCTGTGAAGATACCTGGTGTCTTCTGTCTGTGTGTTTTGAATCAGTTTAAAAGCCAGCACTACAGGGTTTGAATCCTACTTGAGAAACAATGATCAGTAGTTATGCGTAGTTGTTCTTACACAGAAGGTGGGGAGAGGGTGAGACTGTCCTCTGGAACCTTCACTCTGTTACCACTGATCACTTTAAAACACTTACACAATATGAGAGATCTTTTTTTTTAATCTTCAGCTATCTTATTTCCCTGTGTGTGCAGAAAGTTATCTTTATCACCCGTAAAAACTGTTCGATATAAGTCTCAAAGGGGTGTTTTTGGTCCTATTCCAGCATGTCTGCTAGAACAAATGGAAGCCATATAGACAAAAGGACACAATGAGATAAAATCATTTGTATTGATCACAAAGTAGTTCTTATTGCCAGTTCCCAAAACTCACTAATTCTGTCTGATTGCTCAAGGATGGGAGACCTGTATCTGTAGGAAAATCGTAAATGAAAACATCTGAATACCGAGTTGCTGAATCAGCCCTGATATTAAATCATCAGGTCTTAATGTTCTGTTAAATAGCAGGTATGATAGGCAGACTTGAAATAACTTGTAAAGTAATATCACCCCCTTCAAACCTGTAATCAGAATGTGAAATGATGACTTGAACTCCACGAACACTGGAAGATTAAAGAAGAAACACAACTTATTTGGGTTTCACTGTTCATTTTGTTAAGTTAAAGCTAAACACATCCCTCTACAGGTTGGCCTGCTGATGGGAGGGATAGGTTAGGTTGTCTGTCTTGTCCTATTTCTCCCAGACTGTCTCATTTTGTTCATTTCTTTCCCTTCTAGGACACTCTCTCTGGAAACCAGATGGAAGTGATCCAATTCCCCAGCTCCCACCATGGTCTCAAAAGGCAGAAGAGAGACTGGGTCATCCCTCCCATTTCCTGCCCCGAAAATGAGAAAGGCCCATTTCCTAAAAATGTGGTCCAGGTAGAGAAGGAACTTACTTGTCTACTTCTCTGGGAGGAATCTGCCAGGGGAAGAGACCTGATGCTACCTCCTTGCCCATTTTGTTTCTGTTTTGTTTTCAGATCAAATCAAACAGGGACAAAGAAACCCAGGTTTTCTATAGCATCACTGGCCAAGGAGCTGACACACCCCCTGTTGGTGTGTTTATTATTGAGAGAGAAACTGGATGGCTGAAGGTTACAGAGCCTCTGGACAGAGAAGTCATTCCTAAGTACATTGTGAGTATCCCTTCACTTGGAAGTATTCCTGTCTTCACCAGAGCTTCACTGATCTAGGGAGATTTTTAGATTGAGAGGTGTTAAATTGCCCCCGACTCACTTTTCTATTCTCATGGGTGTGTGTGTGTGTGGGGGGGGGTGGTAAGGCTATGGGGCGAGGGTAGTGAGATCATAGTACCATTCCACCACTCATGGAGTTCTACCTGCTCCATCCAAGATGAAGTGAAGAAGATAAATTCATTTTTAATAGCTGAGTAGTATCCCACTGTGTATATGCATCCATACCACAGTTTACTCAGTTACCTGGGTTCTTTTCAGGTTTAGGAAACAAATTGTGTTGCTATGAACATAGGTATACGCAAATCTTTTGGGATGAGTGTGTTTGATTCCTTAGGATATAGCCCCAGGAGAGGAACTGCAGGGTCACAGGGTAGATCCACTTCTAGCTCTACCTGCTTTTGTTCTTGGTGCTTTCCATGGTGCTTCTGTACACTGCCAGGAATCAGACCCAGGGCCTCATGCATGAAAGGCATGTGTACCACTGCTCCCTGAGACACATATTCACCACCCTGTGTTTTTTTTTTAATCAGTCTATGATGGGTCCCTAGGTCAGATGCTGTGGACATGTGAGGAGCTTTACGGGACACCTCTAGACCAACTGCCAAGGAGAAATGACAGGGAGACCTGGGAAATTAGTAGTTATGTTATGAAGAAAAGTAGGGGCAAATCCATATGCGAGGCAAGCCTGTCTGCATCAAGCATTAGACCTAAGCTATGTCCCAGTTTTGGGGACCAATAGTACCTGACCCAAAGGAAGAGGTCAGTGGTGTTGCTGTTGGAATTTAAAACCATTTCTAGACCTTGTTGTAGCATGAATTCGGGGAACCTAGGGAGTAATGCATTGTCGTCAAAGGCAGAGAGATGGGGTGGGTGGAAGAGTAGACAAATTGTACTTTGCTGGGAGTTAGAATTTCTGAGGTTCCTACTTTCATCTTACCAGGCCGGGCATTTCTGTAGTCCATGTGTCCTTATGTCCCATGATTTTATGCAGGGTTGTGACTTCATTGAAGCAGGAACATGTGCTTGGGTGTCTGGAGGGGGGAAATAAGAGCAGCCAGGTGAAGCCCACCCCAACTCTTCTTTCTGGCGGGTACCTGAAAACCCTCCTGTGGCTCTTCTTACAGCTCTACTCTCATGCCGTGTCTTCGGATGGAAACGCCATCGAGGACCCAATGGAGATTGTGATCACAGTGATGGATCAGAATGACAACAGGCCTGAGTTTACCCAGCCCGTCTTTGAGGGGTCGGTCATTGAAGGCGCTCTTCCAGGTATGTCCAGTAATGTCCAAAGACCCAGGAGTTTAGATTCCGTGGACGCTGCAGTGTGGAGTCAGTCCTTTAATGTAGACGGAACTTTGTGTGCACACACGTGTGTTCTACCTTTCTATGGGCAAAGTAGCAATTTCAGAATCACCTTCGTCCCAGCACTCCTGGAAACTAGAGCCGAGCAGTGCTGTAGCGGGGGCCTGAGGCCCCCCCCTCCCCCTAGCACACAACACAGGAGCACCACGCATAGGAGAGGCAGGTCTGCAAGTGTCTGGCTTTCTCTCCTTCTCTCTGTCTTACCCAACAATAGTAACAAAATGGAAAAAATAAGCCTCCGGGAGCAATGGGTTCATAGTGCAGGCACTGAGCCACAACAGTCACCCAGGAGGTAGAAAAAAGAAAGAAAACATTCTCGTGACCGGGTGGTTGTGCACCTAATTGAGCACACATTACAATGTACAAGGGTCTAGGTTCAAGACCTCCATCCCCACCTGCAGGGGGAAAGCTTCACAGGTGGTGAAGCAATGCTGTAGATGTCTCTCCCCTTCTGGGGTTATCACTCAGTGCCCACCACTATGAATCCATTTCTCTTGGCAGCCATTTTTTTCCCGTCCTATTGGCTAGGACAGAAAGATATCTGCAGGCCTGCTTTACCGCTTGTGAATGTGGGGAGCAGAAGGCTCGAACCCAGGTCCTTCTTATACTATGTGTGCTTAACCGGGTATGCCACCACCCAGCCCCTCTCTATATCTGGCTGTTCTCTATCAAATCAATAAAGATTAAAGACATTTTAAAAAAAGATGAAGAAACAGATGCTTGTCAGTAATTTAAGTTCCTTATGTGATTCTTTTGATCATATTGGTCCCCTGCCCCATCAAAAAGGGCCCCCAGGGGGTCGGGTGGTACTGCAAGGACCAGCCTAAGGATCCCAGTTTGAGCCCCCGGCTCCCCACCTGCAGGGGAGTCACTTCACAGGCGATAAAGCAGGTCTGTCTTTCTCTCCCCCTCTCTGTCCTATCCAACAACAATATTTTCCCTTTTGTTATAGTTATTAAATAAATATATAAAAAAAGGTTCCCATTACCCTGGGTTATCCTTATCTAGTTTGCTTTTCAGTTTGATGTAGTTCCATTTACTTACTCTTGTTTTCATTTCCAATAATATCTGCACATTAAACTTCCAGGTCCACAACAAAATGCTTAAGTTCAAGATTACTATTCTCTTCTAACCTCCATTCCACCCCCATTTCAAAATTAGTATTGGAAAAGCTTCTTTGGTGCTGAGTAAAACAGTTTTAGTGCCCTGGAAGAATGTATGTTCCCTCTCCAAGCAGTTTGGTACACATTTTAGTTGTAAGAAAACAGAGGAGTTGTGACATGGCACCATACTGAGGGCCCTGCCTGTAGCCCTCTAAAGAGGGTTGAGCCAAGCAGGTCCCCAAGTACAGCCTGACTGACGACAGTTCTCTCTAACACCTGCAGGAACCTCTGTGATGCAGGTCACAGCCACTGATGCCGATGATGATGTGAACACCTACAATGCCGCCATTGCATATACCATCCTCGACCAAGAGCCCAAGTTGCCTCAGGACAACATGTTCACCATCAATAAGCTCACAGGGGTCATCAGTGTGGTCACCACCGGACTGGATCGAGAGGTCAGGGGCTCGAGGTTTCAGTGGGTGTTGAGCAAATGTACATTTCCTCACTGTTTTCAGTTGCCAGTTAGTATGGTGGTGATCTGAGCTTGGTGTCAACACATCTGCCCAGAGGTTTCATGCTGTGGGCAGACCAAGGCGTAAACAGATGGTGAAACGTTCTGTTTCTATGCAAGGGGCGAGAATGGGCCTGTTGTGGCTGTCGGTCCTGACCAGGGTGTGTGTGATCTCTCTGCAGAGTATTCCCAAATACACCCTGACGGTTCAAGCTGCTGACCTTCAAGGCGATGGCTTAAGCACAACGGCAACAGCAGTGATCACAGTCACCGACAGCAACGACAACCCTCCCATCTTCAGCCCTACTGTGGTAATTCTCCAATTCTTTTGATGGTTTCCAAGGAAAAGTCTTTGGTTCACAACTGATTATAGGTGAACACCTAGACACCTTTGGGTTGTCTGAAAGATCACAAGAGTAGGGAGTCGGGTGGTAGCACAGTGTGTTAAGCGCAGGTGGCGCAAAGTGCAAGGACCGGCATGAGGACCCTGGTTCCCCTCCTGTCCTGTCCAACAACGATAACAAAAGGGAATAAATAAATGAAACGCTCTTAAAAAAAGAAAAAAAAACAAAACAAGAGTAGTAAGTCTTGACTTTTCCAACATCCCAATATGAAGAAATCAGTACTATGTGTGTGCTGCCACTCTAGCCTAAGTGCAAGGATTGGGGCCCAAGCCCCCAGCATGCCTCATGAACTGTGAAGCATGTGTGCACCCTCTCTATTCCCTAATTTTATTATTGGGGAATAATAAAAAGGAAAAAATGGCCTCTAGGAGCAGTGGATTTGTAGTGCAGGCACCCAGCCCTAGCAATAACCCCAAAGGCAAAAATCAGCTGTTACATCCAGGCCTTGCCGGGCTAGCTTCGTGGGTGGGAGACAGACGACCAGGGACCCATGGCTGAGCTGGGAACGCAGTTCAATCTCTATTGATGAGCGAGAATGCAGTGCATTCAATCTAATCTCTCTTCATTAGAAAATCCTGTCCTTTATATCTCCTGAGGCAGAAGTGTCAGATGGGAAGAGGAAATACATAGAATAGGGAGTGGGGAGAAGGAAAAAGTCTGCATATCAAGCTTGCATCTAACCAGTGGGGATTAAACCAGTACCCTGTAGGCAGGGAGGGTCTCAGGTAAAGCAGTGATTATGTAAATAGACCACAGCATTAAGCGATGCAAGCGAACCTAAGGTGATGATCAAAACAGAAGAGGTCTTTAGAAGCAGAATTAGAAGGAGACCAACAAGGCAGACAGTGCTGAGTATTGACTAAATGGGTAGTGTGTGTGCCTTCCATGAGTGAGGCCATGGATTCCATCCCCAGCACCACAGGGCACACCTCCTGGTTAAGCGCACAAGGACCCTAGTTCAAGTCCCTGGTTCCCACTGCACAGGGGAAGCTTCACAAATGGTGAAGCAGGGCTGTGGGTATCTCTCTGTCTCTATCTAATAAAGATAGAGGTAGGCGGACCTCTGTGACATAGTGCTTTGTGGTGTCATTTCAGTCTTTCACTTTCAAAACACAGAACAAAAATTGAGCTGGCAAGATAGGTCACCTAGGTAATAATGCACCTGCTTATGTACAATCCAGATTGGATCCTGGCCCCCACTGCACTAGGAAAAACTTCAGTGTTATGATCTGTCTTAAAAGTCAGAGGTAAAGCCTTGGTAATAACAAAACAATGACTGGGCCCACTGAGAACTGTGGAAGAATGTTGAGTGATAGGTAAACCCATGGTAGACAACTGCCTTCCTCAGAGCTGAGATCACAGTCAGCTACTGAACCAGAGTGTGCCAAGGTGACTTGGGGCAGCAGGGTCTTATAAATCTACTTCAGGGGAGTCGGGTGGTGGCATAAAGCACAAGGACTGGCTTAAGGATCCTGGTTTGAGCCCCCGGCTGGAGTCACTTCACAGGCAGTGAAGCAGGTCTGTAGGTGTCTGTCTTTCTCTCCCCCTCTCTGTCTTCCCCTCCTCTCTGTCCTATCCAACAAGATATCAATAACACAACAATGTTAAACAAGGGCAACAAAAGGGAAAATAAATAAATATAAAAATTAAAAAAAAAAAAAGAAAGAAATCTACTTCAGATTCTCAAAGGAGGATAATGCTGAGAAAAGGAGGCCCATAGTTGCCTGAGGCCTCTCTCAAGCCTCCGTATGGCCTGAATTGACCTATCTTCTTTTTTTCTGCAGTATGTAGGGACAGTGCTTGAGAACGAGCCTAATGCCTATATCACCACGCTCAAAGTGACAGATGCTGACATCCCCAACACCCCAGCCTGGGCAGCTGAGTACACCATAGTAAATGATAACCAGGAACCATTTGTCATCACCACAGACCCAGTCACCAACGATGGCATTTTGAAAACAACTAAGGTTTGTATGGTGCTTGGCAAGTTGCAGAAACAGACAACCCAACCAGTGGGCTCCCATGTCCTTCTCAGAAGTAGATAAGCAAAGCATGATGGATGGAAGTGGATCACTGGGGCTTTGCACGGACCCTTAGGCTCATGTTCACTCTAAAACCAAAGAGGCTGGGCTCTCTGTTTTGTTATACTCCTTCTCTGCAATATTATTCTCAATGAGAGAGAACTAGAGCGAGTGTCACTCTGGCACATGCGATGCCTGGGACCGAACACTTCAGAGCCCAACACTGTATCTACTGTGCCATCTCCCAGGCCACTCTGCAATGTTTGCCAGCCTACCTATGTCCATTTTGCAAATGGGAAGGATAATAAGTTCATGCTATTTATCTGGATTATTATAGAGCCAAGACATATGACTTTCTGAAAGATTTTTTGGAAACTTAAAAATTGAGAAGTTGGGCATTTTTCCTTGTTAGTCAGAGTTCACAAACCCTTCAGTTCTGAATTACTTAGTATGTAATCCTGCCTCCCATTGAACATCTGATGCCAACATCTCCTGTTATTCCGTTAACAAAAGAAAGATTAGTAATTCATGTCCTTTGAGCGTATTTCCATTTCCTACTTAATTATCTGAGTCTGAGCCACCCAGATCACACAGATAGGAAGTCAAATGGCATCTGATGTTGTTGCTGATTGATTGTAAACTCTGTGTTCCTGGCATCAAACAGTGTATAGTTAGTGAGGTCTTGGCATTCGTCTGTTGTTGCAAAGACATACTTTCATTGGTCTAGGGTAAATGACTTAAAAGAAGTCCTACTTTCTATTAACTGAGGTTTCCATTCGAGTTTTTTGTTTGTTTGTTTGTTTTCTCAATGCTAATATGGCTGCAATTGAATTACTGGAAACTGCTGAAAATCTTGGCGCCCAGGCTCAGCCTCTGAAATCACTATTTTTACCGGTTAAGGTCAGAGTTAGACATTATTGCTCTTGAAGCATCCTCAGGTTGTTTTATGTTAACAGAAGATAAACCTTATTTTTCATTACCCCCCTCCTTTAGGGTTTAGATTTTGAGACCAAGCAGCAGTATATTCTGTATGTGGAAGTGAAGAACCAGGTACCTTTTGTGGTCCAGCTCCCCACCTCCACAGCAACCGTCACTGTGGATGTGCAGGATGTGAATGAAGCCCCCATTTTCCTGCCTCCACAAAAGAGAGTGGATGTGCCTGAAGACATAGGCGTGGGCCAGGAAATCACAGCCTACACTGCTCAGGATCCAGACAAGTTTATGACACAGAAGATAACGTAAGTGCTAAGGCTTTAACACTGATTTGCAGTGCCTGAGTGCATAAAATACTTAGTTTGGCAGGGGAGATTGCTTATCTTTGGCATAACCACTATGCAAGTCTGAGGTTCAGTCGCTGGCACCACAGTAAGCTAGGTCTGAACAGTACTCTAGTGAAAAAAATTTCTTTAAAAAAGTACTTAGCTCATGGTATTTTTTTTCATCGTTGACCTATACAAGACTCTAATTTTTGACTCGCTTATTTAAGGAGAGACACTAGAACAGTATTCCAGTTTATACAGTACTAAGGATTGAACCCAAGACCTCACTAACATGACCTGGAACCTCAGCTCTCCAGAGCCCTACCCCACTAAGGAAAGATAGAAACAGGCTGGGGGTATGGATGGACCTGCCAGTGTCCAGCTGAGAAGCAATTACAGGAGTTAGAACTCCAACCATCTGCACCCCATAAAGAATTTTGGTCCATATTCCTAGAGAGGCAAATGTTAGGGAAGGATGATCAGAAGGCTCTGAATTCCATCAGGACCCTGAGCTAGAAAAGAGAAGGACATTCAGAAGTAGTAGGTGTGACTTAGGAAGTGAAGGCAGAAACAAATATATATGAATATAAATATAGTTACAGAAATAATAGCCCATATCTGTGATCTTGGGATAACTAATGCAATTTCCAAAGGGAGGAATGGGGGACACAGAAATCTGGTGGTGGGAAAGGTGTGGAATTATAAGACAGCAGGGGTATAAGTCAATATTAAATCACTAATAGAAAAACTTAAAAAAAAGTTTTCTACCTCTGAGTAACATCCTCGGCTCTGAGAGTTTGCTTTTAAAAATATAGGCTCAGGGCAGTTATTGCTTCAGGCAAATTAGATTGGGGTGAGAGCACCACCACAAGCCAGAGGTAAGTAGTAATCTGGTTTACAAAAAGTATTGATAGATGCCAGCCAAATCTATTGTTGAATCTTACTGAGTCTGATATACTCTATTATCTTTCCCTAGATGATTGCTTAATTACAAAGAGGAAAAAGATGCCTTTTCCGTAAGGAGGATTAGTGGTCTCTCACCAATAAAATAATAGTGATTGTTGAGAACACCGCATTACCCCACTTCCATAACCAGATTCAAATCATGAGAAAACTCATCACACAAAGCCTAAAATTAGGGGGTAACTACAAAACTAGGTTACACATTTGAAAAAGGCTAATTCTGAATTAATGGACACTCAAGAGACTGGGCAACTAAATACCACATGGTTTCATAGATGGGATCATGAATCAGTGGTGAGGTTGCTCTGAAGGGTGGTATTTGGGAGGAATCTGAAAATGCACCATATCTTTTTATTTATTAGAGGAGAGGAGGAGATAGAACATTCACCTGGCATAGGCAGTGCAGGGAGCTGAACTCCAGGCCCCAATTCTTTTTTAAACTTTTTGGATAGGACAGAGAAATTGAGAGGAGAGGGAGAGACACCAGCTTTACCACTTGTGAAGCAGCCCCCCTAACAGGTGGGGAGTCAGGGGCTCGAACTGGGATCCTTCCGCTTCATACTATGTGCACTTAACCCAGTGTGCCACTGCCAGACCCCAGTTCTTTATCCATTGGGTCACATATGCCATATCTTAATGGTATATTCCCTAAAATTAAAAATCAAATAGTCTATTCTTAGGAGGTCATAGATTGAGGTATTTGTGAGTAGAAAGAAAAAACAGGTCTGCAAATTCATTCTCAAATGTAAAAAAAAGTGAATACACCAAAACCAGACTCTACAGAAAGTATATTTTTAAGATTTGATTTGGAGAGAGAAAGTAGAGAATGGATGACTCTGATTAATGCATCAGATACTCAGGTTCTGTGCTCTCACAATCAGCTTAGCTATTGATAGTTTCCTGGCTGCAGGTTTGACATTTTTAAAAATGACAAAAGTTGGCAGCAAGTATTTCGGCAAAGCGGTACCTTAATCTTCTTCAATGGCCTTCTGTCTTGTCATGTCCATCCTAAAACTGCTTGTACCCTTTCAGATATCGAATCTGGAGGGACAGTGCCAATTGGCTGGAGATTAATCCAGAGACTGGCACCATCGTTACTCGGGCAGAGTTGGACAGAGAGAACTCTGAGCATGTGAAGAACAGCACATACACGGCCCTCATCATAGCCACTGATGATGGTAAGGAAATGTTTCTCATCAGGTCATGGCTGCGTCACACCCCTGGCCGCCTTTGCCCTCACCCTTCCTTTTGAGTTTATTTCCTAACGATGTCACATATAAAATTTAAGTCAAACCAAAGTATCTTTTCATTGGTCCTTTCTGCTGGAACCTCACTTCTTTCCCACAGGAGTCAAAATGCCTGTTTAGCTATAGGGTCCAAACCTAGTACTTGCATATTAAAAGATCCCTGGTTTGCATTCATGGCGAAGCAGCACACTACCCACGTGAGCTACCTCAGCAGCCCCATCTACTTTTTTTTTTATTGTTGTTGTAGCTATTATTGTTATAGTTATTGATGTCGTCATTGTAGGTAGGACACAGAAATGGAGAGAAGAGGGGAAGAGAAAGATAGACACCCGCAGACCTGCTTCACTGCCTGTGAAGCGACCTCCCCATCTACTTTTTGTGTATTAGAATTTATCTGACAAAATAATCCCCATCTGATTATGAATTAATTAGTGTATAAACATGTTGCATGTGTAAGGTCCATGACCAGTAAAGCAGCAGCTTTGTATGTGTGTGTGTGTGTGTGTGTGTGTATAAATTTTATATATGAATTTTAAATATATATATATATATATATATATAAATTTTAAATCATCTTTATTAGATAGAGACAGTCAGAAATCTAGAGGGAAGGGGGTGACAGAGAAGAAGAGAGATGCCTGCAGCCCTGCTTCACCACTCGCAAAGCTTTCTCCCTGAAGGGTGGAGACTGGGGTCTTGAACCTGAGTCCTTATGCACTGTAACATGTGCACTACCACCCAGCCCCCAAAATATATATTTTTATATTTATTTTCTAGGCTCTCCTGCTGCCACTGGAACAGGAACCCTTCTCCTGAACCTCCTTGATGTGAATGACAATGGCCCTGTGCCAGAGCCCCGAGCCATGGCCTTCTGCCAAAAGAATCCAGAACCTCACATCATCAAGATCAGTGATCCTGATCTTCCTCCCAACACATCTCCCTTCACAGCAGAACTGACCCATGGGGCAAGTGTCAACTGGAGCATTGAGTACAATGATGCAGGTGGGAACTTACAATGTGACTCCAATGTTTTGTTCTGGCTCCTGTGCTTTCTCCACCAAATAATTTTTTTTGTTATCTGGATTATTTCTGGGACTTGGTACCTACAACTTTACCACTGCTGGTGGCTGGGTTTTTTTTTTTTTTAATTGGTTCGCAAAATTATAAGATAAAGGGTTAGAGACAGAAGTGGAGAGATTCCCCTTTGCAGGCACTCCTGGATGATAATATGTGCAGTCCGTCACCACCACACCCCTGTTCTATAAATATTTTATTCTAGTAGCCAGGCAGATGGTCCATTGGTAGAGAACAGGACATGCAAGAATAAAGCCCTGGGTTTAATCTTAAGCACTGAATATGTTATAGTGATTTCTGGTAGATTCTCTCTCTTTTTTTGACACCAGGGTTTTGTCAATGGGACTTTGTGCCTGGACTATGAATCCACTTCTCCCAGTGGCCACTTTTTTCCTATTTTTATTTGAGAGGGGAGAGAAAAACACCTACAGATCTGCTTCTCATTGAAGCACTCTCCCTGTAGGTAGGGAGTGGGAGCTTGAACCTGGGTCCTCCACTACCCTCTGATTTCTTTAAAAAAATATTTTAGGTGGTACATCTGGTTGAGCACTCATGTTACCATACCTATGGCCCAGGTTTGAGACACCTGCAGGGGGGGTTGCTTCATAAGTGGTGAAGCAGATCTGCAGGTGTCTTTCTCTTCCCCTCTCACTTTCTTTGTCCTATCCAACAACAGCGGCAACAAAATGGGAAAAATAGCCTCCAGGAGCAGTGGATTCATAGTGCTGGCATATATATATGTATTTAATGATTCTATAATGAACTCTCCCCCCCCCCCCATCTCATCATTTGTTTCTGTTTCCTCCAGCTCAGGAATCTCTCATTTTCAAGCCAAAGAGAACCTTAGAGGTGGGTAAATACAAAATAAACCTCATGCTCTCAGATAACCAGAACAAAGACCAGGTGACTACATTGGAAGTGCAAGTGTGCGACTGTGATGGGACTGTCAGCAACTGCAGGAAGGCCATTGCAGTCGCTGCCGCTGGACTCGAAGTCCCTGCCATTCTGGGGATTCTTGGAGGAATCCTTGCTTTTCTAAGTAAGTGTTGCTAACAAGCATTTCAGCCTTTCTCTAAAGTAGAGAGGAGTGTGCTGTTACTGAAATTGCTAAAGCTAAGACATCCTGCTCTCTGCCAGCAGAGGACCCAGTCCTTCTGTTATCCCTCTCTCTTAATCACAGCACTGCTCAGCTGTGGCTTTTGGTGTGCCAAGGATTCGACCCAGGATCCCAGAATCTCTGGCATGAAAAATCTTTATGTAATAATCATGCATAGAAGGCTGGAGAAATAGCATTAAGGATTCTGACATAGTTTGCCATAAGGTCACAAGTTCAAGCCCTTGGTCTGTGTAAAGAGGAAGCTCCAGGAGCAGTGAAGCAGTGCTACGGCATTTTTCTTTCTCTTACCTTTTTAAAAAAAGTGTGAGATCCTAAGTTTCATTGGGACTATTGCATTTGCCAGATGCTCTGGCTCTTTTTCTGCATAAATAAATCAGATGGGAGTGGTGGAAGAGCGTATGTGCAAAGCTTCAGTTAAAACCCTGTTGGTACAGGGATGGAGAGACAGGAAAATGAACCAAGAGGCTCAAACATACACATTATCATTAGCGAAGCCTCCGCAAATTTTTTATTATTATATAGAGACAGACACCTGCAGCCCTGCTTCACCACTTGTGAAGCTTTCCCCCTGCAGGTGAGGACCAGGGGCTTGAACCTGGGTCCTAAATTGTGTTTATTATTGAATTTAGAGGGAGAGACCCCTGCAGATGGGGGCTTAAACCTGCGTCCAGGTGCACCACTGGCCCCTATGTTATATTTCTTATTTATTGGTTATATTGCTATAATAGGTTAGATAGTTATTAGAAAAATCAAGTGCTTTCCCCCCCCCCCCATTTATAATGCTAACTATGTAATCATGTGCCTCAAATAACCTGTTAGTCAGTGACAACTGCATATGCAGTGGTAGCCTGGCTATGCCGGCCATGTCTGTGGAAGTGAGATTTCTCAGTGTATCCCCAGCACTAAGTGACACATGATGACTTGGGAAAATAAGCAGATTATAAAGCTTATTGCCATGATCATCTTCAAGAGAAAAAAATTACCAGTTGGATATGGCAGGCCTGATGCTCCAGGCTCAATCCTCTGCTCCTCACCTACAGGGGTCTCTTTCCCTCTCTGTCTCTACACAATAATAAATTAAACTGGGGGGGGGGGTCAGGTAATTTCACAAGTCTATGTGTCCCCCTTGTATTAGATTATAATTATATGTGTGTTAGTCACATTTAGGCTAACGCAGCCCTACACACACCCCTCCAGGGGCTCCCTCTCTGCCTGAGTTCTGCATGCCCCCCACTTGCTATGCTATAGCCACAGTGACCTGACTTTTGCCCTGAACACTTTCTTCAAGAATTTGGTCATAAGGATCCTAGTTCGAGCCCCCAGCTCCCCACCTGCAGGGGAGTCGCTTCACAGGCGGTGAAGCAGGTCTGTAGGTGTCTTTTTCTCTGTCCTATACAACAACAAAAAACAGTGGCAACAAAAGGGGAAAAAAAATAAACCAGGTGCTTCCCAAATTCTTTACTATTCAGTAAAAGGCCACACTTGCACTTGCTTCTTCCTAGTTGTCTATTCTGTTGAGTAAAGAGTATTGACTTCAGGGACATGAGCAACTATATCTGACCTTGACTCCCTTCCCATTCCAGTCCTGCTCCTGCTGCTTCTGCTGTTTATTCGGAGAAGACGAGTGGTCAAAGAGCCCTTGTTGGCCCCAGATGATGACACCCGAGACAATGTCTATTACTATGATGAAGAAGGAGGTGGAGAAGAGGACCAGGTGGGCTTTTGAAACCAAAATGAAAAACTTAATGGCAATTTGCTTATTTGAGAGTAGGTGGTCATTTGTAATAGCTGTTTATTATTAAATTTTTAATGGATAGAGACAAATCAGAAGGGGAGGTAGAAAGAAAGACACCTGCAAGTGGGGACTGGAGGCTTGATTCAGGTCCTTGCACATTATGACATGTGCACTTAACCAGATTTACCACCCCACGGCCTTATCCAGAAAAAATTGACATTTGTTATTAGCCACCATCATTAATAGTTCATTGAATATTATGAGGCACAAAGCAGCTAAGTAACTTTCCTCAAGCCACACAGCAAGGAAGCAGTAGTCTTGATCATTGAAAATACCAACAATAGGGCCAGGCAATGGCACACCTGGTTAAGTGCACAGGGACCCAGGTCCTCTTGCAGGGGAAAGCTTCACAAGTGAAGCAGGGCTGCCTCACCCTCTTTATCCAATAATAAATTAAAATATTTTTAAAAATACCAACACTGATTTTTACCAGAGCATTACTCAGCTGTGGCTTATGGTAGTGACTGGGGGGAGTTTAACAGATTTGGGGCCTTGGATATGGAAGTTGTCTGCATACCTATTATGTTATCCCCTACCCCTTGTTACTGTTTTGCTACCAGGGTTTATCACTGGAGCTCTATGCCTGCACAATACTACCATTCCCTGGTAGCACACACACCCCCCACCCCTTTTTTACTTTTGATTAACAGTGAGAAGTCAATCTGTTTTGTCTCTCCCAAGCTCAATTTTTGCTTTTGGGTAGTTGTGGAACTAGTCTTAGCTATCCTGATGTTGGAGTTTTCAGACAATTTTTTGAAAACATATTTAGAAAGAGAAACAGGATTTAACAGCCCTGCTTTTTGATTCAGCTCATAGAGAGACACAGCTAGCTGAGTTGTGAGGTCTCTAGAATGGCAACTCCTTGCTTTGCACCACATGGTTCCAGGTTATGACTATAGTAAGGCTGCAGAACCTTCAGGCAGGCTGGGACAGCTGTTGACCTTAGCTAGTGCCTACGTGTTTGGGGGCTGCTATAATAAAATACCCTAGGATTCGACTTCCGGAGGCGGAGCTACGAGCAGCAGATCGCTTTCTCTCCTCTCCTCTCCTCTCCCGGATCAACTAGGAATACCAAAGGAGACCACCCGGACCGAAACAAGACAGGACTAGAATGACCACAGAAACCCAGTAAATCACCCGTGAGTACAAACACGCGTGGCTGGTGACAGAGAGGAGAGGGGGGCCTAAGGAGAGATTAAGTGACTGCTAACAGTTCGACAGTCTGTCAGTGGAGACACCACCTCCAGTCTGCTCCACCAACAAGGGGACAGCTGAAGGGAGGAAAGAACTCCCCAGAGACTCACCAAGTACAACTCTGAGTCTCCATTGCTACTGCCCTCAGAATCTGGAGCAGCAACAGGGAGGGACACCAGGGCACAGAGATCTAACCGGGAAACTCAGGAGAAGACCTATACCTCGGTGGCATAGCTGAAGGGCTTTGAAAGTCTCTTTGCATAACCACTGGATTATCTCTGCCACACCCTGCTTTATCTCTTGGTCAGGAGTCATTGATTAAGCCAAGAAGCCTATTGATAGTTTAAAAGCCCTCAGGCTACCATAGCCTACAGGGGAAAAAAAAAAAGGCTTTTACACCACTGAACTCCAACTCAGGGATTGAAAAAACTGTTAACTTATATAAAATGGTTAAAACAACAAGAAAAAATAATGGAGACTCGAACCAGGACAAGAGTCCAGCTAAAAGTCCTCCAGAGGGCGAAGCACAAAACAACGAGTTCAACATCCAAACATTAGCTAAGGAAATAATAACAGGAGTGAGTAAAGAATTTGAAAAAATTGTAATCAGAACTGCAGGAACAACAAATGAGAATATGGAAGAAAATTCTAATTATCTCATGGTTATTAGAGAGCTGAAAGCTGAAATTTCTGAGCTAAGAAGGCAACTAGCTGAACAAGCTAAAACAGTATCAGAGCAGGGCAACAAAATAGATGAACTCCAGAAAGCAGTAGAGGGCAGAGAGAATAGAATCAATGAGGCTGAAGACAGAATTAGCAAGATTGAGGATGAATTAGAGACAACTAAAAAAGAAGTAAGAGATCTCAAAAAGAGATTAAGAGATGCTGAAAACAACAACAGAGTCCTATGGGATGACTTCAAAAGAAACAATATACGCATTATTGGCTTACCAGAGGAAGAAAGAGAAGGGGAGGAAGAAAGCGTTCTCCAGGCCATAATAGCTGAAAATTTCTCTAGTCTAGACAACACCAAAGACATAAAGATTCAAGAAGCCCAGAGGGTCCCAAACAGAATTAACCCAGACCTAAAGACACCAAGACATGTCATACTTAGATTGGAAAGGAATAAGGATAAAGAAAGGATCCTGAAGGCTGCAAGAGAAAAACAAAGAGTCACCTACAAAGGAAAACCCATAAGATTAGCAGCAGACTTCTCCATACAAACACTACAGGCCAGAAGAGAATGGCAAGATATCTATCGAGTGCTCAATGAGAAAGGCTTTCAGCCAAGAATACTATATCCTGCTAGATTGTCATTCAGACTAGATGGAAGCATCAAAACCTTCTCAGACAAGCAACAGTTGAAGGAAGCAACCATCACCAAGCATGCCTTGAAAGAAGTTCTGAAAGGTTTCCTATAAACAACCAGACCACCACAAATAGGACATATATCAAAACACTCTAAAACTCTACAAGAATGGCGTTAAAATATCTTCAATCTTTGATATCAATAAATGTGAATGGCCTGAATTCACCTATTAAAAGACACAGAGTAGGAAGATGGATCAGAAAACACAACCCAACAATATGTTTTCTACAGGAAACTCATCTAACGCAACAAGACAAACACAGACTTAAAGTGAAAGGATGGAAAACTATCATACAAGCCAATGGCCCACAAAAAAGGGCAGGAACAGCTATTCTCATATCTGACATGATAGACTTTAAAATACATAAGATTAAAAAAGATAGGAATGGACACTACTTAATGCTCAGAGGATCAGTCAATCAAGAGGACTTAACAATTATTAATATCTATGCACCCAATGAGAAGCCATCTAAATACATCAAACTTCTACTGAAAGAGCTACAGCAATATATTAACAGTAACACAATCATAGTAGGGGACTTCAACACCCCACTATCTCAACTTGACAGATCATCCAGGCAGAAAATCAGTAAAGACATAAGGGAGCTAAATGAAGAGATAGATAAACTAGAACTATTGGACATTTTCAGAGTCATTCATCCCAAGAAACTGGAATACACATTTTACTCAAATCCACATGGATCATTCTCAAGGATAGACCATATGTTAGGCCACAAAGACAGCATCAGCCTATTCAAGAGCACTGAAATCATCCCAAGCATCTTCTCAGACCACAGTGGAATTAAACTAACACTTAACAATCAACAAAAGATTAGTAACAGTGCCAAAATGTGGAAGCTCAACAGTACACTTCTTAACAACTTCTGGGTCAAAGAGGAAATCAAGGAAGAAATCAAAATGTTTCGAGAGTTCAATGAAAATGAAGACACAAGCTATCAAAATATTTGGGACACAGCTAAAGCAGTCCTAAGAGGGAAGTTCATAGCTATACAAGCACACATTAGGAAACAAAAAAAGGCACAAATAAACAGCCTGATTGCACATCTTAAAGACCTAGAAGAAGAACAACAAAGGAACCCTAAAGCAACCAGAAGGACAGAAATTACTAAAGTTAGGGCAGAAATAAATAACATTGAGAATAGGAAAACCATACAAAAGATCAATGAAAGTAAATGTTGGTTCTTCGAAAGAGTAAACAAAATCGACAAACCTTTAGCCAGACTCACAAAACAAAAAAGGGAGAAGACCCAAATAAATCGGATAGTAAATGAAAGAGGAGATATCACAACAGACACTGCAGAAATTCAACATATCATGCGAGGCTTCTATGAACAACTATATGCCACCAAGTTAGAGAACCTGGAAGAAATGAATGATTTCCTAGATACCTACCAACTTCCAAAACTAAGTAAAGAGGAAGTGGACAACATGAACAGGCCCATCACAGCTAATGAAATTGAAACAGTTATCAAAAATCTTCCCAAAAATAAAAGTCCTGGACCAGATGGTTTTACAAATGAATTCTACAAAACTTTCAAAGAAGAACTAATACCTCTACTTTTAAAAGTCTTCCAGAAGATTGAAGACACTGGAATACTCCCTGCCAGCTTCTATGAAGCCAACATCACCCTGATACCAAAAGCAGACAGGGACACAACCAAAAAAGAAAACTACAGACCAATATCTCTGATGAACATAGATGCGAAAATATTGAACAAAATTCTAGCCAACCGGATACAGCAGTATATCAAAAAGATTGTTCATCATGACCAAGTGGGGTTTATCCCAGGCATGCAAGGTTGGTTTAATATACGTAAATCAATCAGTGTGATCCACCACATCAACAAAAGCAAGACCAAAAACCACATGGTCATATCAATAGATGCAGAGAAAGCCTTTGACAAAATACAACATCCCTTTATGATCAAAACACTACAAAAAATGGGAATAGATGGAAAATTCCTGAAGATAGTGGAGTCTATATATAGCAAACCTACAGCCAACATCATACTCAATGGTGAAAAACTGGAAGCATTTCCCCTCAGATCAGGTACTAGACAGGGCTGCCCACTATCACCATTACTATTCAACATAGTGTTGGAAGTTCTTGCCATAGCAATCAGGCAGGAGCAAGGAATTAAAGGCATACAGATTGGAAGAGAAGAAGTCAAACTCTCCTTATTTGCAGATGACATGATAGTATACATGGAAAAACCTAAGGAATCCAGCAAGAAGCTTTTGGAAATCATCAGGCAATACAGTAATGTGTCAGGCTATAAAATTAACATTCAAAAGTCAGTGGCATTCCTCTATGCAAACACTAAGTTAGAAGAAATTGAAATCCAGAAATCAGTTCCTTTTTCTATAGCAACAAAAACAATAAAATATCTAGGAATAAACCTAACCAAAGAAGTGAAAGACTTGTATACTGAAAATTATGAGTCACTACTCAAAGAAATTGAAAAAGACACAAAGAAGTGGAAAGATATTCCATGCTCATGGGTTGGAAGAATTAACATCATCAAAATGAATATATTACCCAGAGCCATCTACAAATTTAATGCTATCCCCATCAAGATCCCAAGCACATTTTTTAGGAGAATAGAACAAATGCTACAAATGTTTATCTGGAACCAGAAAAGACCTAGAATTGCCAAAACAATCTTGAGAAAAAAGAACAGAACCGGAGGCATCACACTGCCAGATCTCAAACTGTATTATAAGGCCATTGTCATCAAAACTGCTTGGTACTGGAACATGAACAGACACACTGACCAGTGGAATAGAATTGAGAGCCCAGAAATGAGGCCCCACACCTATGGACATCTAATCTTTGACAAAGGGGCCCAGACTATTACATGGGGAAAGCAGAGTCTCTTCAACAAATGGTGTTGGAAACAATGGGTTGAAACATGCAGAAGAATGAAGCTGAATCACTGTATTTCACCAAACACAAAAGTAAATTCCAAGTGGATCAAGGACTTGGATGTTAGACCAGAAACTATCAGATACATAGAGGAAAATATTGGCAGAACTTTTTTCCGCATAAATTTTAAAGACATTTTCAATGAAACGAATCCAATTACAAGGAAGACTAAGGCAAGTATAAACCTATGGGACTACATCAAATTAAAAAGCTTCTTCACAGCAAAAGAAACCACTACCCAAATCAAGAGACCCCTCACAGAATGGGAGAAGATCTTTACATGCCATACATCAGATAAGAGTTTAATAACCAACATATATAAGGAGCTTACCAGACTCAACAACAAGACAACAAATAACCCCATCCAAAAATGGGGGGAGGAATTGGACAGAATATTCACCACAGAAGAGATCCAAAAGGCCGAGAAACACATGAAAAAATGCTCCAAGTCTCTGATTGTCAGAGAAATGCAAATCAAGACAACAATGAGATATCACTTCACTCCTGTGAGAATGTCACACATCAGAAAAGGTAACAGCAGCAAATGCTGGAGAGGATGTGGGGTCAAAGGAACCCTCCTGCACTGCTGGTGGGAATGTCAATTGGTCCAACCTCTGTGGAGAACAGTCTGGAGAACTCTCAGAAGGCTAGAAATGGACCTACCCTATGACCCTGCAATTCCCCTCCTGGGGATATATCCTAAGGAACCCAACACATCCATCCAAAAAGATCTGTGTACACATATGTTCTTGGCAGCACAATTTGTAATAGCCAAAACCTGGAAGCAACCCAGGTGTCCAACAACAGATGAGTGGCTGACCAAGTTGTGGTATATATACACAATGGAATACTACTCAGCTGTAAAAAATGGTGACTTCACCGTTTTCAGCCGATCTTGGATGGACCTTGAAAAAATCATGTTGAGTGAAATAAGTCAGAAACAGAAGGATGAATATGGGATGATCTCACTCTCAGGCCGAAGTTGAAAAACAAGATTAGAAAAAAAAAACACAAGTCGAACCTGAAATGGAATTGGAGTATTACACCAAAGCAAAAGACTCTGGGGTGGGTGGGTGGGTGGGGAGAATACAGGTCCATGAAAAATGATGAATTAAATAGTGGGGGTTGTATTGCTAAATGGGGATCTGGGGAATGTTATGCATGTAAAAAAAAAAAAAAAAAAGAAGTAGAAACGCAAAGCAGAAATTGACTGAGTTTGGAGTATGGCACCAAAGTAAGAAATCAGAAGTATACTAGAGTTTGCAGTGAGTACCTCCCTAATACTACCTCTCCACTTTTCCAAGCTTTGGGTCCATGATTGCACAACAATTTGTTTGGCTTTGTATGTTAACTCTCTTTTCAGTCACCAGGTTCCAGGTATCATCAGGATGCCAGCCAGACTTCCCTGGATTGAAGACACCACCAATGTGTCCTGGAGCTCAGCTCCCCCAGAGACCCATCCTACTAGGGAAAGAGAGAGGCAGACTGGGAGTATGGACCGACCAGTCAACGCCCATGTTCAGCGAGGAAGTTATTATGCTTCTGGTGACCCATAATAACAAAAGGAACTGTGGGATGTCTAGAGGAGGGCCTGATGCCCCTTTCTCAGGGCTCCCCAAACATTCAAGGTCTGTCAGCTGGATTCAACCTGAAGAAAGACTGGCACATGCAATTTCCTTCATTATGGACTGCCAGAGTAATCCAAAGTGCACTTAAAGCCTTAGCTTTTGTCATATATTTAAATTTCCTTTGATAAATAACATGACAAAAATGAGCACTGATTGACTGATGTTTCTCAAAGGATAGGATGAAGAAGTGAAAACTTGCTGAATAACGTAATATTACTAATGCAAAAAAGAGAAAAAAGCAATAAGGTACCATAATCTACATGTGCTACATTTCCTTCCAGTGCTAGTTCCCAGTATAAGTTTGTGAATACCATCATCTAAAATCAAAAAACCATCCTGTGATTATGACTGTTTCTTTTTTACTCATCACTATACCGTTTTCTTCAAAGGACTTTGACTTGAGTCAGCTGCACAGGGGCCTGGATGCTCGGCCTGAAGTGACTCGCAATGATGTAGCACCAACTCTGATGAGTGTACCCCAGTATCGACCCCGCCCCGCCAACCCAGATGAAATTGGAAACTTCATCGATGAAGTAAGTAAAAGCAGAACCAAATGCAAGATCAGTTATAGCAAAAGAAAGCATTCTTAGATCCTTTCCCTAAACATATTATCTCTCAGCAACCCCATCCACCTTTTTTTTTTTTTTTTGCCTCATCTGAATTTCAGAACTAAGGAACTCTTAGATTTGGTCTTAGTATGCGAGAACCAAGAAATGCTTGAAAAGATCTAGTAGAAATGAAACTGAAGTAATTTATAGATTTAAAGTAGATCCTATTTGGTTTCAGTAGTGCCCCTGTCTACTGGTTGGGATTTGATGTTAAATATGTATAACAATTTATTTGAATACCAGAGAAATAACATCTGTATTATATGTACTCATACACTGCTAATGCCAGGAGTTTAAGGAGGAGTAATCTTGGTCGTGCTGGGTAAGTAGTCACCACTGACTGCTATACAACCCAGGGACATGATAGATCCTTGATCTCTCTCTCTTGTTCACAGTCACAAGTGTTTGCCACAGTTCTAGGAGTTCTATTCGGAAAGGCACCACAGTAGACACCTTCCAGCAAGCTTTTGTACATGATACTGTTGGTCAGAACTGTGCTAAGATTATCCTTATCTAAAGTGATCAGCTAAAAAAAAGTAGCATTCTTCCTTAACCTACACCTTGTTCGCTTGCATTGTTACTAGAATGATTTTCAGAGCCAGTTACACTTTTTCTCATAAGAGAGATTGTTACTGCAGTGGGTTAAGCACAGGTGGTGTAAGGATCCCGGTTCGAGCCCTGGCTCCCCACCTGCAGGGGAGTTGCTTCACAGGCGGTGAAGCAAGTGTCTCTCTCTGTCCTATCTAACAATGACGACAACAACAATAAAACAAAAAGGGCAACAAAGGAATAAATATAATTTTTTTTTTTTTTTTTTTTTAGAAATTCTTAAGTAACTGAAATACATCCATTCTAGCCACTGGAAGGACCAGTTTCAACCATCCTTGTTAGACAGGTTTTCCCTTGATTCATATTTATTTGCATATCACCACAACTGGTTGTAGCTTTTTAAAATTAGAAACACCGTTTGCCATTTTCTTGTTTAAATTATGGAAAAGTATGATATTCCTCTTTTTTTTTTTTAGAACCTAAAGGCAGCTGATAGTGACCCCACCGCCCCCCCTTATGACTCCCTACTCGTCTTTGATTATGAAGGAAATGGTTCTGAAGCTGCTAGTCTGAGCTCCCTGAATTCCTCGGAGTCAGACCAAGACCAAGACTATGACTACCTGAACGAGTGGGGCAATCGCTTCAAGAAGCTGGCAGATATGTATGGAGGTGGTGAGGATGACTAGGGGACTCACCCAAAGACAAATATATTAATAAGTTTTGGTTATCGTTCAGTTCCCTTTGCTTCACATGAATTCCCAGGAGAAAGTGAAACAGGATAGTTATGTGTTTTTACTTGATAGCTACAATCTGATTTGTTAGATTTTTTACTTACAAATCTCTTTCTTCACTTTTAGGACAAAATTATGTAAAGATCCCCAAGATCTTAAAGAGAAGGGTTTATTGCCCTATTGATTTTGTATATATTCAATTTTTGGTTTGGATATTAGAACATGGGAGGAAAAAAGGATTCTACTCCGTTATTACAGCAGACAGGAGTTTTCTGATGCAGAAATTACTGAGTTCTTTTAGTGTAGCAGGCCAAAAACCTTTCAAAGATATTTTGATATGGGCTTACTTTGGGTAATGTCTTTCTAGGGTCCTTAAGCTCTAAAACGGACTCGAACAGAAAAGTGTGTCAGTTTCCACTGTCACTAAAACAAGAGTCAGAGTAGTGCACAATGTGCTTTAGCCAAAGATGGTTTGTCACAGCAGAGGGGACACATGAAAAGTGAGCAGCGACTGCTTCCAAGATGCTAGAAGAACCTCAACCTTTGTTTCCTACCAGAAGCCATAGACAATTTTTAATCCAAGGAGTGGACTTCCCAAGTGCCTACCTTTGCTGATGATGTGAAAACCGACAGTATCTTTTCCTTAGAAGCAAAAAGAAAACACAGATCCAAGAAACGTATTGGAAGGACCTTGATTTGTATCTGTTAATATCTAAGTTGCTTTGTCAGCTCTCCTCTATTTTTAGAAGAAAAAGATCCTTACAATCACTACTTTTCACTGTCTTGATCTTTTAGTACAGAAGGAATGTCACTAGTTTGAGTGTGTGTGGGTGCTGATATATACGTTTTTTAAAATTTTCTTTGAGGGGTGGAAAACAGTTCAGGCTGAGAACTTTATTCTTAAGTATTCATTTTTATAAAATTTATTAAAATTTTTTGCTAATCCTTTGTCAAATGTTTTACTTGATTACATACACCCCAGAACTCGATGGGAGCAGAGTGAATGTAAGAGAAGCTATACTCATTTGGTCACTTTACATGAAAAAAATCCCCACATCTGGTGAAAACAGGGGCTGGCTCAGTATGGTGGGGGCCAGGCTACCCAAGTAAGCTTCTGATGGCCCACATTCAAGAGTGGATTGCTGAGATACACGATAATTCTTAGGTTTTTGAGAAATTCATGACTCCAATGTTGGGAATGAAGACTTAATTTTTTTTTTAGTTGTCCGGAACATGGCGCAGTGAATAAAGTGTTGGACTCTAAATCATGAGGTCTTGAGTTTGATCCCTGGCAGCACATGTACCAGAGTAATATATGGTTCTCTCTCTCATAAAGTTAAAAAAAGTTCTTAATTTTTTTTTCTAATATAAAGACCGTACCCTTAGATCAAGTACTATATCTAGAAATTTAACAAAGGTTCGGTGGGAAAGGACTGTTTAACAGAACACTGCTTGGCTCTGGCTCCTGGCAATGTGCAGGTGACTGAACCTGCGACTGTGGAGCTTCAGGAATATTTTCGTTTTTCTTTGGATTTAAAATATCTCAAGCGGTCTAGAAGTACTACATGCATGAGATCCCAAGTTCATTCCTTGGCATTGCATGTGCCAAAGTGATGGCTCTGGTTCTCTCATTAATAAACCTTAAGAATAAATCCTGATATATAAGGTCAAATAATATTCTGGTTACTAGTACATACCATTTAAGAAGAAATGACTTGGGAGTCAAGTGGTAGCACAGTGGGTTAAGCACACTTGGTGCAGGGACTGGCATAAGGATCCCGGTTCGAGCCCCTGGCTCCCCACCTACAAGGGTGTCACTTCACAGCCGGTGAAGCAGGTCTGCAGCTGTCTTTCCCCTTGTCTTCCCTTCCTCTCTCTGTCCTATCTAACAATGACAACAAAAGAGAAAAAAAGTTTAAAAAAGAGGAAGAAATGACTTCAATAAATGGCTATGGGGAAATAGGATATCCACATGCATAAGAATAAGGTAGCGTCTACCTTTATATCAACTACAAAAACATGAGTGAAAGACCCTATTATCAGAAAAAAAAATAATTGGTGATCATCAAAATGTTTGTTCATGACCCAGGGAGTGGTACAGTGGGTAGCACACTGGACTCCTGAGCATGAGCCAGATGAATGCTCTGGTTTTCACTTTCTCAAAAATCTTTTTAATAAAAAAACAACCCATAGAATGGGAAATAAGGTTTGAAAATCACATTTGATGGTACATATATGCTCCACATCCCCCCCAAAAGATGAAGGAATGGCCAGCAAGTCCTGAAAATGTTTAATATCACTAGGAACGTAGAGGTCCATAATGAGCTATCACTTCATTTCATATCTTTGAGGGTGGCTATTGTAAAAAAGGGGGGGAGTCCAGTAGCACAGTGCACGATTCATGCAAAGAGCCAAGGACCAGTGTAAGAACCTCAGCTCCCTGCCTGCAGGGGGCTCACTTCACAAGTGGTGAAGCAGGTGTCTACCTTACTCTTATCCTCTCGATTTCTTTCTGTCCTATACAACAACAGCAATAAACAACAAAAATGAGCATGGGAAGAAACTGGAACCATTGGACACTGCTTGTAAGAATGTAACTGGACAGAGTCAAAAGATATTTCCTTAGAAATATAAATACATTTACCATAAACCCCAGCAAATTCTACTTTGAGGTGTATATATACAAAAGAATGCACTGATAATATATTTGTATATTCATGATGACCAAAGATGTAAATAAAGCAGTGTCAATGACTACATAAAATATGGAGTATATATACCGTGATATATTATTTAGCCTTGTAAAAAGATAGGAAATTGGGACACGTCCTAAAGTTATCACTAAACCTTGGAAAAAGCAAGATGGCAAGTGAAATAAGCCAGACACAAATATTATGGTATGATTCCATTTAAATGTGGCACCAAGAACTGAGGAGAAAGGGCTGCTGCTCAGTGAACACAATTTTGGTTTGACATGATGAAAAGGTCTAGAGATGAGTACTAGTGATAGGTCCACAAAACCATGCATATATTTCTTGTTACTGAATTGTGCATTTTAAAATAGTGGGGGCTGGGTGGTGGTGTACATGTTACTGACTGCTCATGGACCCGAGTTCGAGTACCCAGTCCCCACCTGCAGGGGGAAAGTTTTGCAAATGGTGAAACAGTGTTGCTTCACCCTCTCAATTTCTTGCTGTCTCCAAGAAATAAAGACAAAAAAAAATTTAATGACAGCAGGCAGCATAGTGGTTACGCAAAGAGACTCATGCCTGAGGCTCCAAAGTCTTGTATTCAATCCCCTACACCACCATAAGCCAGAGCTGAGCAGTGCTCTGGTAAAGAAAAAAAAGTGGGGGGGTGGTGGAGGGAGCCATTTTAATGTATATGTTACTATGATAAAAAAATAGATAAGTTGAAATAAGTGTTGATAAGCTTATAGAGAGTGAAACTGATATATGGTTAGTGGGGGTGTAAATTAGTGCAGCTTCAATGGAAAATAGTAATGAGGATCCCTTTAAAGATACCTTATAGGGAGGGCTGGGCAGCAGTGCATCGGGTTAAGCACACATGGTACCAAGCACAAGGATCCCCACCAACCCACCCACCCCAGAGTCTTTTACTTTGGTGTAATACTCCAATTCCATTTCAGGTTCGACTTGTGTTTTCTAATCTTGTTTTTCAACTTCGGCCTGAGAGTGAGATCATCCCATATTCATCCTTCTGTTTCTGACTTATTTCACTCAACATGATTTTTTCAAGGTCCATCCAAGATCAGCTGAAAACGGTGAAGTCACTGTTTTTTAAAGCTGAGTAGTATTCCATTGTGTATATATACCACAACTTGGTCAGCCACTCATCTGTTGTTGGACACCTGGGTTGTTTCCAGGTTTTGGCTATTACAAATTGTGCTGCCAAGAACATATGTGCACACAGATGTTTTTGGATGGATGTGTTGGGTTCCTTAGGATATATCCCCAGGAGGGGAATTGCAGGGTCATAGGGTAGGTCCATTTCTAGCCTTCTGAGAGTTCTCCAGACTGTTCTCCACAGAGGTTGGACCAATTTACATTCCCATCAGCAGTGCAGGAGGGTTCCTTTGACCCCACACTCTCTCCAGCATTTGCTGCTGTTACCTTTTCTGATGTGTGACATTCTCACAGGAGTGAAGTGATATCTCATTGTTGTCTTTATTTGCATTTCTCTGACAATCAGAGACTTGGAGCATTTTTTCATATGTTTCTCGACCTTTTGGATCTCTTCTGTGGTGAATATTCTGTCCATGTCCTCCCCCCATTTTTGGATGGGGTTATTTGTTGTCTTGTTGTTGAGTCTGGCAAGCTCTTTATATATGTTGGTTATTAAACTCTTATCTGATGTATGGCATGTAAAGATCTTCTCCCATTCTGTGAGGGGTCTCTTGGTTTGGGTAGTGGTTTCTTTTGCTGTGAAGAAGCTTTTTAATTTGATGTAGTCCCATAGGTTTATACTTGCCTTAGTCTTCCTTGTAATTGGATTCGTTTCATTGAAAATGTCTTTAAAATTTATGCGGAAAAAAGTTCTTCCAATATTTTCCTCTAAGTATCTGATAGTTTCTGGTCTAACATCCAAGTCCTTGATCCACTTGGAATTTACTTTTGTATTTGGTGAAATACAGTGATTCAGTTTCATTCTTCTGCATGTTTCAACCCATTGTTTCCAACACCATTTGTTGAAGAGACTCTGCTTTCCCCATGTAATAGTCTGGGCCCCTTTGTCAAAGATTAGATGTCCATAGGTGTGGGGCCTCATTTCTGGGCTCTCAATTCTATTCCACTGGTCAGTGTGTCTGTTCATGTTCAGGACCAAGCAGTTTTGATGACAATGGCCCTATAATACAGTTTGAGATCTGGCAGTGTGATGCCTCCAGTTCTGTTCTTTTTTCTCAAGATTGTTTTGGCAATTCTAGGTCTTTTCTGGTTCCAGATAAACATTTGTAGCATTTTTTCTATTCTCCTAAAAAATGTGCTTGGGATCTTGATGGGGATAGCATTAAATTTGTAGATGGCTCTGGGTAATATATTCATTTTGATGATGTTAATTCTTCCAACCCATGAACATGGAATATCTTTCCACTTCTTTGTGTCTTTTTCAATTTCTTTGAGTAGTGACTCATAATTTTCAGTATACAAGTCTTTCACTTCCTTGGTTAGATTTACTCCTAGATATTTTATTGTTTTTGTTGCTATAGAAAAAGGAACTGATTTCTGGATTTCAATTTCTTCTAACTTAGTGTTTGCATAGAGGAATGCCACTGACTTTTGAATGTTAATTTTATAGTCTGACACCTGACTTTTGAATGTTAATTTTATAGTCTGACACCTTACTGTATTGCCTGATGATTTCCAAAAGCTTCTTGCTGGATTCCTTAGGTTTTTCCATGTATACTATCATGTCATCTGCAAATAAGGAGAGTTTGACTTCTTCTCTTCCAATCTGTATGCCTTTAATTCCTTGCTCCTGCCTGATTGCTATGGCAAGAACTTCCAACACTATGTTGAATAGTAATGGTGATAGTGGGAAGCCCTGTCTAGTACCTGATCTGAGGGGAAATGCTTCCAGTTTTTCACCATTGAGTATGATGTTGGCTGTAGGTTTGCTATATATAGACTCCACTATCTTCAGGAATTTTCCATCTATTCCCATTTTTTGTAGTGTTTTGATCATAAAGGGATGTTGTATTTTGTCAAAGGCTTTCTCTGCATCTATTGATATGACCATGTGGTCTTTGGTCTTGCTTTTGTTGATGTGGTGAATCACATTGATTGATTTACGTATATTAAACCAACCTTGCATGCCTGGGATAAACCCCACTTGGTCATGATGGACAATCTTTTTGATATACTGCTGTATCTGGTTGGCTAGAATTTTGTTCAATATTTTTGCATCTATGTTCTTCAGAGATATTGGTCTGTAGTTTTCTTTTTTGGTTGTGTCCCTGTCTGCTTTTGGTATCAGGGTGATGTTGGCTTCATAGAAGCTGGCAGGGAGTATTCCAGTGTCTTCAATCTTCTGGAAGACTTTTAAAAGTAGAGGTATTAGTTCTTCTTTGAAAGTTTTGTAGAATTCATTTGTAAAACCATCTGGTCCAGGACTTTTATTTTTGGGGAGATTTTTGATAACTGTTTCAATTTCACTAGCTGTGATGGGCCTGTTCATGTTATCCACTTCCTCTTTACTTAGTTTTGGAAGTTTGTGGGTATCTAGGAAATCATTCATTTCTTCCAGGTTCTCTAGCTTGGTGGCATATAGTTGTTCATAGAAGCCTCGCATGATATGTTGAATTTCTGCAGTTGTCTGTTGTGATATCTCCTCTTTCATTTACTATCTGATTTATTTGGGTCTTCTCCCTTTTTTGTTTTGTGAGTCTGGCTAAAGGTTTGTCGATTTTGTTTACTCTTTCGAAGAACCAACATTTACTTTCATTGATCTTTTGTATGGTTTTCCTATTCTCAATGTTATTTATTTCTGCCCTAACTTTAGTGATTTCTGTCCTTCTGGTTGCTTTAGGATTCCTTTGTTGTTCTTCTTCTAGGTCTTTAAGATGTGCAATCAGGCTGTTTATTTGTGCCTTTTCTTGTTTCCTAATGTGTGCTTGTATAGCTATGAACTTCCCTCTTAGGACTGCTTTAGCTGTGTCCCAAATATTTTGATAGGTTGTGTCTTCATTTTCATTGAACTCTCGAAACATTTTGATTTCTTCCTTGATTTCCTCTTTGACCCAGAAGTTGTTAAGAAGTGTACTGTTGAGCTTCCACATTTTGGCACTGTTACTAATCTTTTGTTGATTGTTAAGTGTTAGTTTAATTCCACTGTGGTCTGAAAAGATGCTTGGGATGATTTCAGTGCTCTTGAATTGGCTGATGCTGTCTTTGTGGCCTAACATATGGTCTATCCTTGAGAATGATCCATGTGGATTTGAGTAAAATGTGTATTCCAGTTTCTTGGGATGAATGACTCTGAAAATGTCCAATAGTTCTAGTTTATCTCTTCATTTAGCTTCCTTATGTCTTTATTGATTTTCTTCCTTGATGATCTGTCAAGTTGAGATAGTGGGGTGTTGAAGTCCCCTACTATGATTGTGTTACTGTTAATATATTGCTGTAGCTCTTTCAGTAGAAGTTTGATGTATTTAGATGGCTTCTCATTGGGTGCATAGATATTAATAATTGTTAAGTCCTCTTGACTGATCCTCTGAGCATTAAGTAGTGTCCATTCCTATCTTTTTTAATCTTATCTATTTTAAAGTCTATCATGTCAGATATGAGAATAGCTGTTCCTGCCCTTTTTTGTGGGCCATTGGCTTGTATGATAGTTTTCCATTCTTTCACTTTAAGTCTGTGTTTGTCTTGTTGAGTTAGGTGAGTTTCCTGTAGACAACATATTGTTGGGTTGTGTTTTCTGATCCATCTTCCTACTCTGTGTCTTTTAATAGGTGAATTCAGGCCATTGACATTTATTGATATCAAAGATTGAAGATATTTTAACACCATTCTTGAAGAGCTTTAGAGTGTTTTGATATATGTCCTATTTGTGGTGGTCTGGTTGTTTATAGGAGACCTTTCAGAACTTCTTTCAGGGCAGGCTTGGTGATGGTTGCTTCCTTCAACTGTTGCTTGTCTGAGAAGGTTTTGATGCTTCCATCTAGTCTGAATGACATCTAGCAGGATATAGTATTCTTGGCTGAAAGCCTTTCTCATTGAGCACTCGATAGTTATCTTGCCATTCTCTTCTGGCCTGTAGTGTTTGTATGGAGAAGTCTGCTGCTAATCTTATGGGTTTTCCTTTGTAGGTGACTCTTTGTTTTTCTCTTGCAGCCTTCAGGATCCTTTCTTTATCCTTATTCCTTTCCATTCTGAGAATGACATGTCTTGGTGTCTTTAGGTCTGGGTTAATTCTGTTTGAGACCCTCTAGGCTTCTTGAATCTTTATGTCTTTGGTGTTGTCTAGAGAAATTTTCAGCTATTATGGCCTGGAGAATGCTTTCTTCCTCTCCTCTTTCTTCCTCTGGTAAGCCAATAATACGTATATTGTTTCTTTTGAAGTCATCCCATAGGACTCTGTTGTTGTTTTCAGCATCTCTTAATCTCTTTTTGAGATCTCTTCTTTTTTAGTTGTCTCTAATTCATCCTCAATCTTGCCAATTCTGTCTTCAGCCTCATAGATTCTATTCTCTCTGCCCTCTACTGCTTTCTGGAGTTCATCTATTTTGTTGCCCTGCTCTGATACTGTTTTAGCTTATTCAGCTAGTTGCCTTCTTAGCTCAGCGATTTCAGCTTTCAGCTCTCTAATAACCAAGAGATAATTAGAATTTTCTTCCATATTCTCATTTGTTGTTCCTGCATTTCTGATTACAATTTTTTCAAATTCTTTACTCACTCCTGTTATTATTTCCTTAGCTAATGTTTGGATGTTGAACTCGTTGTTTTGTGCTTCACCCTCTGGAGGACTTTTAGCTGGACTCTTGTCCTGGTTCGAGTCTCCAATATTTTTTCTTGTTGTTTTAACCATTTTATATATTATGAGTTCCCTTTATCAGTACTTTTCAAATTATTGATCACTATTGCCTGGATTGACTTGTGTCTAAGTAATTTAATTAAAGGGTTTACCATGGTGGAAGTTAACGGTTTTTTCAATCCCTGAGTTGGAACTCAGTGGTGTAAAAGCCTCTTTTTTTTTTTTCTTTTTTCTTCCCTGTAGGCTATGGGAGCCTGAGGGCTTTTAAACTATCAATAGGCTTCTTAGCTTAATCACTGACTCCTGACCAAGAGATAAAGCAGGGTGTGGCAGAGATAATCCAGTGGTTATGCAAAGAGACTTTCACAGCCCCTCAGCTATGCCACCGAGGTATAGGTCTTCTCCTGAGTTTCCCGGTTAGATCTCTGTACCCTGGTGTCCCTCCCTGTTGCTGCTCCAGATTCTGAGGGTAGTAGCAATGGAGACTCAGAGTTGCACTTGGTGAGTCTCTGGGGAGTCCTCTCCTCCCTTCAGCTGTCCCCTTGTTGGTGGAGCAGACTGGAGGTGGTGTCTCCACTGATAAACTGTTGAACTGTTAGCAGTCACTTAATCTCTCCTTAGGCCCCTCTCTCCTCTCTGTCACCAGCCACGCGTGTTTGTACTCACGGGTGATTTACTGGGTTCCTGTGGTCATTCTAGTCCTGTCTTGTTGCAGTCCCAGGTGGTCTCCTTTGGTATTCCTAGTTGATCCGGGAGAGGAGGAGAGGAGAGGAGAGAAAGCCATCTGCTGCTCGTAGCTCCGCCTCCATATATATCCTTTTCATTGCTAAGAAGTACTCAATAAAAGGTTCTTCAAATGTAAGTACTACAGTTGGATAGCATTTTATGGTGGACTAGAAAATATTTAAGTTAGAGATGATGAAAGAACAGTATTGAATTACCAAATGTAAAGAGCTTATGTCTATAATTTTCAGTGAATGATGGTATTATTCAGTTGTTATGCAGATTCTGTAGGTCCACCCAGCCTGCAGTAGTTAGTTTAGAGTTCCTACCAACGTTTTTAATCAAATAATTTGTTATCTACCCAGAGAAAATAACTCACAAAGTTCTTATGACTAGTATCAAGAGCTAGTAGACCCACATGGAGTAATTTGTGCTAATTCCACACCACCAAATCAAGACTTAATAGTTAACATAATTGAAGTTTCAACCCAGGAATATCAGTCTGGAATTTCCCACTCGGTAAATTGTGTAAGCACAATTAAATACAATTGCTAAAAATGTTTAAACAAACAAAAATGGAATAAGAGTCTCTAGGTGAATATTGCAGAGATGTTTTTGTTAAGTCTTACAAATATTTTTACTCACTTAAAATTTAAGAACTTTGTGAAGTTAAACTTAATGACTGAAATTGACTGAATATCTAGATTACTTCAAAAAAGATTTACTTTTGTCTTCTTATTACAAAGGAACCAAGGCTATTTGGGCCTTCTAGTAAGAATTCTAACTGATTCACTGAAGTAGAATTGAATTCAGTAATTGAAACTATGAGAATCTGGGGAGGTAACCCAGTGGAAAGAATGTTCTGTGTGTGGGGGGCAGGGGGTAGATAACATAATGGCTATTCAAAAAGACTCTCATGCCTGAGGCTCCAAAGTCCCAAGTTCAATCCCCCCAAAAAAAAACCATCAGCCAGGGCTGATCAGTGCTCTGGTAAAAAAAAAAAAAAAAAAAGTGTTGCATGTGTGCATGAGGCCTAGGTTCAATCTCTAGCTCTCTTATGCTGGAACAAAACTCTGGTCTTTCTCATAATAATTGTTTTAATATTAGAAAAAAAATCTGTTAGGTAGATAAAATGTTTTTCACTGAAAAAAAAAAGTATGGCATATAGGACTTCGGACATAGCATAATGATAACCAAATACTGACATGCCAGAGGCTCTGAGGTTCCAGATTCAATCCATAGCACCACAATAAGCTATAGCTAAGCAGTGTTCTGGGGGGGGGGGGGGGGAGGAAAGAAAAGAAAAGAAAGTAAAATTTTTAGTAGCCTGTTAGGTGGTGCTGTGGGTAAGATGTTGGGTTTATCCACTTACAGGCAGACACATGTTTCAGGGTGTTGAAGAGTATATAGTTGTTGCAGCCTGTTACGTGGCTCAGTGAATCAAAAAAGATCCCGAGTTTGATTCCCAGCATTGCATGTGCCAGATATATGCTCTGGTTCTCTCTCTTTCTCTCCCCTATTTGCTTATTAATAAGCAAAACCTTTAAAAAATCAATTTTGTTCAAAGAAAAATAGTTTCTTTTAGAATACACACAAGGACCCAGGTTCAAGCCCACAGTCTCCACATGCGAAGGGGAAATTCATAAGTGCTGAATGCTGAAGTAGTGCTGTAGGTCTCTTTCTCTCTCTTCAATTTCTCTGTCCTATCAAATAAAATGAATATACAAAAAGGGAAAAAAATGGCCACTCGAAGCTGTCGATTCATCATGTAGGCTTGTGAGTCCCAGCAATAACCCTGGTGGGGGAAAATTGCTTCCCCTGTCCCCTTAGTTCATATAAACTGTAATTAGAGAACATGGTCAAAACTTCAGATAAACCACACAACTGTTTGACAGTCTTTGGCCTGCTGCTGTAAAAGATCCTTAGATTATCAGAGACATCCACACTGCAACCCAAGAGGAGGTGTCAAGACTGCAACTACCTGCCTTTTGCACTTCAAGTCTGATGTAAAAATCCTGATAAAACTGTCCTTGGAACTCTGAGGCTGGGCTTATAGTCTAATCAACCACTTTTTCCCCTTTGTTTTCATAGAAACACATCTCATTGAATGCTGGTTTCATCACAGGTCTAAATTCACCTCTAGAAATTAGACATGCTGCTTATCTCATGACTCAGACTGACTCAAAGCAATAGAGCAGTCCAGGCCAATAGGAGAGTTCACCTGGAAGAGTGCCTGCTTTGCCAGACTTGACCCAGGTTGGAGCCTGGCCCAATCTGGAGGAAGCTTTGGTGCTGTTACATCTTTTACTCTCTCCCTCTCCCTCTCTTTAAAAATGTTAGCCCAAATGAAGAAGCACCAGTGACAGAGATAGAGAGAGAGCTACAACCCAATTTCTGAAACATCTGGGAAGTCCTTGGCAAGGAGGAAACTGAAAGATAGGCCTTGTCATAATGTGTCTCTTTGGCGTGTGAATTTTCTTGAGCTGAGATCAACCCAGACGCTGTAGGCTTATAAGAAATGTCAACGCCCATGTTCAGCGGGGAAGCAATTACAGAAGCCAGACCTTCCACCTTCTGCATTCCACAATGACCTTGGGTCCATACTCCCAGAGGGGTAAAGAATAGGAAAGCTATCAGGGGAGGGGATAAGATGCAGAGTTCTGGTGGTGGGAATTGTGTGGAGTTGTACCGCTCTTATCCTATGGTTTTGTCAGTGTTTCCTTTTTATAAACAAATAATAATAATAAAAAAAAGAAATGGTTACATCTCCCTTAACTACCTAGAGGAATACCCCAGAACTTTTTTTTTGCCTCCAGGGTTATTGCTGGGGCTCGGTGCCAGCACCACACTGCTCCTCCAGAACATTTCTTCCTTTTTTGTGGCCCTTGTTGTTTATTGTTGTTAGTGCCGTCGTTGTTGGATACAACAGAGAAATTGAGAGAAGATGAGAAGACAGAGAGAGGGAGAGGAAAATTAGTTTAGTCCTGCTAGTTTTGCGGGCCCGCTTGTCCCCACCCCAAGGAACCCCGACAGAGTTCCAGAGTGACAGAGTTTGAGGGTTCTTGGCGCTGCCATGTGAGAAGGATGCAGGAGAGTTCTGTTTGGTGATTAGTTTGGTTTAGTTTATGAATCGTTGATCCTAAATAAAGAAATACAGCTTCCCGGCCCAGCCGTATGTCTCTGGTTGTCTCTGTTACCCGCCCGTGAAGCTAGCCCGGCCTGCTGAAGCCAGCCCGTCGAAAACAACACCCCTGTCTCCCCCTGTTCTCTCAATTTCTCTCTTTCCTATCCAACAGCAACAGCAGCAATAACAATAACAACAAGGGCAACAAAAATGGGGGGGAATGTTCTCCAGGAGCAGTGGATTTGTAGTGCAGGCACTGAGCCCCAGCAATAACCTTGGAGGAAAAAAGAAAAAAAAAAACAGCTTTTCCTCTAAGATTAGGAATAGGAAAGGGATATCAACTTTTCATCACCTACTATTAAATATAATACTAGAAGTCTTAGACAAAGAAATTAGACACAAAAAATAAATAAAAGGAATTCCAATTAGAAAAATAGCAGTAAAACTGCCACATCTATAGGTAATACAGTAACATAAAAATCCAAAAGTATTAGGAAAAAAAACTACTAGAGATAATAAATCACTACAGTAAAGCAGCAGGCTACAAAATCAATATATATAAATATGTTGTGTTTATATATGCAAACAATTAACTAGAAGAAATTAAGACTACAATTACATGGAATAGAATTAGATGAAGGTAGGGTCAAGATGAAAGAGTAACAAAAGACCTGTGTATCATTCCTCCTGGCACCAATAGCAAGACCACAGTGACACATGGACAAGCCCACACAGACTTAGCACAAGAGACAGGAAGATCAATATCCAGGCAGTTGGGTACAGAAAAAAAAATTCTCAAGAAGTTAAAAGCCCACCACACAAAACAACAAAAAACAAACCTTAGAGCTAGAAGACAGAGGACTCTGGTCTTAAGACTGAAGTAGTGCTACAGTGAGCTGGCTTACCTGGTAGGGCTCCTGAAATACCCTGTGGACAACCCAGGTTTGAGATGCCAGTGCACCAAATGGTAATGCAATACTGAGGAAGCTTCAGAGTTCTGGTGTCTCTCTCTTTTTAGATGGAGACAGAGACAAAGATTCGAAAAAAGTGAAAGAGACCATAGCACCAAAGCTTCCTTCAGTGCCTTAAGGGCCGCACTTAAATCTGGGTTGTACAGGTGGCAAAGAAGCACACCATCCAAGTGAGTTATTTTCCTGTCCCATATTTTGCTGCCCCATCCCTCTCTCTCCCTCTCTCTAGAGAGAGGGAGGGTCTAGAGGGCCTCTCTTATTATATATAAGAGACTTTCATATGCAATAAGAGCTCCAGATACTTACGGCAATGGATTAAACCAGAAAATGTCACATTACTAGCTGAGCTATCTCCCTAGCCCTGTCTATCCGAAAAGAAAAAAATGGCCCAAAGTGATGAAGCAAGTCCTACAACGACAAAAAAGAAAAAAAAAAAAAGAAAGGAGGTCCAAGGCTGTTGCTTTCCCAGACCATCAACTGAAGTTTACTGGATGGTGCATAACCAGATGGAATTTCAGTTTCCATAGCAACAAACCCTGGGTCTATAATCCCACAAAAGCCTCAAGAAAGGAAAAGCCAAAAGGGTAGCCTACCATCTACAGGGCAGCTGGCGGGAATTCTGGGGGACTTCAGACTAGAATTAGTTTCTGTAATAACAGACCCTGGGGATGGATTTCCAGCTCACAACTCAAAAATCCCATTCTTGGCCAGCCCCGGAGTATCTGCAGGGCTATCACTCTGTCACTTAGACTGAGGTCCTGCCCACAGCAACCTAGTGACTACTGAACACTCACATTTCAAAGCTTCAGGCCACCAGCCCAGGTTCTCACAGAGCATCAAATATGAGAACACAGCAAGTTTCCCATGCTGTTAGATCAAGACAGCAATGAAGAAAACCCCAAATATGTAAACCTCCTAAAAAGAACATCAAAATCCTGGTACTAAACTGCTCACCCAAATGAGGAGCTTAGTGGAAGAAAACTTCAACAAAGTCAGGGAAAGTACAAGAGAATCCACAATAAAAAATCAGAGAGAATGAACACAGTAGCTGAGCATAGAGTAAATCATCAAGAAAACCCAACAACAAGAAAAAATTACTAAAACAAATTAGGATAAAATAAAATTTCCTAAGGACATCATCAAGAGAATAGCATTTGCATCATATGGACGGTCTGAAAAAGAGAGAAAGGGACTTAATTCCTATTTGGAGAAATATTAGCTGGGAATTTCCCTAAAGTGAACAAGAAGTTGAGACCCTTTTCTAAGAGCTGTTTAAAAGAAAAAAAGGAAAAGCTCACCATGGTACATGATACTTAAAATAGCAAAGATAAAATAAAAAGAATTCGGGGGGGGGGGTGCCGGGCTATAGTGCAGCAGGTTAAGCGCACATGGCACAAAACTCAAGGACCTGCATAAGGATCACAGTTTGAGCCCCTGGATCCCCACCTGCAGGAGAGTCGCTTCACAAGTAGTGAAGCAGGTCTGCAGGTGTCTATCTTTCTCTCCCTGTCTTCCCCTCCTCTCTCTGTCCTATCCAATAATAACAGCAATGACAACAATAATAATAACCACAACAATGATAAAAACAACAAAGGCAACAAAAAAGGGAAAAATAAATAAAATATTAAAAAAAAATTTTGGTCCATACTCCCAGAGGGATAAAGAAGCTTCCAATGGAGGGGATATGGAACTCTGGAACTCTGGTGGTGGGAATTGTATGGAATTTTACCCCTCTTACCCCACAATATTGTTAACTACTATTCAATCACTAATAAGGAGGGGGGCTTATAGAAAATGAAAATACAGAATAGTTTCCCTCATAGGGGGTAAACAGAACAAAGAAAACAAGCAAACTCCAATGAAGAAAACCTTTGGACTTGGAGAACTGAGGTTTACCCAAGGAGAATGAAGATGAGTAAGACTGAGTTGCAAGGAGAAGGGGCTCTAATGGATGTCAGTGGAGGGTGAGGTATATAGACATCTTTTCTCCTCCTCCTCCTCCTCCTTCCTCCTTCTTATTGGAGCACTCCTCAACTGTGGCTTATGGTGGTGCTGGTGATTAAACTTGGAACCTTTGATGCCTCAGGCATGAAATAGAGACTTTATTTTTCCAAGATAGAGACAGAGAAGGCAGAGAAAGAGTGAAAGTGACCACAATCTTGAAGCCTTTTCTAATATGGTAGGGACTGGGGTTGAACCTTGGTCACACAACTAAGTGAGTTACTTTACTGGTCCTGAAACTTCTTTTAAGAGATGTGAAACTATACTTCTAAAGTATTTATAGTCTTTTAAACGAAGGTTACCTCAAAGACAAATGTTGAACAGGAAAAAAGAAACATATTTTTATCAAATAGTAATAATAATAATAATAAATACCTAGGAATAAATGTAACAAAGGAGGTGAAAAACCTATACAATTCTAACTATAAGACAGCAGCCCAGGAAATGGTGCAGTCAATGAAGCATTGGACTCAAGGTCCCAAGTTTAAGCCATCCAGTATACCAGAGTAAAGCTCTGGTTCTCTCCTGCCCTCTTTATAAATGAATAAGTACTAACAACAACACACAATAATCAACAACTATAAAGCAGTATTAAAAGAAATAGAAGACATGGGGAGTCAGGCAGTAGTGCAGTAGGTAAAGTGCACATGGTGCGAAGTGCAAGGACCCTCGAGCCCCCAGCTCTCCACCTGCAGGGGAGTCACAGGTGGTGAAGCAGGTCTGCAGTTGTCTATCTTTCTCTCCCCGTCTTCCCCTTCTCTCCATTTCTCTCTGTCCTATCTAACAACTATGACATCAATAACAACTACAATAACTAAAACAACGGCAACAAAAAAGAAAATAAATATAAAAAATTTTTTTAAATACAAAAAAAAAAAGAAATAGAAGACATGAAGAAAAGGTGTTTTATGTCACTGAAAATTAACAGTTAAAATGACGTAAAGCTACATCCAGATTCAATGAATACCTTTCAAAATTCCAAAGACATTTAAAAGGAAATAGAACAACAAATGCTTAAATTTGTATGGGATCACAAAAGACCCCAAATAGCCTAATTCTGAGAAAAAAAAATGTAGGTTTCTCACTCTCTGACTTCAAGTTTAAATTCAAACAGGATGATAGGGGCCGAGTGGTGGCACACCTGGTTAAGCATACACATTATAGTGCACAAGGACCCAGGTTCAAGCCCCCAGTCCTCACCTGCTAGGGAAAAGCTTCATGAGTGGTGAAGCAGGGCTGCAGATGTCTTTCACTCTCTCTTCCCCTTCCCTCTCAATTTCTGGCTGTCTCTATCCAGTAAATAAAGAAAAAAAAATTTTAATGTTAAAAAAAAACAGTAGGATATTAACATGAAAGCAGATACATATAGATCAAGAGGGACACATTGGGAGTCGGGCTGTAGCGCAGCGGGTTAAGCGCAGGTGGCACAAAGCACAAGGACCAGCATAAGGATCCCGGTTCGTACCCCGGCTCCCCACCTGCAGGGGAGTCGCTTCACAGGCGGTGAAGCAGGTCTGCAGGTGTCTATCTTTCTCTCCTCCTCTCTGTCTTCCCCTCCTCTCTCCATTTCTCTCTGTCCTATCCAACAATGACAACAACAATAATAACTACAACAATAAAACAACAAGGGCAACAAAAGGGAATAAATAAATAAAAATTTTTAAAAAGAGGGACACATTGAGAGCCCAGAACTAATCCCACACACAAATCGGCAGTTAACTTATGACAGAAGAGTCAGAGTGCAGGGGAGATATAGTTATGCAAAAAGACTTTCGTGCCTGAGGTTCTGAGGTCCCAGGTTCAATTTCTGCACCACCATAAGCCATAGCTGAGTAGTAGTAGTGCTCTGAGGGCGGGGGAAATGCAAGCAAGTATACCTCATAATTCACTATATATATATATATATATATATATATATATATGATCCAGCTTTCTAGTCTCATTCCCAACTCTGACACCATCTCTTCATGCCATACCTTTAGTCCACCTGCATGTTAGCTGTCAAGCTCAAGCAAGAATTAATAAAGACACAGGCCTCTTGGAATATACCTAAAATAGACTTTCTAACTTTTCCCAAAATAGAGACCCCAAAATCTCATCTGCTATATTCTTACCTTTAAGTTCCTCATTACTAAATAATCTTTCTGCTTTATATATTAATGCTTTCAACCACGAAGCTGCAGATGTTACCATGATGCCAATGTGACTTCCCTGGGCAGACAACCTCACCAAAGAGTCCTAGAAACCCACTTCTTCAGAGCCCTACCCCACTAGGGAAAGACAGAAACAGACTGGGAATATGGATCAACTTGCCAATGCCCATGTCCAGCAAAGAAGCAATTACAGAAGCCAAATCTTCCACCTTCTGCACCCCATAATGATTCTGGGTCCATGCTCCCAAAGGGATAAAGAACAGGAAAGATTCCAAAGAAGGGGGTGAGATAGAGAACTCTGATGGTGTGAATTATGTGGAACTGTACCCCTTTTATTCAATGGACTTGTTCATTATTAAATAATTTTTCAAAAGTCAGGGTTATACAATGGACAAAGTGTCTTCAATAAACTGGACAGTCACAAGCAAAAGAACAAAACTAGATCACTGACATACAAAAAATAATTCAAACTGGATTAAGATTTGAATGTAAAACCTAAAAACATGAATATATAGAGGGAAAGACATGCTCCATAATATTGGCCTTAGAGAAATCTTTGAGGATATGACTCCAACAAGGCAAATCAAAACAAAAATATACAGAGACTGCATCATATTAAAAAGTTTCTGCAGCTCAAAAAGTCATCCACAAAATGAGAAAAGATCACTAGATGAGAGAAGTTATGTCCCTGTGATATATCAGAGTTAATATTTAGGATAAAACCTCACACATGGGCAAATCTGAACAGACACTTCTCTGACAATATGCCAGCAACTCTCAGACACATTTTTTAAAAAGCTTGATTCATACCACTTGATTTCAACCAAGTAAATGTAACCAATGCCACCTTGACATGTTTCACTTCAGACTGTGTCCAGAGACAGCCAGGCCTGTGATATCAACCCATTAATGTTCGCTCCATTAGTCTGGTGAGACCTTTCCTAGCTCCTAAGACTCTCAGTCTCATTTCGAGTGGCACACTTCCTAACAAAGTTACAGAACCTAGATATACATCAGGGCTCATAAGATAGGGCATATATGCACATGTATCCATTAAGTTAGGGGGAAATATATACCTTAAAGTAAAAATGCACAATAGTCTACAGTGACTCAGTAAGTGCAGCAAACAAGTAGGAAGACCTAAAAAAAAGACACCATAAGGCACTTAATCAAGTAGTTTCTACTCAGAACTAGATACCCTCCTCACTACTCCCTATTTCACCACTTCCCTCTATCACTCCAACTGTGTCAAATAAAGTAAGAACTACAAAAGCTGGATAAGGGCAAGAGTCTGGCATACTTTAATGATGGCCCTTTTGGTCACCCCATCATCCGGGCCCTAGTCAGGGAATCCTTGGATTCCCATATAGATATGATAGGCCTAGATTTCTTTCTTTTTCTTTTTTTTTTTTTTTTTTTTGCCTCTAGGGTAATTGCTGGGGCTTGGTGCCTGCACCATGAATTCACTGCTCCTGGAGGCCATTTTTTCCCCCTTTTGTTGCCCTTGTTGTTGTAGCCTTGTTGTGGTTATTATTGTTGATGTCGTTCGTTGTTGGATAGGACAGAGATATGAAGAGAGGAGGGGAAGACAAAAAGGGGGCGAGAAAGATAGACACCTGCAGACCTGCTTCACCGCCTGTGAAGCGACTCCCCTGCAGGTGGGAAGCCGGGGGCTTGAACCGGGATCCTTACGCTGGTCCTTGCGCTTTGTGCCACATACGCTTAACCTGCTGCACTACCGCCCGACCCCCAGGGCTAGATTTCTAATAGATCCTTCTTTCCACCATCACTGGTCATCCCATCAGGAACAACATAATGAACCCTCTTGTGGGCCTCTACAGGACCTTGACCTTAATGTAGAACAACAGTGGTAGAAATTGCCCCCCTCTCCAGAGGGAGGCTGGGTCAACATACACTGCCACTAGAGGAAGACTGGTCCTGAAATGAGTGCAGCCTAGAATGTTCCCAGCTATGACTCTGGAAAGCAAACTCAAACTGAAAGGGATGCAGGGGTTACACAAGCTCCTGTGCTAAATACAAATTGACATGGGCCCTACATCAGATCGATGGGGTTTGCAGTTAATGGTATTTCTTCTTTTTTAAACTTTTTTTTATTATCTTTATTTACTGGATAGAGACAGACAGAAATCAAGAGGGAAGGGGTAGTGAATAAGAGTGACAGAGATACCTGCAGCACTGCTTCACCACTTGCAAAGCTTCCTCCTGCAGGTGGAGACTGAGGGCTCAAACCTGGGTTCATGTGCATTGTAACATGTGCTCAACCAGGTGTGCCACCACCTGACCCCATAGTTAATGGTATTTCTATACTTTCCCCATATTTAAGAGCTACTCTCTGCCCTTATCCAGCTTTCTAGTCCTATCCTCAACTCTGACGCCATCTCCCCAGACAATACCTTTAGTCCATCTGCATGTTAGCTGTTGGGCTCAGTCAAACATTAGTTAAGTCATGGGCCCCCTTGCAATATACCTAAACCAGACTTCCTAGCTCCTTCCAACATGAAGATCCCAAATTTCAGCTGCTTTAATTTTACCTTTAGGTTCCTGATTATTATTATTATTATTATTATTTTTGTAATTTTATTTATTTATCTTCCCTTTTGTTGCCCTTGTTGTCTTTTTGTTGTTGTTGTTGTTGTAGTTGATGTCGTCGTTGTTGGATAGGACAGAGAGAAATGTAGAGAGGAGGGGAAGACAGAGAGGAGGAGAGAAAGACAGACACCTGCAGATCTGCTTCACCGCCTGTGAGGCGACTCCCCTGCAGGTGGGGAGCCGGGGGCTCGAACCGGGATCGTCATGCCGGTCCTTGCGCTTAGCGCCACCTGCGCTTAACCCGCTGCGCTACAGCCCGGCTCCCCCTGATTATTTATTTATTTATTTATTCCCTTTTGTTGTTGTAGTTATTGTTGATGTTGTTCGTTGTTGGATAGGACAGAGTGAAATGGAGAGAGGAAGGGAAGACAGAGAGGGGGAGAGAAAAACAGACACCTGCAGACCTGCTTCACGGCCTGTGAAGCGACTCCCCTGCAGGTGGGGAGCCTGGGGCTCAAACCGGGATCCTTATGCGGGATCCTTACGCTTTGCGCCACGTGCGCTTAACCCGCTGTGCTACCGCCGACTCCCAGGTTCCTGATTATTAAACACAATTTTCTGCTTTATATCTTCATGCTTTTCAGGCACCAAGTTGCAGATGCTTCCTTGACTCCAACCTGACTTCCCTGGGCAGACAACCTCACCACTGTGTCCTGGAACCCCACCTCTCTAGAACCCTATCCTACTAGAGAAAGATGGAAACAGGCTAGGATGTGGATCAGCCTGTCAATGCCCATGTCCAGCGGAGAAGCAATCGCAGAAGCCAGACCTTCCACCCATAAAGATCTTTGGTCCATACTCCCAGAATAATAATAGGGAAACTTCCAATGGAGGGGAGGACATAAATAACTTTTGAACTCTAGTGGTGGGAATTGTATGGAATTGTATCCCTCTTACACCACAATCTTGTCAATTATAAAATCACTAGTAAAAAAAAAAATGCTTACTGTCACTTATTAGGGAAATGTAAATTAAAAACATGGTGAGTTATCATACATTGAAAACTCTCAACTTGTACCCCCTAAAGCATAGGCAATACCAGTGATAACTCAAATAATAGATATAATAATAAAAATACAAAAGAAAACCTAAGGCTGGGAGATAACTCTAGTAGTATATTCACTTAAAGGCTTTATGGACCTGGGTGGTAGCACACCTGGTAGAGAGTAAGTATATGTTATAATACCCAAGGACCTTGGTTCCCCCTGCAGGGGGGAAGTTTCACAGTGGAAATTTTTTTATTTATTCGTTTATTGAAAGAGAAAAACAGAGGATCACTCTGGCATATGTGGTGCCAGGGTTAGAACTCGATTACCTCATGCTTGGGGCGGCTCAGGAGCGCTGCCGCACATAGGGCCGGAGTAGGATCAGCTCCCCTCCATATCCAGTGATGCAGCCCGCCCACCCCAGCTACCCTCAGCCGCAATCCCTGCTGCCTCCGCTGATGCTACTGGGGCAGCTGCTCCTGGAATGAAGAGCGGCGAGCTTGGCGGGCCTTCTGGGAGAGTAAGCTGCAGCCCCTGCCCAGCTGCGAGGCAAGCGCCCCACCGAGCCCTGAGAAGGTGCAGAAATGGGCGCAATCCTTCCACAAACTGATGCACAGCCCAGCTGGCTGCAGCGCCTTCTGCAAATTCGTGCGTACGGAGTACAGCGAGGAGAACATGCTCTTCTGGCTGGCCTGCCAAGAGCTCAAGGCCGAGGCCAACCAGCACGTGGTGGAGGAAAAGGCGTGACTCATCTACGGAGGACTACGTGTCCATCCTGTCCCCCAAGGTGGTGAGCCTGGACTCGGGAGAGCATCAACAAGAAAATGCAGGAGCCGTCGGTGCACACCTTTGACGACGCGCAGCTGCAGATCTACATGCTCATGCACCAGGACTAATACCCCCCACTTCCTCAGTTCCCCCACCTACCGCACCCTGCTACTGGAGGGGGGGGTGCAGTCCTCCAATGAGGCCTAGGCTGACCGCTACAGAGCCCAAGATCCCAGGAGGAGGAGCACGGGTACAGGCTGCCTAAGGCACCGCCCCGCCCTGGGGACACAGTGCCAGAGGTCCTGCCAAGTCCCTGGAGACCTAGAGCAAGCAGGCCCAGTGCTCCCGGGGGGCTTCCTGGGCATGAGGACAGACCTTCCCCGGAGGTGAGACAGACCCACAAGCCTCACTCTGGATCAACCTCCCCCTAGTGGCTGGGGGCTTTGAGAAATGCCTTTAGTGGAGGAGGAAGCCTACTACTGTCAAGCTCTCTGCTTAGAGGGGACCTTCCAACTTAGGCTGTCTGCAACCCAGAGTCAATCAGACCCAGAACCAGGCCTCAAGGAGATCGGAACACCTTTGTTAGAGGTTCATTCACCTTAGGCCAGGACACAAGCCCTGACAGTGTTTTAGCCCTCCTACCACCTCCACCCCCCCAAAAAAAAAGAAAGGGGAAAAAAAATTACCTCATGCTTAAGAGTCTAACATTTTATCCATTTTAGCCATCTCCAGACCACAAGAGCAAACACTTTACCATATGCAAGAACCTGGGTTTGAGCCATCACATGGAACAGTGCTGTGTTTCTCTCCCCTTTCCTATCTAACCTCTTCCTCTCTTACATATATCACACTCCACTGGGAATGGTGGAATCATGCAGGCATGAAACTTAAGTAAAAAACACTGATACCAAGAAAAAAAAGGTAAAACCTCAGATATTGTGACAGACAGACATCATGTCAACCAACGGCAACTACCACCTTTTTTTTTTTAATCAAATAGCTGTCAATTAGTTATTGAAAATCAGAACCAAATGGATTAGAATTGTATTAGTGACAAGATAAGGAAGGAGCACTTACCTCTATAGATCCCAGGGACCCAGACCTTGGGCCCCCTTCTTGCTGTTCTGAAGCCCCTACTCCTATACAATCGCTAGAAGATGCCTCAGTATCCAATGTGGCACCCAATATCAGTCAACTCTGGACACATTACTTAGGGGCTGGCACTCTGCTGAACCCCAAACTCAGTAGGCTCTACACCCCACTCTGAATAATTCTTGACTCAGCACCAAGTCCAGTCCTCTGGGCTCTATGCAGAATCTGGGCCACAGCCTTGAGCAGCTGGGAGCCTCTACCCTCTTCCCATGTCCCCACAGTGCTGAATACTCCATGCCTTCCTGGGAGAGTGGCCACAATGGCATTACATTTTTCTCTTAGCTGCTAGCTGTCCTATGCATCTTATCAGCAGACCAGCCCATCTTTTTTGTTTACAAAAAAAAAACAAAACACCAGCATATTTGAACAGACATTAAACACCAGCACATCTGAACAGACCAAAGAAATATTGCACTGCTTGAAGGGAGGTTCCAAAACCCAGAGCCCACCATTTTCTTGCCCAGTTTCTGAGAACCTCTTCAGCAACACAGGGTTCCATGAGGCATAGATCGAGAAACAACAATTAGAGGACTTAAACTAGATAGCATGACTGACCAGGCCAGGCCCTGTGACCCAGAACCACCCTGTACAGCATGGAGGCCCCTTGTCCCTCTAACCTGGAGGCCAAAATCTCTGTCTTCAGCTTGGCCATGGTTGACAGCTGGCCTGGGAATCTCCTCAGACTTGTCCACTTCCCATGGTCTCCCCGGCCTTCGGCAGCATGAGGCTTTTGCTCTGGTCACTTGCAGGGATGTTCTACTTGCACTTGCCCTCCTCCCTGGTGTCTTCAGGGAAGGCGGTGAACCATAGCTGTGCTACCTTACTTGCCCTTGAGCCCTTCAGAGTGCAGGCTCATGTCCAGTGCTTGTCCACTCACCCAAGCAGGTTTTGGTGGTAGTGGTGGTGGTTCTTGATGACCAGCAGCTTAACTGTCCCCTCTCTCAGGCTGACGGTGGAATGGGTGTCACTGGCAGTGAAGGATATCACTGGCTGCATTGGGTGACCAGGCTGCTCCCTCTCATGGCCTACACAGCTGCAGTCAGCTTGTCTATGAACAGGAACATCCCCTTCTTGCATGTGAGGACCGTGGAGAGCCTATGGGCCAAGAGCATGAAGCCCTTTGGGACACAGTTAGAATGCATGCCACCACTACTTGGGTGACAGGGCACAGTGCAATGTCCTCAATGTGTCCCTGGTACTGATGGATATCTTCAGAGGTGAGCTGTGTGCCAGAGGGAGTAATCTGCACACCACAGCCTTGGTGCACACCACCAGCTCATGGGTCCTGGCAGTTCTCTGCAGAGACAAAGGAGAGAGAAGTGAGCTCTCAGGAGGTCCTGGGGGAGAGGCCACTTAGGGGGAACAAGGAAATTTCCCTCAAAGGACAGTGAGACTCAGCCTCCATTGTTTTCCCTGTCTTAGTGCAATGTGGTGGGGTTTTCATGAAGGCATACAAACCACAGTGAAATTAAAAGATTTTATTTTGGGAGTCAGGCGGTAGTGCAGTGGGTTAAGTGCATGTGACACAAAGCACAAGGACTGAAAGGATCCCGGTTCAAGCCCCCAGCTCCCCACCTGCAGGGGAGTTGCTTCACAGGCAGTGAAGCAGGTCTGCAGGTGTCTATCTTTCTCTCACCTTCTCTGTCTTCCCCTCCTCTCTCCATTTCTCTCTGTCCTATCTAACAATGATGACATCAATAACTACAACAATAGTGAAAAGACAACAAGGACAACAAAAGGGAAAATAAATAAATAAAATTTTTAAAAATCAAAAAAAAAAAAAAAGATTTTATTTTGGGGTTATCCTACTCTGCCATTCAAAGACTGGTCCTGAAATGAGTGCAGTCTAGAATGTTCCCAGCTGTGACCATGGACTTTGAGCTCAGACTGACAGGGACTCAGAGATTACACAGGCTCCTGTGTTAAATATGAATAGACATGGACCCTGGGTCAGATTGAGGGGGTAAACAGTTAATCATATTTACATATTTTTTTCAAGTTTGGGAGCTAATCTCTGCCCTAATCTGGCTTTCTAGATGTATTCCCAACCCTGACTACATCTTCCCAGACAATATTTTTAGCCCACCTCCACACTACTCAGGTGAAAATCACTGAAGTCATAGGCCCCTAGGAACATACTTAAAATAGACTTCTTTTTGAGGAGCCAGGAGCTCACTCAATAGGGTACAAACTTCACCATCCACAAGGACCTGGGTTCCTTTTCACCACCATGCACCAGGATGGAAACTGAAGGAATCGTGTTGAGTTAAACCCAGTAGCAAATTTTGTGTTTTCTGTATTTAGCATGATATAAAAATAAGAGACCATTAGTTTGGGCCCTAGCCTAACATAACAGATATTTCCATAAGAGCAGTTAACACTAGTGCACCGAGGGGTACATTCTCACAGGGTGACTGAGTAAAGAGCCAGCAAAAGGATAGCCATCTGCAAGCCAAGAATAGTGGCACACCTGGCTAAACATACACATTACAATGCACAAGGACCCAGGTTCAAGCCCCTGGTCTCAGGTTGGTTCAAGCAGGGGAGAAGCTTCACGAGTGGTGAAGCAAGGCTACAGGTATCTCTCTGTCTCTTCTCCTCTCTCTCTCTCCCCATTCCCTTAATTTCTCTCTATGCAGTAATAAAAATTTTTAAAGAAATTCCATACATGTATCAAAAACTGTATTTACTGTAAATCATTAATAATCCCAATAATTTTTTTTTTTTTTTAGAATTAGAAGAGTAGAATAGAAGAATCCAAACCTGCTGACAGATTGATCTTGGCCTTTAACTTCAATAGTTTTGAGAGAATAATTCTGTTGGATAAATCTCACATCCCCCCAGCCACCAGCCTGAGATACTTTAGCAGCACTAGGAAAGTATTATAGGATTCTTAGCTTCTTCTAGATAAGGTAACAACATAAATAAGCAAAATTAAGGAGGATATGATCCAAGAATTGGTGTAGTAGCTAGAGCACTGAACTTGAGATTATGGGGTCCAAAATTCAATCACTGGCATCATATGTGACAGAGAAACACTGTTTTCTTATTTTTCTTTCCACCTCTAACATTAGTAAGTGAATCTTAAAAAAAAAAAAGTAAATAAATAAGGGAGTTGGGTGGTAGTGCACTGGGTTAAGCGCACCTGTCATGATGCACAGGGACCGGTATAAGGATCCTGGTTCGAGCCCCCAGCTCCCCCCTTGCAGGGGAGTTGTTTCACAGGCAGTGAAGCAGGTCTTCATGTGTCTGTCTTTCTCTCCCCCTGTCTTCCCCTCCTCTCTCCATTTCTCTCTGTCCTATCTAACAACGACAATATCAATAACAATAACACCACCACCAACAAAAAAAAACAAGGAGAACAAAAGGGAAAAGAAATAAAAATAAATAAATAAAAGTTAGAAGGACAAATCAAGTGAAAGGGCCGAACACTAGGTTGCTGGAAATATATAAATAATGAGTTTTTAAAAACTACTAGGCATATGCCCAAAAGATATAACACAGATTCGAAAGGATATATGTACCCCCATGTTCACAGTGGTTTTATTCACAATAGCAAAAAACCTAGAAACATCCAAAATGCCCTTCGTCAAATAAATGGATTTAAAAAAATGTTATGGGACATATATTCAACAGAGTATTATTCAGTAGCAAAAAAGATGATGTGTCCTTTGGGATAAAGTGGATGGAACTGGAGATTATACTTGGTGGGGTGGGGGTGGGGGAACCATACCAGTGGTGAAGCAATGCCGAAGGTGTCTCTTTCCCTCTCCCTCTTTATCTTCCCCTCCCTTTCTACCCTATCAAATATAGATGAAAAAAATAATAAGTCATGTGGTCCAGGAGGTGGTGCAGTAGATAAAGCATTGGATTCTCAAGCATAAGGTCCTGAATTCAGTCCCTGGCAGCAAATGTACCCCAGTGATAGCTAGTTCTTTCTCTCTCCTCCTGTCTTCATGAATAAATAAAATCTTAAAAAAAAAAGAAGTAAAAAAAAAACATTTAAAAGTAGACTTCAAAGCAGGATTTGTATTGCACCAAAGCAAAGAACTCGGGGTGGGGGGGGCACTTTCAGGTCCTGGCGCATAATGGTGAAGGAGGACCTAGGTTGGTGTGGGTGTTTTGCGGAAAACTGAAAAAATTGTACACATGTATCGACAACTGTATTTACTGTGCTGTACCCACTAAGTCACCTGTCTGGTCAGACAACTGTATTCACTGTAAACCATTAATTCCAATTAAAAAATTTTTTTAGGGATCAGGTGGTAGCACACCTAGTTAAGTGCACCATTACAATGCACAAGGACCTGGGTTCAAGCCCCTGGTCCCCATGCAGGGAGAAAGATTCATGAGTAGTGAAGCAGTGCTGTAGATGTCTCTCTGTCTCTCTCTTTCTCTATAGCTCCCCTTACTCTCTTGATTTCTGGCAGTCTCTATCCAATGAATAAAGACTATTTAAAAATAAAAAATATATTTAAAAAGGGGGGAAGTAAAAATAGCCACTTGGATTTGTAATGAAGGCACTAGGACCCAGGGATAGCTCTGGTGGCAATAAAAACTAAAACTTAAAATTAAGAAAAATTTAAAAAAACAGAAGTCTGAGAATAAAAAAAGAGCTTCTGGAAATTGACTAAAACAAAAATGCTGATAAAAGAAAAATTAAAAAAAAACAGAAGTCTGAGAATAAAAAAAGAGCTTCTGGAAATTGACTAAGACAAAAATGCTGATAAAAGAATTGGAAAGTGAATTCAAGGTAACAGGAAAATGGAAAAGAAATGGACAAAATAATAAAAGTTTTGAGTTATCCAAATCCGTGTTTTAGGACTTCCACAAAACAGAAAAGGAAGATTTCAAAAAATGTAAAATAGTAGTGTCCCAGAACTCAAGGTATGATGGCTAAAAGGACTCACAGACACCCTATACAATGTATGGAAAAAGATGTGTACTAAGAGGAGTCGGGCTGTAGCGCAGTGGGTTAAGCGTATGTGGCGCAAAGCGCAAGGACCAGCATAAGGATCCTGGTTTGATCCCCTGGCTCTCCACCTGCAGGGGAGTCACTTCACAAGCGATGAAGCAGGTTTGTAGGTGTCTGTCTTCCCCTCCTCTCTCCATTTCTTTCTGTCCTATCCAACAACGACATCAATAACAACAACTATAAGAACTACAACAATAAAACAACAAGGGTAACAAAAGGGAATAAATGTTTTTTTTAAATGTGTACTAAGAAACAGCATTGTGAAATTACAAACTGCACTGGGAAAAAAAAATCCCAAATACATACTGAGAGACTACACATGAAGGACTAAAAGGAAGATGGGCATCTCCAAGCAACACAGAAACTTCGAAGTCAATAGAAAATTATTCCCCCCTTTGTTTTGAACAAAAATGGTTTCGAATATAGAATTCTACACATAGGACAGGGAAGACAGCATAATATTTATGCTTGAGGATCCAAAGTCCCAGGTTAAATCCCCACACTACAAGTCAGAGCTAAGCAGTGGTCTGGTAATATATATATATATATATATAATTTGTTACTTTAAATTTTTTATCTTTATTATTTATTGGAGAGAGACATTTAGAAATAGAAAGGGGAAGGAGAGGTAGAGAGGAAGAGAGAGACACCTGCAGCCCTGCTTCACCACTCGCAAAACTTTCCTCCTGCAGGTGGGGGACCAGGGGCTTGAACCTGGGTTCTTGTGCATTGTAACATGTATGCTCAACCAGGTGCACCACCTCCCGCCCCCTGCACACACAAGAAAAGAATTTTATCTATGACCAGTTTATTAATCCAGTTGTCAAACCATAAGAAGTAACTTCATGGAACCTTTCTTAGGAAGCTGCTTTAGGATGTGCTCCACCAAAATGAAGGTATAAACTAAGAGAAAGAAGACGTGGGGAGATCCAGCATAGGAGAGGTGATGTGGATTTGCATTAAGAAAATGGGAGGGGAGTCAAGCGGTAGCGCAGCGGGTTAAGCGCACATGGCCAAGGACCAGCATAAGGATCCCAGTTCAAGCCCCTGGCTCTCCACCTGCAGAGAATTTGCTCCACAGGCAGTGAAACAGGTCTGCAGGTGTCTTTCTCTACCCCCTCTGTCTTTCCCCCCTCTCTCCATTTCTCTCTGTCCTAACAACAACATCAGTAACAACATTAATAGCTACAACAATAAAACAGGGGCAACAATAGGAAATAAATATTAAAAAATTAAAAAAAGAAAAAAGAAAATGGGAGATAGGGGATAAGGGTATGTGCATAGAAGTGCATAAGAATTGCACACAAGCAGTCCTAGGCTCAGTTCCTGGCACCATCAACAGTTTGAACCGAGCAGTGCTTAGGTCAAAATAATAAGGAACAAGAGTATACATTAATATTATTTTTAAAAAATTTTATTATTTATTTATTGGATAGAGACAGCAAGAAATCGAGATGGTAGGGTGATAGATAAGGAGAGAGACAAAGACAAAGGGAGAGAGACAGAGAGATACCTGCAGCCCTGCTTTCCCACTTGCAAAGCTTTCCCCCTGCAGGTGAGAACCTGGGGCTCGAACCTGGGTCCTTGCGCATTGTAACATGTGCATTCAACCAGGTATGCCACCACCAAGCCCCCTGTACATTATTATTATATGATGTCAGTCAAATATATACAACTATAAAGCATAACTATATCTTACATAATCACACAATGTATTATGTATTAAGAATATATTATATTATATTATATACAGCATATAACTAACAATGAAGAAACATGTGCAGATATAGAAAGTGTGTATATAGTAAGTATATGTAATGTGTGATGTGTGTAGATATGTATCTAATCACAGATAATCTGGTGGTATGTTTTTTTTAATTTCTTTATTGGGGAATTAATGCTTTACATTCAACAGTAAATACAATAGTTTGCACATGCATAACATTCCCCAGTTACCCATATAACAATACAACCCCCCCCCCCAGGTTCTCTATCATCCTTCATGGACTTGTATTCTCCCCTCCCACCCACCCCAGAGTCTTTTACTTTGGTGCAATATGCCAAATCCATTTCAGGTTCTACTTGTGTTTTCTTTTCTGATCTTGTTTTTCAACTTCTGCCTGAGAGTGAGATCATCCCATATTCATCCTTCTGTTTCTGACTTATTTCACTTAACATGAATTTTTCAAGATCCATCCAAGATCGGCTGAAAACAGTGAAGTCACCATTTTTTACAGCTGAGTAGTATTCCATTGTGTATATATACCACAACTTGCTCAGCCACTCATCTGTTGTTGGACACCTGGGTTGCTTCCAGGTTTTGGCTATTACAAATTGTGCTGCCAAGAACATATGTGTACACAGATCTTTTTGGATGGATGTGTTGGGTTCCTTAGGATATATCCCCAGGAGAGGAATTGCAGGATGATAGGGTAGGTCCATTTCTAGCCTTGTGAGAGTTCTCCAGACTGTTCTCCACAGAGGTTGGACCAATTTACATTCTGGTGGTATGTTCTTATGAAAAACTACATCAAAAGGGATTTCACTAAACATCTGGCAGATGGGTAAATAAGCAGTGATTTAAAGAAACTATGTAACTGAATAAATGATGAAATTATTAGCCCAAGTTGTACATGAAAAACATGTGAAAGTATATAGAATCAGTGCATAGCTTGGTTTAAGTAATAAGCATACTTAGATTTGGGGGGGGGGTTTGTTTGTTTTTTGGTCGTTGCCACACTTTCAGATAGAGAAAGGGAAAGACACCACAGCACCAAAGTTTCCCCCCAATGTGGTGGTAGCTGGGTTCTAACTGGGGTTGTACTTATGATAGGATAGGCACCTTCTCAGGAGAGCTCTGTTGCTAGCCTAAAATTAGTCTTAATGAAAAACACTGAACATGGATTTAAGAAAAATGTTGTGAGGGGCTGGGTGGTGGAACACCTGGTTGAGCACATATGTTACAAAGCATAAGGACTCAGGTTCAAGCTCCCATTCTCAGTGCAGAGGGAAAACTTCATGAGTAGTGAAGCAGGGCTGTAGGTATCTCTGTCTCTCTCCCTTTCCATCTCCCCTTTATTTCTGTATTTCTCTCTGTCTCTCCCAGAATAAAAATATATGACCCTGTAATTCCTCTCCTGGGGATATATATCCCAAAGAGCCAAATGCAACTATCCAAAAAGATTTGTGTATACCTATGCTCATAGCAGCACAATTTATAATAGCCAAAACCTGGGAGCAACCCAGGTGTCCAACAACAGATGAGTGGTGAGTAAGTCGTGGTCTATATACACAATGGAATACTACTCAACTATTAAAAATAGTACATTCACCTTCTTCACCTCATTTTGGATGGAACTTGAAGAAATCATGTTAAGTGAGATTAGCCAAAAACAGAAGGATGAATATGGGATGATCTCACTCACCTACAGAAGTTGAAAAACAGAACAGAAGGGAAAACACAAAGCAGAACTTGGACTGGAGTTGGTGTATTGCACCAAAGTAAAAGACTCTGGGGTGGAGGGAAGGGTTCTGGTCCTGGAACGCTAAGGCACAGGAGGACCTAGTGGGGGTTGAATGGAAATGTGTACAGCTGGGGCCAGCTGGTGGTGCACCTGGTTGAGCACACATTACAGTGTGTAAGGACTCGAGTTTGAGCCTCCAGTCCCCACCTGCGGGGTTGGGGGGGAAGGGAAGCTTTTTGAGTGATGAAGCAGAACTGGAGGTGTCTCTCTACCTCTCTGACACCCCTTTGCCTCTAAATTTCTGGCTGGCTGTCTCTATTCAATAAACAAATACAGATAAGAAAAAAAGAAATGTATAAAACTGAGAAACGTCACACATGTACAGACTATTGTATTTTACTACTGACTATAAACCATTGATCCCCCAATAAAGAAATTTAAAAAAATAAAAAAATTTTAAAAAGAAAAGGATTGTGATAAAACTGAAATGTCTTAGAATGGAAGGGTGTCCCAAAAAACTAAAAAGTCTCTATTCACTATAGTAGGAAGTTAATATATAATGGGTTAAAAGCAAATGTAGGGAGTTGGGCTGTAGCGCAGCGGGTTAAGCGCAGGTGGCGCAAAGCGCAAGGACCGGCATAAGGATCCCGGTTCGAGCCCCCGGCTCCCCACCTGCAGGGGAGTCGCTTCACAGGCAGTGAAGCAGGTCTGCAGGTGTCTGTCTTTCTCTCCCCCTCTCTGTCTTCCCCTCCTCTCTCCATTTCTCTCTGTCCTATCCAACAACGACAACAACAATAATAGCTACAACAATAAAACAACAAGGGCAACAAAAGGGAATAAATAAATAAAATAAAAAAAAAAAAAGCAAATGTAAACCAAAAAAGTAATTAACTCAGCAACTTGGAGGTACATGAAAATGCAACTGAAAAAGTTTAAACTGTAGTTTTGGCAAGCTGTAGCAGTTAGGGGGAGGGGGTCATGGTTTCACTGATTTTATTCTATATGGCATCTTATACTGTGAGCATGTTATCTTGTTAAAAATCAAAGAATTCAAAGGGAACAAAAGACTTTTATGAGAAAATTATCACAATAGTAATCTCAGTGTTTTGACTGCGAAATCAAGACTTAAAAGAAGGTTCATACCCCATTAGAGGTGGGAGGGTTTGAAACATATATATATGTTATTGCTGGGGCTTATTGCTGGGGCTCGGTGCCTGCGCTATGAATCCACTGTTCCTGGAGACTTTTTTTTTATGATCTTTTTTTATTTTTTGATTTATTCCCTTTTGTTGTTTTTATTGTTGTAGTTACTGATGTCGTCGTTGTTGGATAGAACAGAGAGAAATGGAGAGAGGAGGGAAGACAGAGGGGAAAAGAAAGATAGACACCTGCAGACCTCCTACACCTCTTGTGAGACAATACCCTGCAGTTGGGGAGGCGGGGGCTGGAACCGGGATCCTTGAGCCAGTCCTTGGGCTTTACACCATGTGCGTTTAACTGCTGCGCTACTCTCTAAACGTGCAACTTGAACGTTTGCACTAGCAATTTTGATGAACAAATAATGATCAGAGGGAGTCTGGCGGTAGCGCAGCGGGTTAAGCGCACGTGGTGCAAAGTGCAAGGACTGGCTCAAGGATCCCGGTTCCAGCCCCCGGCTCCCCACCTGTAGGGGAGTCGCTTCACAGGCTGTGAAGCAGGTCTGCTGGTGTCTATCTTTCCCCCCCCACCCCCCCACCCCCGTCTTCCCCTCCTCTCTCCATTTCTCTCTCTGTCCTATCCAACAACGATGACAACAATAATAATAACTACAACAACAATAAAAACAAGGGCAATAGAAAGGAAAATAAGTAAATAAATATTTAAAAAGTAATTATCAGATACTTTGAATTTAAAAAAATATTTTTAATTAAAAGTTTATATCAATGATTAACAATAAACACATTTGTTGCTACATGTATGACATCGTTTTTTTTTTTTTCCTCATTAGGAATATAGTTTCTCACCACTCCCTGAACTCAGTATTTAGAAGGCTGACTGGGAACGCCAAGAGGGAGGCACTGTTGAGGAGCAACCTTAGAAGTATCCTAGGTATAATGTGAAACCAGACTACCCACCTCAAACACGCACACGCCAAGGAGAGACCTAAGAAAAAGGTCTTTCCTTAGACTGTACTGGCAGGTGGCAATTTTAATAACCTAGGACACTTTTTTTTTTTTCTTAACCAGAGCACAACTCAGCTTTGGCTTATGGTGGTTCGAAGGACTAAATCTGGAACTTTGGAGCCTTAGGCTTAAGAGTCTCTTTGCATAAACTCTATGCTATTGCTGGGAAATTATGCCGATGCAGTCACATCTGCCATGTTGTCTCCTCAGGCTACTGCTAGTTCCCTCGAGAGTTGGGACATTCTCGGAGTGCCTGTTCCGCCATGTTATGCCCTCAGGGCATTGTCTATATCCCCACGATATCAGGAGTGCTATGGTTACTCCTCCCCCTTCCCATTCTCACGAAAGCTGCTCCTATAAAAGCCCTTCTTCTTCCGCACCTCGTTCTCTTGCCAACGCTTCACTCCAGTATTCAGACGCAGGAAAGGTTACTGCGTGAGGCAGCCATTTTCGCTACTCCATGTGGCCCAACCTGCTTCTCTAGCACCCAACTCTGAGGTGCCAGCGCAAATAAAGATTTGTGTTTCCTCTTCGCTCCGGACCCCCTCTCTCTTCTCCGCAGCCCGCGCACAACAACATCTGGCTCAACAGCATGCTCTCTCTCCCACTGGCCCAGGGCACTTTAAGCATCATTATCTTGGATGGCCACAACATGAGTAATTTTCCAAACATAGAGTATGACTCAGGAGCTGGTGCAGTGAAAAAAAGACTGAATTCTCAAACATGAGGCCTCAAGTTTGACCCTCAGCATGACAAGTGCAAGAGTGAAATTCTGGTTCTCTCTCCTCTTTTTCATTAATAAATATTTATTAATCTCTATATAGAACATTCTAGGAGCTGTGTAGTAGGTAGAGTGTCTGACTTGCAACATGAGGTTCCAAATTCAATCCATGACATTGCATATGCCAAAGTATGCTGTTTCCACCCCCCCCTTCCTCTCTCATTTGGTAATTTTTTTCAAAAGAAATTCTATAGAAAATTTGAGCAGGGGTGGGGGGGTAGATAGCATAATGGTTATTCGAAGAGACTTTCATGCCTGAGGCTCTGAAGTCCCAGGTTCAATCCCCACCACACACACACACCTCACCATAAGCCAGAACTGAGCAGTACTCTGGTAGAAAGAAAGAAAGAGAGAAAGAGAGAAAGAAAGAAAGAAAGAAAGAGGAAGGAAGGAAGGAAAGGAGGGAGGAAGGGATGGAGGAAGGAAGGAAGGAAGGAAGGGAAAAAGGAAGGAAGGAAGGGAGGAAAGGGAAGGAAGGGAGGGAAGGAAGGGGAGGGAGGGAGGGAGGGAAGGGGGGAAGGGAGGGAAAGAGGGAAGGGGAGGCAGGGAGGGAGGGGAGGGAGGGAGGGAAGGGGAGGCAGGGAGGGAGGGGAGGGAGGGAGGGAAGGGGAGGCAGGGAGGGAGGGGAGGGAGGGAGGGAAGGGGAGGCAGGGAGGGAGAGGAGGCAGGGAAGGGAAGGGAAGGGAAGGAGAGGAGGGAGGGAAGGGAAGGGAAGGGAGGGAGAGGAGGGAGGGAAGGGAAGGGAGGGAGAGGAGGGAGGGAAGGGGAGGGAGGGGAAAGAAGGGAGGGAGGGAGGGGAGGGGAGGGAGGAAACCTGAGCAGAAAAGTAAAGAGACTGTACATCCCCACCTATATCCCCCCACCACACACACACAGTTTCCCATTTCCTTGCAGTAGTGTGGGTGAAATTTCTTACAACCAATGTTGATCATTATGAACTAAAGTCCATGATTTTCATTAAGGTTTGCTTTTGTTTTGGTGTCACTGTGGCTTCACTTGCTCCTGGATGACTTTTTCAAATGCAGAGAGACAGAAAGAGAGGAAAGGATACCATGATACCACCGTAACACTGAAGCTTCCCTCAATGTTGTGGGGACCAGACTCGAACTTAAGTCATATACATAGCAAAGAAGGCACCCTGGCAAATGTTATTTGTTTGTTAAATAAAGTTAGGAGATTTCAACAGTCCAACACATGATACAACACAGAGAGTGACTGTTGTAATTCTATGCCATGGTTCTCCCTGGTACTTGAAAACTTGTTAAAAATGCAGAGTCTTGCCCCCCCCCCACACACACACACTCCACCATGCTAGGCTCACTGAAGCAGATTCTGAGGCTTGGACCCAAGATACCCACCCATAGTGACATCCCCCCCCACACACACACACCGTTTACAGAAACTGTACTCCCAGACTTCTAGAAGCACCCTAAAATCTGCCCAGAGAACTCAGGCAGCTCATATAGAGAAGGTTGGGGTCAGAGCCCTTCACAGGACACAGGAAATGAAGTGCCTGCTTTTAGAATGGAATTTATCAAGTTATCAGTACTGTAACCAGCAGGTGATTCTGATGCCCAAGCTTCTCATAGGACCACCTGGAAAACTTTGAAAATTAATGACCAAACATGCTGAGTCAGTGGGCTTGAACTGAGGCCCTGGCAGCAACACATTTCAGAGTTCTCAGATGATTCTTATTTCAGTATCAACAATCCTTTTCTTTCTTTTTTTTGAAGACCAACTCTCTTGCTGTTTACTACGAGCTTAGCCTCTGAATTGCAGCCACCTGCATTCTCTATTTACTCAACTTTGTTATCACTGGGACTTCACCACTCCAGGCCAACTTCTTCAGACAGAAAGATTGAGAAACAAAGGAAAAGACACCACAGCATTAAAATTTCCCCCAGTTCAATAGAGGCTGGGTTGTGTGCATGACAAAGCAAGTACACTATCCAAGTGAAGCTATCTTGCTGGCTTAATTTATTTATTGGTATCAGAATTTTACTGGGGCAGCATGTCTGCATTATTCTAACACTCCCAGGAGACCTTTTTTTGTCGTCTTCTTCTTTCAGCTAGAGGGAGAGGCACCACAGGATTGTTTCACTGCTATGAAACTTCCCCTTTGCATGATGATCCCTTGTGGTAGCTAGGAGCTCAAACACAAATCTTTATAACACAGTAAAGTATGCACTCTACTGGGTGAGATATTTCATGCTTCTTCCTCACTGTCTTCATCACTCATCAAATTCCCTCTCATCTCAGGGTCAGGGTGTTGTTCACACACCACAGAATATGCCAGGACTGCTGGTAAATGCCTGGTCTTCGGGCCTGAGAACCTGAATTAAGATGGAGGCTGAGGGCTCAGGTGAGTTACTTATTTATCCCTTTGAGATGTGATATAAGCCAAAAAACTGCAGGGGAAAAAATGCATCAGCACCCCAAGTCCCCTGAAGGCCATCTCTGTACCTAGTTATACTTCCTCAGGCATTTTTGGAACACTAGGCCAGAAAAATCATGTGAATCGGGAGTCGGGCAGTAGCGCAGTGGGTTAAGCGCAGGTGGCACAAAGCGCAAAGACCAGCGTAAGGATCCCGGTTCCAGCCCCCGGCTCCCCACCTGCAGGGGAGTCGCTTCACAGGCGGTGAAGCAGGTCTGCAGGTGTCTGTCTTTCTCTCCTCCTCTCTGTCTTCCCCTCCTCTCTCCATTTCTCTCTGTCCTATCCAACATCAATAACACCAATAACTACAACAATAAAACAACAAGGGCAACAAAAGGGAATAAATAAATCAATAAATCATGTGAATCTGGAGGGAAAACTGGTAGCCTCCTATTTGTGAGTTACCAGGACCCACTTAAGTTCAAATGCAGCCCCACCATCACCCCAAGTAATAGGATAAGTTCCTTACCTTCAGTTTCCACATCTGAAAATGGTGGTAATGGCAGTTCCTCACTCCCGGAGACTGCAGCAAAGACAGCGCCTGGACAAAGCACCTGAGCAGACCAGCCAAGAGTAAGCGAGTCCCTCGGCCCTTTTTATCCTCAGGCAGCCCAGGTGCCCCTGAAAATCCCCACGGAGTCCTCCCAGGTGCCTCTTATAACCTTACGAAGGTCTTTCTCAGTCTCTGGTGTTTTTTTGTTTGTTTGTTTATTTCTTCTCTATTCTTTCTCTTTTCTCTTCTGTTTTCCTCTCATATTTTCACGGTATCTCTCCAGGTCCCTGTCATTTCATGCAGCACCCCCTAGAGTTGGCATGTTTGAGAAAAAAAGAGGAGAGGTCCAGCATGATCTCCCCTCATGATCTCAGATGCAGAGCATATGATCAACCGTCCTGTCCGCTTCTTCAAACAACAGACGCCTCAGAGCAAATGTCTTGATTGGGAGCAGGTGGGCCTGGTGCCTTGTGATGGGAGTCTGGTCACTGTGTGACAGGGTGGGTTCAAACCTCAGGGAGAGGATCATGCAGGAAACTGCGTGGGAAGCAATACCCCTTCTCCTGGCTTTTAAGGAGTGAAACTGGCCTCTGGGTGTCTGCTGCAGGCCCAGGGCTGGACCAGTGAACTCCCATTGTGCTATGTGCTGCTTTATCAAGCACTCATGGGACCATTCAGATGCTAATTCCACTCACCTGTGGTATGCATCGCTCCCAATGACCCAGAGCCCATTCACAGACAAGGAAACTGAGGCCCAAGAGGTAAAACAATTTGAATATCCACCATTAGATAACCAAATGTGGTCTATCCATACAATGAAATATTATTCAGTCTTAAAAAAGGAAGGAGGCACTGACATAATCTACAACATGAATGAGCCTCAAAAACATTGTGGCAGGGGGGCAGGTGGTAGCTCAACAGGTTAAGTGCTCGCTCATGGCACAAAGCACAAGAACCAGCCTAAGCATCCCGGTTGGAGACCTCAGCGCCCCACCTGCGGGGGGGTAGCTTCACAAGCGGTGAAGCAAGTCTGCAGGCATCTGTCTTTCTCTCCCCCTCTCTGTCTTCCTCTCCTCTTTCCATTTCTCTTTGTCTTGTCCAAGAATAACAGCACAACAACAACAAAGGCAACAAAAATGGGGAAAAAATGGCCTCCAGGAGCAGTGGATTCATAGTGCAGGCACTGAGCCCCAGCAATAACCCTGGAGGCAAAACAAATAAACAAAAAATCATTATGGCATGGCTGAGAGACTGCTCACCCAGTAGGCATGCACATTACTATGCATGAATCCCTGGATTTCAGCCCCAGCATCACATGGGAGAACTATGAACTACATAATGGGGGCAATGCTATGGTGTCTCTGTTTTTCTGTCTAAAAATAAAGAAAAATTAAATTGACTGGGGTGATGGTCTTGGGTACAACACTAAAAAAAAAAAAAAATTGGGTGTTGGGCAGAGGCACACAGTACCATGAGCAAGGACCTGGGACTGGGTTCAATTCCCCCAGTCCTCATCGGCAGGGGGGAAGTTTCACAAGCAATGAAACAGTGCTGCAGGTATCTATCTCCCCCCCCCCAATTTTTCTCTTTGTCCTACCAAATAAATAAATAATACATTGTGGTATTGGTCAGATACCCAAGGTCATGTTTTACTCGATTCTGAACATGAAATGTTCAGAATAGGCAAATCCATAGAGGCAAAAAATAGATTAGTGGTTGTCAGGGGTTAAAAATGGGAATGACAGGGAGTCAGATGGTAGTGCAGAGGGTTAAGCGCACGTGGCGCAAAGCTCAAGGACCAGCCTAAGGATCACGGTTTGAGCCCCCGGCTCCCCACCTGCAGGAGAGTCACTTCACAGGTGGTGAAGCAGGCCTGCAGGTATCTATCTTTCTCTCCCCCTCTCTGTCTTCCTCTCCTCTCTCCATTTCTCTCTGTCCTATCCAACAATGACAACAATAATAACTACAACAATAATACCTACAACAACAAATGAAAAAAAACAAGGGCAACAAAAGGGAATAAATAAATATTTTAAAATAAATAAATAAAACAGGATTATCTAATCCTGTAGGCATTTTCATGAGACAGCCCCAATCTTCTTTGTCCTGGGGAGGCAGGTTGGGGGTTCTGCTCCCTTTACTGACAGACTAACCAGTGGTATGGATACACCTGAACTTCTTGTGAATGACAAAATCTAAGTTTAATAACTGTTTACCGGGACCCAGTGGTGGTGTACCTGGTTGAGTACATGTTACAATGTGCAAGGACCCAGGTTCAAGGCCCCCCCAGTCCCCACTTGCAGAAGGAAAGCTTTGCAAGTGGTGAAGCAGTGCTGCAGGTGTCTCTCTGTCTTTCTCCCTATCTACCTCCCCCTTCCCTCTCAATTTCTGCCTGTCTCTATCCAATAAATAAATAAAAATAATTAAAAAAAAACAAAAAAACAACTGCTTACCCAGCACTGAGAAGGGCTGCTGTAGGATTTCCCAGAAAGTTTGCTCTTTGCCCAAGATAGTCCCCATGCTTCCCAAAGGCTTTAGAGGTCGTGCCCCCAAGCCTCTAGAAACATTCCAAGGGCAGGGGAGATAGCATACTGGTTATGCAAAGAGGCTCTCATGCCTGAGGCTTCTAAGTCCCAGGTTCAATCCTCAGCACCACCATAAGCCAGAGCTGAACACTGCTCTGGTAAAAAAAAAAAAAAAAAAAAAAAAAGAAAGAAAGAAAGAAAAAGAAAAAGGAAAGAAAAGAAACACTTCAAAATCTACCCTGAAAACTCATATAGACCACTTAGAGGAGAAGATTCAGGTCAGAACTCCCTATAGGACATAGAAGATGAAGCATCTGATTTTAGAAGTGGCATATGGTCCTAGAAGGTAGTGTTAGTGCAGAGCCCGCAAACTTGTATCTACAGATTCCAAGGGAGTCCATGCATAGAACCGGGGGGGGGGGGGGGGGCATGGGGAAAGAAACGATAGGCTCATTTTCACCAACCTCTACCTGAGATGTAGACAGGCAGCAAACCATAGTGGTAGCTGCCTAACCTGTGAGGGTTTCACTGGTAGAAATAGCACATCCCTTTGTAATGGCTGCCAACAGCTTGGGATAATCTGCCGCCCTAGGGCTGCTCTAATTGGTACCTTTTATCTACCCTGCAGATGACAAAGCTGCCAGGCAAGGGTGGGCCAGACCTGTCCTGGACCTGGACTAAGAGATGTACAGTCTGAGAGGTCAAGGAGGGTGCTCTGTTCTGAGGACCCCATATGTTATCTCCAGAAAGCAGGAGGAGAGAGGAAGGAGAATCTGGGCTAGTGGTGTCCAGACCACTCTCTCCCCACCCCCTTTGATGACTCGGTGTCCACAGAGCTGCTGCTCCATCTAATGAAGTCAGCCTCCATCAGGTCCCTCCTGGACCTAGCCTCCCCTCTCCCACCCCAAGCAGTTAAGGACAACACCTAGCCATCCAGACTGGGTGGGGAGAAATGGCTGGTGCTTCACCTGCTAGAGTGCACATGTGCCTTAGCACAAGGACCTGGGTTTGAGCTCTGGATCATAACATGGGATTGCCTGCAGGGGGTTAGGTGGAGCAGTGATGTGGTATTTCTCCTGTCTTTCTCTCCCTCTCACCTCTTAGGGGATGGGGGGGCATCAAGAACAGTGGACTTGTGCAGGCACTGAGCCCAGCGATAAAAAAACAAATAAACACACAACCAAAAACCAACTCTGGGACATCAGGACTCCTTTCATTTCCCAAGATACCCTCCCTCCCTAGATCATCACTGGGGCTTGGAACCTGGCACAATTCCATCACTTTGGGAAGAGTTCTTCTCCCCTTTAGTCTTAGAGAAAACCAGGGAGAGAGAGAGAGAGAGAGAGAGAGAGAGAGAGAGAGAGACTACCAAACTGCTCTACTGCTAGTGAGGCTTCCTCTTTATATGGTGCTCCCATGTGGTAGCTGAGGGTTCCATTATAGGCCCTCCACCGTAGTCAAGTGTGTACTCTATAAGGTGAGCTATCTCCCAGCCCTCATTTCCCAAGAACTTAGACATCCCTGGAAGGGGAACTCCTAGGTATGACTGGAGTGGGGCAGGCAGGTGGCTGGCTAAAAACTCTCTGCCTTTAGTCCCATTCCCAGCTCTTGGTTAGTCTTGGGGGGCTGGAACTAGGTTGGGCATCTCTAGGTAGGATCTGAAATATGAACTGGAGACTGACCTTTTGGGGGGGCTCCCATCCCCTCCCCCCTTCCCTGTCAGGATTCTCTTTTAGATCACATATCCCCATTCTTTAGGCACCACATTCAGATCCCAGCCAGCCACGCCCCCTAGGGGGCAGCACTCTGGTTCCAGGTGCCAGTCACAGTCCTGGCCACACGGGGTCGACTCCCCCACTTTACTGGCCCTTGTGGGAGGGACGTGTCTGCATGCTCTACTGCTTGCAAGCTTCCCCCCCCCCCCACCCTTTTGGCAGTGTCTCCCAGATCTTGCCACTTCAAGTCCAGGCCAAGGAGAGGAGGATTTTCCAGACATTACCAAGAGCAGGGAATTTGGGTTGATGATGAAAGTCCCAAGTGTTGTACCACTCCATCCCCACTACTCCTCACCCTGGACACTGTCCTGGCTCCCAGCTGAACCATGCCGTCCTATCAGAAATAAACCACCTCCGACCAGTTCACTGTGCCACCTTGCAAAGCCAAACAGTCCCTTACAAACTGACTTTTGCCTACCACAGCTCCATACCCGGGGGTTCCCCTGCCCTGTGAGACTGAGTGAGACCTTCAATCAGGGAACCCCCACCCCCACCCCGCCGCCCCTTCTTGACAGTGAGCCACCACTCCCGCAGCTCCTCCCCAGCCACCCAGCCCAAGCCCACGCCCACAGCTGGCTCTCTGGCTGCAGCCACCCCCACCCCAGCCTGGAGAGCCGGGTCCCAGCTTCGTGTCCCCTGTTTCCTCGGCCAGACCCCATTCTCCAGCGTCCAGCTAGAAGCCGCCAAGCCTGTCGCCCGCCGCCCAGTTCTAGGCTCTTTCTGGGTGCGCAGCTCCCCCCATGAAGCTGCCTCTGGAGCTGCCATTCAGATCCAGACAGCACGCAGGGTAGAGCTTCTTGCCCAGCCCGAGGCCCTGACACCACAGACAACACCCGGCGAGCTCCGGATGGTAGAGGGCTGCTGAAGTGTCTCTTCTCCACTTTCCTCTCTCTAAATAAATAAATTAAAAAAAAATTGAGTCAGGGAGGTCAGTCAGCAGTATGGCGCATACAAGAGACCCAGCCTTCGTTCCTCAGAGCCCCATACATTATTATTATGAATATTATTTTCGCTCCACATCAGCCCGCAGACATGTTCTCCTGGCCGCTCGCAGTTTTTTACACCGCACACATTCTCAGTGCAGCGCAAGTCGCTCACATCCACTCCTTTCCGAGGTTTCCCCACTTGCAGTAAACAGAGCACGTAGGCACTTTGGGTGAACTGTTTCGTGATCTTCCTGAGGAGTAAACGCCGCGGGCGGGGGAGAGTATTTTGCAAAGAGGGAGGAGACCTCGCATGCAGGCCCCGCCCCCAGGCCGCGAGCACCTTCCGCCACACTCAACATGGCGGCAAGGCCAACCCTCCCGAGGTAGTTGAGCAGGTCACAAGTGGCGCGTTCCAGTCATGGCGGCCCCCAGCCCCACCATGGGCAGCAAAGCACTGGAAACGTGCGGTCTGGAGAGGATTTTGGAAGCGTTGAAATTGCTGCTGAGCCCGGGAGGTGAGAGGATGGATCTCGGCGCTGGGCTGCAGCAGGGACTCTAAGGGTCGCCAATCTTCCAGGGCTGCCCTCCCTGTGCTCTCTCCCCCCACCCCCAGCCCAGGTTCTCCCCGGGACCCTCGTGGGAGCTTTGGGTTTTGCGTGCTCATTTTTCATTTACTGTTGAGGGGATGGGATCCTTTTAATCTGCTGTTACTAAACAGCGTCTCTTGAGCAAACCCTAGTGCCGGTCGCTGTGCAAGAATCCTCAGTGCCGCTCATCAAGGCAGGGGCTGAGGAAATATATTCCGAGGGCAGGCTCTGCAGAGATGTATGAAGTGAGGTCCCTGGAGTACTCAGGGTATAAAGTGGGAACTGGAGATTTGTACAAAATGCTAGAGACCAGAGAAAAACGAAGCAGTGACGATTGAGCTGGATTTGGGAAGAGAATTTAGGGATTTACAGTTTGGGAAGGACCTACAGTCCCTTGTAATCTTTCCTGATGAGTTGGCAAGATCATTTCAATTTAGAGTCTGAAGGGGACCTGCAGAGTGGTCTGACAACGCCTTATTATAGCCAAGACTAACTGCTGAACAAATTAAGTAACTTGTACAACATCACGTGGTCAAAAAATACGGTCCTAGAACCAAAGTCTATTGAACAAACTATGGAGTCTCTGATGTTATCTAGTATGTTGAGAAGGGACTAAAAAAAAAATTCCTGTTTATAATTTGAAGGAGGAAAGAACCAGAGCATCACTGTGGCATATTGCAATGCCAGGGCTGGAACTCATACTTCTAAGTTGGACTCTAGCCACTGCATCACCTCTCTGGCCAAGAGCTCTGGTATTAATTATTTAGACTGTATATTTTGGAGGAAAGGGTTTGTAGGATGCGTAAAGTAAGGATGAAGGTGCTGTTTCTACTCTCAAATTTCGAGAGATCTTTTCATCCCTAAGTTGCACTACACCTTCCAAACATACCTGGGGAAAATGAAAGTTGTTTTTACATATATATATATATATATATATATATATATATATATATATATATATATATATATATATATATATACTTTTTTTTAACCAGAGCACTGTTCAGCTCTGGCTTATGGTGGTGCAGGGGATTGAACCTGACTCTGGAGCCTCAGGCATGAGAGTCTGTTTGCATAACCATTATGCTATCTACCCTTCACCCCATCATCATCATCATCATCGTTATTATTGTTACTACTATCTCCAGGGTTATCGCTGGGGCTCTGGCTGGCACTACAAATCCATGGCTCCTGGTGGCCATTTTTTTCCATTTTACTAGATTGGACAGAAAGATTCAGAGAAGAGGGGGAGATGGAGCATGGCAGAGAAAGATAGACACCTTCAGACCTGCTACACTGTTGGTGTACACTGCAGCCTGGGGCTTGAACCAGGATCCCTGCACAGGTCCTTGAGTTTAGTACTATATGCATTTAACCAGTTGTGCCACCACTCTACACCCCTGAAAGGAAGTTATTAGTAATAATTGAGTGCTTACTAGGTATCAGTCCCTATAGTATACTGTTTATGTATTTATCATTTTATCCTCACAACAGATAGGAATCATGTATATTCCATTTTACTGATGGAGTGAAAATGCAGGCATATTGGGAATTACCCATAATCAGCTTAGTAACAAGCAGAGCTAGAGTCTGTACTTAGGTCTCCTCCACTATGTCAACTATGATGTACTGCCCCAAATGAAGAATTAAATATTAAACTACAGTTTTAACTTGCTAGTAGAGAGGTCACTTGCCACTTCCAATTGCAGCAGTCTAGAATTTGACAGAACAAGTTTTAAGTAACCAAGAAGTCTAGAAGTAATCATCTGCCACAAAACAGAGGAAAGACCTGTGTGTGTGTGTTATTATTAATTAATTATTTTTAACCAGAGCACTATTCGGCACTGGCTTTTGGTGTTTCTGTTAATTGGATGTAGGATCTTTGATGCCTCAGGCATGAAAAATATTAGACACTCCCTAAATTTCAGGGCACCAGGTGAAATTATATATATATATATATATATATATATATATGAACTCATTTACAATTATACAAGCATTCCTGTCTGAAAAAGAGTAAGTAGTGTTGTAAGGTATTATTTTCCACATATAATTTGTTATCTATTATGTGAATTTGCCTGCTGCTTTCTATCTTATCACCTGCTAAGAGAGTTTAAAATTATATATCCATACTAAGTATTAGATGTCCCTGAGGGGTAGAGGATGTTGAAAAGACAGGATGAAATTATTGACTAAAATTATATCTGCTATATTAAATTTTTCTTGAGCTGACTTTTTTTTGAATTTTAATTTATTTGATAGGGCAGAGAGAAATTAAATGGGGGAGAGGAGATGGAGAAGAAGAAAGAGAGACAGCTGCAGTACTGCTTCATTGTTCTTGGAACTTGTCCCCTGCAGGTGGGGACTGGGGACTTGAACCTGGTTCCTTTTGCAATGTAATGTATGTTCAGCCAAGGGACACTACGATCTGCCCCCTGATTCTTTGTCTTTAAATTGACTACCTTTGAGGTAACATTTACTGAACAGTAATTGTATGTAGTACTCTATCCATATTGCTATTGGAAATACAAAAATATGTAACTTGTGCCCTCAAGCATCTTGTTTGGGAAGATGGTACTATACATTTAGACCAGATGATATTTAACATGGTTAAATAATACTAGTGGTCAGTGCATGGTGTAGATAGCAGCTGGATACAAGAGTTTTCCAGGTGTTGGACTGTGGAAGGGCATAGGAGGAAGAGAAATTAAGTCTAGATGGGAGTTGCATAGACAGAAAGGGAGGGAGATACTAAGAGTCTTTAATTTTTGAGTTATCACAAGTTCTACTATCTTAGCCATTTCTCTTCCCCTGACTTCCACTGCTTTCTAAAAAAAATTTTTTTTTAAGTTTTTATTTATAAAATGGAAACACTGATAAGACCGTAGGATAAGAAGGGCACAATTCCATACAATTCCCGCCACTGGAACTCCATATCCCATTCCCTCCCCTGATAGCTTTCTTATTCTTTAACCCTCTGGAAGTATGGACCCAGGGGCATTATGGGGAGCAGAAGGTGGAAGGTAATTCCACCTTCTGGCTTCGGTAATTGCTTCCCCGCTGAACATGGGCATTGACAGGTCAATCCATACTCCCAGCCCGTCTCTCTCTTTTCATAGTGGGGCAGGGATCTGGGGAGGTGGGGCTCCAGGACACAACTGGCAAGTCCAGTTGGCATCATGGTAGCATCTGGAACCTGGTGACTGAAAAAGAGTTAAGATAGAAAGCAGAGAAATTTGTTGATTAATCGTGAACCTAAAGGTAAGAATACTGTGTATGAAGATTTGGGGTCTCCATTTTGGAAAATGCTAGTAGGTCTATTTTAGGTATATCCCAAGGTGCCCATGACCCAATTGGTTTTTTGCTTTCTTAAACCCTAAGACAGCAGGAACCCTCCCCTTTCTCTACAAAGCCCTGCTGGGGGCCAGCCCCAGCAGGTTATTAGGGTATCCTGAAAGAGGAGTGGTGTCAGCGCAGATGAGGAAGAATGAGAGACACGTCAACTGCTTCTGGAGCAGGAGAGAGACATCTCCGCTGTGTTCAGGCAGAGCTTTATTTTTATAGTCTCATAAGACTTAGATCATTAAAACAAAAATCACCAAGGTATAGATTATTAATACAAAAATCACCAAAGCTTTGGTCACTAATACATAAATCACCAAGTAAGAACAGCACAGGTAGGGAACACCTCCTGCTTTGTGGAACATTCACATTCCAGGGGCACTTTTCTTCCTAGAGATCACATCATAGTTTCTATGTCTTTTGTTATTCCTGTACCAATGTGCTAGGCAAATGTCCTATTGATTAAGATTAATATTCTACCTGTATGCTTATGCTATCTTCTTGTCCCTATGCATCAGAAGCCGTGGTTCATAGAAAGTTCAAGCTTGTTATGTTTCTAGGGGCCTTAAACAAATTGAACAGCCCATTTTTCATAAAATCTGTTCCATTGTTTGATCAAGGAGTTTTGTTTTGTTCCTTACTGAGAAGGCATCAAGGTGGTGCTGACCTGGCCAGCCTCTTCATAAAGTTAAGTTCTCTAGCTGGAATCTATCTTTCTTGTATGCTCAATATGTGACCTAGGTTCTCATGTACTGTTCCTGTATAAGGAAGTGAAGGAAGTGGAGGCATAGTGGTAGATTAAAAGGCCCATTGTATCTAGGCGGGAACCATAACTTTAATGGAAAGTTATTGGTTAAGATTAATGGATTATTTATGTTATGTAAGGTGGCCCCTCCACTGTGGGAAGCACCAATCTTTCTATATTTTAGGGAGAATACTAAAGGAAGTGGTGTAGAAAGGGGGAAACAATTTTTCCTCTAGGAGTCTCCTGAAAAATTCTGCATTACTGATATTGCTTGTTCCATTGTGATCAATCTTACAGAGTGCAGTGCAGGTTTTATCATTACTTTTGTTATTGGTCAGGCTCTGAGCTTGGCCATAGGTAAATATTATTAAGACCACACAGAGCTTATCCCAAGCCCAATTCATAGCAAAAGGCAGGATGGTTTTAGGTTGGCCTGAAGAGTCCAGCCATGCTGAACTTCTTATGAAGTTGGTATCATGTCAAGCAGCTCACATGGTGGCGCCTTCGCCAAAGCCCATATTTCTGACTTCCATTTCTATTCTTAATCACAGGGCAGATAAAACTGTTACCTTGGGGCCTGGGAAGTGGCTGATTGGTAGAGGGTGCCTTCAGTTCCCAGCACTACCTGTGAAGGAGTAAACTAGTCTCTCATAAAACAAAAAATAAATTTAAAAAAGTATACTGTTTCTATATCCACCACTAGGGATTGTGTTAAGCAGAATTTGAAAGGGATTGTGAGCTTTTTATTTTCCTTGATATTATGTTTATTTATTTTAATTAGAGAGAAGTGAGAGACAGGGACCAGAGAGCACTGCTCAGCTCTGGTTTATGATTGTTCTGGGGATTGAACCTGGGACGGAGAGCCACAGGCATGAGAGTCTTTTGTATAACCATTATGCTGTCTCCTCAGCTGGGGTTGTGAACATTTTTTTTCTCAAGAAATTTTTTTTTAATATTTATTTATTCCCTTTTGTTGCCCTTGTTTTTTTATTGTTATAGTTATTGTTATTGATGACATTGCTGTTGGATAGGAGAGAAAGAAATGGAGAGAGGAGGGGAAGACAGAGGGTGAGAGAAAGATACACACTTGCAGACTTGCTTCACCCTTGTAAAGCAATTCCCCTGCAGGTGGGAAGCCAGGGCTCGAACCTGGATCCTTCTGCTGGTCCTTGTGCTTTGAGCCACCTGTGCTTAACCCACTGCGCTACTGCCCAACTCCCTGATTGTGAACTTTTATGTAGGCTGATATGTGTAAATACTTACTACATTAGAAATTAAGACTTTTAAGGGAAACCTTATAAATATATTTGAAAACCCATACATGTTAACAGTGACATTTAAAAGTATTTTTAAAAAGTTGTTATTTATTTATTATGTGGTGGTGTTGGGGCAGAGCATTTCTTTGGCACATACAATGCCAGGGGTTGAACTCAACCTCAGGCTTGAGATTCCAATATTTTATTTACTGTACCACCTCCCAGGCTTCAACAGTGACATTTATTTACTGATTATTTTATGTTTTTGCCTCCAGGGTTATCACTGAGGCTCGGTGTCTGAACTATGAATCCACTGGAGGCCATTTTCCCCATTTTGTCGCCCTTGTTGTTGTTATTGTTTCCACTGCTGTTGTTGTTGAATAGGACAGAGAAATTGAGAGAGATGGGGGAGATAGAGAGGGGGAGAGAAGATAGACACCTGCAGACCTGCTTCAGTGTCCATCAAGCGACCTCTCCTGCAACTGGGGAGCCCAGGGGCTAGAACTGGGATCCTCATGCAGGTCCTTGAGCTTTGTGCCATGTGTGCTTAACCCACTCCACTACTGCCCTGCCCCCTATTGATTTATTTTTATTACCAGAATACTGCTCAGATCTGGCTTTTGGTTGTGTGTGGGATTGAACCTGGGACTCTAGAGCCTCAGGCAACAATGACATTTTTGATTAAAATATGCTTTGCAAAATAAAGTAACTTTGAGGGAAGATCAGCATTGTTTCACATTTTGTACATTTGCATAAAATGCAAATTTCCTTAATGTCTTCTTTATTAGGAGACTTCTGAGTTTTCATATTTACATCTCCCTTTCTTTCTTTCTTTCTTTCTTTCTTTCTTTCTTTCTTTCTTTCTTTCTTTCTTTCTTTCTTTCTTTCTTTCTTTTTTGCCTCCAGGGTTATCACTGGTGCCTGGTGCCTGCACTACGAATCCACTGCTCCTGGAGGCCATTTTTTCCCTTTTGTTGCCCTTGTTGTTTATCTTTGTTGTTGTTGTCATCGTTGCTGGATAGGACAGAGAGAAATCGAGAGAGGAGGGGAAGACAGAGGGGGAGGGAAAGATAGACACCTGCAGACCTGCTTCACCGCTTGTGAAGATAGGGTGGGGAGCCGGGGGCTCTAACCCAGATCCTTATACTGGGCCTTGCATTTTGCACCATGTGTGCTTAACCCGATGTGCTACCACCCAGCCCCCCATTTTTTCTTTTTAAATTTTTTTTCCCTTCAGGGTTATTGCTAGGGCTCAGTACCAACACTACAAATCCTCTGCTCCTAGTGATCATTTTTTCCATTTTATTTGATAGGACAGAGAAATTGACAGGGGTGGGGAAATAGAAACCTGCAGACTTGTTTTGCCACTTGTGAAGATTCCTCCCTGGTGGTAGGGAGCCAGAGGCTCAAAACTGCATCCTTGCAAGGGTTCTTGTGCTTAGTATTATGGGGCACATAACCAGGTGTGCTACCGCCTGACCTCCATCATTTTTCTTTTTAAAATTAGTGATTTAATAATGATTTACAAGTTTATATGAGATAAGTTCTGTGCCCCTCCATACTTCTCTATTAAAAAAAAAAGATTTATTTTTTAAATTTTTAAATTTATTTTTTTATTTTTAATTTTTTAAATTATCTTTATTTTCATTGGATAGAAACAACCAGAAATTGAGAGGGGAGGCAGATATAGAGAGGGAGAGACAGAGAGACACCTGCAGCCCTGCTTCACCACTCTTAAAACTTTCCCTCTGCAGGTGGGGACGGGGCTCAAACTGGGTCCTTGTGCACTGTAACATGTGCGCTCAGCCAGGTGTGCCACCACCTGGCCCCTTTATTTTCTTTTTTTAAGGGGAGCATTGCCCAGCTCTGGCTTATGGTGGTGCTAGGAATTGAACCTGAAACCTTTTGTACCTCAGGTATGAAAGTCTTTTTGCATATTCACTATACTATCTCCTCAGCCTGACATACTCAGTTTAATGAAAGGAACAAACACACTAGGACACCACTCACTTTTGGCATATGATTGTGTCAGAACTGGAGCCTATCGCATGCAAGTCCTCTGCTCTGACATTGAGCTATCTCCTAATCCTTGTGTTAGTATTAATATGAAAGTAGTTTTGACCTTGCAGACTCCTTGAGAGAATTTTGGAAAATATCCTTTGAAACCTGAATTCATTACACCACACTTTGAGAACAGCTGCTTTAAAGAATGTTTTTTATCTTCAGGTAGATTTTATTTTTATTACCAATAGAAGGCAGAGAACACTACTTTATTAAGAGTTTGGAAAAACTGAGCTAATAGTTTTTGTTTTAACTCTCTTAATTTGTGTTCCCTGTTTGAACTCAAAGATCTTACAGAGTTATAGGCAGTCACTTAGAAGTTGTTTAGTCTCTTAAAGCACTAAGCTCTGACAGTCCTCGTTTCCACTTTAGGTATATCTCCTGTGTAAAGTACACAGCCAGAAGAGTCAGGTATTCGTGTCAGTCCTCCAGAAAGAACACTTGCCCTGGACAGATCTAGAGAAGTACTGAAAAGTCTTATTAATCTGATTCTCATTATTATTAAGGAGCAATGTTATTGGTTTTGTTTTTGTTTGTTTCTTGCATGTATGAAGCCCTGAGCTTGATTCCCAGCACCAATGGGGAAAAAATGAGAAGAGAAGAAAAAAAAGATAACAACTGTCATATCTAACATCATCATTTCTCCAATAAAACAAAATATATATAGATGAGAGTGCGAGAGAATTAAATGAGCTTAATTCTTCCATCTAGTTGGTTTGGGGAATTTTTTTTTTTTTTTACAAGAGCACTGCTCAGCTCTGGTTTACAGTGGTGCAGGGGATTGAACCTGGGACTTTGAAGTCTCAGGCATGACAGTCTGTTTGCATAACCATTATGCTATCTACCCCTGCCGGTTTTGGAATTTTTTTTAATGGTCTTGCAGCTCTGAGGGGGTGCAGTGGATAAAGCACTGCAGTCTGAGTCGTGAGGTCCTAAATTCAATTCCTGGCATTGCTCTTATTCTTCTCTTCTTTCTCTCATAGATAAATCAGAAGAAATACCTTTTTTTAAAAAAAATATTTATTTATTTATTTTCCCTTTTGTTGCCCTTTTTTATTGTTGTTGTAGTTATTGTTGTTATTGTTAGGACAGAGAGAAATGTAGAGAGAAGGGGAAGACAGAGAGGGGAAAAGGAAGATAGACACCTGCAGACCTGCTTCACTGCTTGTGAAGCGACTCCCCTGCAGGTGGGGAGCCCGGGCTTAAACCTGGATCCTTAGCCAGTCCTTGCACTTTGTGGCACGTGTGCTTAACCCGCTGCGCTACCGCCGGACTCCCAGAAATACATTTTTAAAAAACAGTCTCATGTATGGCGTGCTGTTTAATAACCTTTCAAGTGAAGAGATAATACATACTCACTGTAGAGAAAAATATATATAATTAAAGAAAAACCACTCCTAGGTTACCACCTAGAAACGTGTTTTTTACTGTTATAAAAGTTTCAGGTGTATGTTATGTTTTAATGACTCATATTGTTCTTTTATTGACTAATTGGGAATAGTTCATGTTTTAGCAATTTCTTTTATTTATTCCCTTTTGTTGCCCTTGTTGTTTTGTTGTTGTTGTTGGATAGGACAGAGAGAAATGGAGAGAGGAGGGAAAGACAGACACCTGCAAACCTGCTTCACCGCTTGTGAAGCGACCCCCTATAGGTGGGGAGCCAGGGACTCCAACCCGGATACTTAAGCCGGTCCTTGCGCTTTGCGCCCGCTGCACTATCGCCCAATTCTCGCTTTAGCAATTTCTTTTTTTAAATATGTATATATTTATTTATTCCCTTTTGTTGCCCTTCTTGTTTTCCGTTTTAGCAATTTCTAAAGGAAGCAAATGAGTCATTTTTCTTCTCTTTGAATTAGCAGATGTTTGTTTTTATTTTAATTATTGTAGCTATTCTTGACACTCATGCTTTTTAAAAATATATTTATTTATTCCCTTTTGTTGCCCTTGTTGTTTTATTGTTGTAATTGCTATTGTTGTCTTTGTTGTTGGATAGGACAGAGAGAAATGGAGAGAGGAGGGGAAGACAGAGGGGGAGAGATCTAAGATAGACACCTGCAGACCTGCTTCACTGCTTGTGAAGCGACTCCGTTGTAGGTGGGGAGCCCGGGGCTCGAAGAGGGATTCTTAGCCAGTCCTTGGCGCTTTGCTCCATGGGCGCTTAACCCGCTGCGCTACCGCCTGACTCCCCGACACTCCTACTTTTTTCTACTTGTGATCCATGGCAATTACTTCAATTTAACTCTTGGCTATGACCCTAGTAGTCTTTCTTGCTTTCAGATCTGACAAGATGTTTCAGATTAGTGCGATTTTATGCCATTCTTGAAAATAACCTTCTTTTAAATTGGTGTTGAGAGACTATGAGATGGGCGTTAGAGTTAGTTGTTGTCACTAAAGTTTTATAGCCTCCAGATTTCAGTGATGAGAGCCAGGAAACTATGGATTATCAGGGGAAAAAACCAAACAAAAACCTCACTTTCTGTTACTCCATATCAAAATGAAATGCTTTGGAATTTTCCTAATGTTGTATTATGAAAACTTTCAAGCTTATAGAGAAGTTGAAGGAGTTTTTTAAATATTTATTTATTCCCTTTTGTTGCCCTTGCTTTTTATTGTTGTAGTTATTGTTGTTGGTGTTGTTGGATAGGACAGAGAAATGGAGAGAGGAGGGGAAGACAGAGAGGAGGAGAGAAAGATAGACACCTGCAGACCTGCTTCACCGCCTGTGAAGCGACTCCCCTGCAGGTGGGGAGCCGGGGGCTCGAACCGGGGTCCTTACGCTGGTTCTTGCACTTTGTGCCACCTGCGCTTAACCCGCTGCGCTACCACCCACTTCCCAAGCTGAAGGAATTTAATAGTGAGTATGTATATACCAAGACCTAGACTGTTATCGCATATTTGTCTACCAAGCTGTTCTATATTGTGTTTTGTACTCATATTTGTGCTTGTTTTCTCTTAGCTGAAATTATTGATTTATAATAAATTAATGTAATTGTTTATGTATTATATGTTCGCACACATAATTACATATTCATACATGCTCACACATTTATGTAATACTTTAAATAGTAACGTTTGCATTACCACCATCAACACAGCTTTTTTCTTTCCTTTTTTTTTGCATATGTAGCACTGAGCATTAAACTCAGGCCCTTAGACATGCAAGGCCAGCTGGCCCACATACCTGTTTCTCTTTTTTTTTTCACATGCTTGTTTATAAATGATTTCCTTATTTTTTTTTGTTTTATAATTGATTTAACATTGGTATACTCATAGATTTTTTTTTAAAGGTTTTATTTATTTTATTAATGAGAAAGATAGGAGGAGAGAGAGAAAGGGCCCAGACATCAGTCTGGTACATGTGCTGCCGGGGATTGAACTCAGGTCCTCATGCTTGAGAGTCTAGTTCCTTAACCACTTAGCCACCTCCTGGAGCACACTAATAGATTTTTGTCCTCAGAACATGTAGTCATAGTTCCCTACACCAAGTCATTTGCAGTAATTCTTTGTGTAATAATGCTAGCTTGATATAAAGCAGGAGTCTGCAAACTTCATCCATCTTTTCTTTCTTTCTTTCTTCCTTTCTTTCCTTCTTTCTTTCTTTCTTTCTCTCTCTTTTTTTTTTCCCTAGAGCACTACTCAGCTATGGCTAAAAGTAGTGCTGGAAATTGGACCTGAGACCTTAGCTTCCTCAGGAATGAAAGTCTTTTTTGTATAACCATTATGTATCTCCCCAGCCCAATTCTGGTGCATATATATTGATCAAACCTGGGACCTCTTGCATGCAAGTTTGTTCTTCCATTGTTTCTTTTTTTTTGAAATAAATAAAAACAATGTAGTTCATATACTTTCACATTCTTACACATAATGTAACACTATATATGTGCATTATTTTCCACCTTTTAAAACTTAATATGTCTAAGGTACATAGAAGCCTTCCTCTACTTTTTACAACTATTCCATCATTTATTCAGTCATTTTTCTAGTAAATGACATTACAACTTGTAGCTTTCCCTCTCCAGGAGGGGACAAGAGGCTTGGAACTTGTAATATGTGCACTTAACCAGATGATCCTTTCTAATTTGTGTCTTAGAAGATATACTAACTTTAGTTTTGAAGTATATTGCTTTTATTCATTTATTTAATTTTTTTTCTTTTCTTTTACCAGAGCACTGCTCAGCTCTGGCTTCTGGTGGTACGGGAGATTGAACCTGGGACCTTGGAGCCTTAGGCATGAGAGTCTTTTGGTTATCACTATTGCTATCTACCCCTGCCCAGAAGTATATTGCTTTCATGTTCATTGATATTTTTAACATTTAACTATGGTTTTATAAAATAATCTTTTTTTTTGCATTGTGTTTTCAGTAGTCATCTTAGAATTACAATATATGTCCTTAATTTTTCAGTCTGCTTGGAATAAATACAGAACTGCTTCAGTTAAGAACCTTATAGGCAGGAGTCTGGCCGTAGGGCAGCGGGTTAAGTGCACATTGCATGAAGTGCAAGGACCGGCATAAGGATCCCAGTTCAAGTCTCCGGCTCCCCACCTTAGGTGGGGGGGGTCGCTTCATGGGTGGTGAAGCAGGTCTGCAGGTGTCTTATCTTTCTCTCCCCCTCTCTGTCTTCCCCTCCTCTCTCTATTTCTGTCTTATCCAACACCAACAACAGCAATAACAATAATAATAACGATAAACAACAAGGGAAACAAAAGGGAAAAAATAGCCTCCAGGAACAATGGATTCGTAGTACAGGCACCAAGCCCCAGCAGTAACCCTGGAGGCAAAAAAAAACAACAAAAAAACCTTATAGGCCTAAGAGAAAGCTCAGCATTAGAGCACAGGACTTGCATGTTTTTTAAAAATTTTTTTTAATATTTATTTTATTTATTCCCTTTTGTTGCCCTTGTTGTTTTATTGTTGTAGTTATTATTATTGTTGTCGTTGGATAGGACAGAGAGAAATGGAGAGAGGAGGGGAAGACAGAGAGGAGGAGAGAAAGATAGACACCTGCAGACCTGCTTCACCGCGTATGAAGCGACTCCCCTGCAGGTGGGGAGCCAGGGTTCGAACCGGGATCCTTATGCCAGTCCTTGTGCTTTGCGCCGAGGACTTGCATGTTTAAGATCCACTTTCAAGCAGTGGCACTGTTGTGTGCCAAATATGAGTAGTACTCTGGTCTCTCTTTTTCTCTTATTCTCTTTTGTAAAAAGAAACACACACACACACACACACACACATTAAAGAACCTTGCAAGGCGCGTACAGTCTACCATTGAGCCACCTCTCTAGTCCCCTCATTAAGTTGAGTTTTTTCTGAGGGGAGGTGCTGAGAATCTAACCCAAGGTCTAGTACAAGCACAACATATGTTCTACTGCTGAGCTTCATTACTAACCCCCTCTTTAAGTTTTAAACTGAGAAGAAGTATGGGAAAAGGAAATGGAATGCAACTAGATTCATTAGGGGAGAGTGTGGAGGTTGGCTTTGAGAGTGGTCAGGGAAGACCACCTCTGAGGAAATAAGACTTAAATTGAGACTTCCTGTCTCAGTTATCCTGTGGCTTAGCATGTTCACTCTAGGGTATATTTGCTGCATGAGACTCACTACTTTGAATATTAAAAGGATCTCTCCTCTCACGTGTACAGTGTAGGGTTTTAGGAGAGGAGCAATTTAAGCAGAGAAGTCAATTAAGAGACTATTCAGTTTAAGATACGAAAGTCTCTTGGACAAAGTTTGTAGTGATGATATGGAGAAAAAGTAGATGAACTTGAGAATCATTTTGTAAGCAGAACAGGCAAAGTTTGATAGATAAGGGGAGGGTGTGGGGGTGGCACACCAGGTTAAACACACATAGTACTAAGCACAAGGATTCATGCAAGGATCCAGGTTCAAGCCCCCACTCCCCACCTGTAAGGGGGATGTTACATAAATGGGGAAACAGGTCTGCAGGTGTCTTATCTTTCTTCCTCTCTATCACCCCCTTCTCTCTCAATTTCTCTCAGTCCTGTCCAATAAAATGGAAAAAATGGCCATCAAGAGCAGGGGATTCACAGTGCCAGCACCAAAACCTCAGCAATAACCCTGGAGGCAAAAGAAAAAAAAAAGAACTAGATAAGAGAAATAAGAAAAAGGATGGATCTGTAACCAGACTGATTGCAGCAGGAGTCTGGGGGTGGGGGTTGATGAGACTCAAGACTAATGTTTTGAATAAATTGAACCTGAGATGGCTAAGAAACAAGTGGAGAGATCATGTTAGCAGTTGGAATTATGTTTCTGGAACTTTACAGGGCTAGAGGTATAAATTTGGGAATTGGGGGCTGGATAGTGGTGCATCTGGTTGAGCACACATGTTATAATGCGAAAGGACCTAGGTTTGAACCCCCAGCTCCCACCTGCAGTGGAGAAGCAGTGTTGCAGGTGTCTCTCTGTCTCTCTCCCCCTCTATCACCTCTTCCCTCTCAACTTCTGCTGTCTTTATCCAATAAATAAAATGAAGATAAAATAAAAATAAATTTGGGAATTGTTGATGTATAGATTACTTTTTAAGACTTTTTTCTTTATTAATAAGTACATAGGAGGAAAGAGAAAGAACCATATATTACTCTGGTAACATTTGCTGCCAGGGATTGAACTTGGGACCTCATGCTTGAGAGTCCAATGCTTGATTCACTGTGTCACCTCCCGGACCACAGATGATTTTTCAAAGATATGACCTGGATAATATCATTACAGAGTGGAGTGAAGAGTTCAGGACTAAGCCTGAAGGATGTAGATATTTGGTTAAGGGAAAGGAACCAACAGAGGAGATACTGAAGGGATGACACTACATAAGAATACCAGAAAGTACTGCTTGGGTTTCCAGAAGCTGAGAAGGGAAGAAGTGTGTCAACTGATTATTTCTTTTGCCAGCAGAGGGCAGGAAAGACTGTTTTAGGGAAGGTCAAGAAGAATTGAGACTAGGTATTGGAAAGGTGGTAGTGATTAATGACTTTGAACTCTATGCCTGTATTTTGTGACTCTTTAGACTGTAAGCTCCATGAAAAAGGGGACTTTGTTTTGCTCAGTGTTTTATCACCGCAACCTAGAACAGTTTGAATGAATGAATCTTCTTTGTAATATGCTCAGCTTTTTAAAATTTGATTTTTTTTTCTGATAGAGACAGATATTGACAGGGGAGAGGAAGATAGAGATAGAAAGACAACTATAACACAACTTAATATGTGCACTCAGCTGGGAATGCACTGCTCAGCCCATGTTCAGTTTTTTTACAATTCCAGTAATAATTTAAACCCAGTAAGATAACTAAGACATGGTCCCTGCCCTCGGGACACATGGGGAATAGGAACAAGAGAGATAAAGGATGATGTATTACGTACATATGTTAACTATGTTCTGAGTGCTAGGGGAATGTAGAAAGTGTTGACTTGTGTCTGGGCTGGGCTGGGCTGGCACAGTTAGGGGAAGCTTTCCAGAGTCAGTGACATCAAGCTAGGTCTCAGAGGGTGAACTCAAGTGGGTAAGGCACTCTCTATGGAAGGAAGTACTTCTTTTTTCTCCAACTTTATGATCTTTTTTCTTTCTTTCTTTTTTTTTTTTTTCTTCAAAAGGATCAGGCTCAAGTTCATTACAGATCACAAAGCATGATGTTCTCTTGGCTACTTTAAAATCTAATCTGACTGCCTTGGAGGACAAGTTCCTGAAGGATCCTCACTGGGAGAAATTGAAACTGCTAAGGGATGAAATTGCTAGTAAGGCAGAATGGCCACAAAAGTCTGTGGATGTCACCTGGAATTTTACCTCTCAAGCCTTCTTGTTGTTGTTATGTTTGAAGGAAACCATGATCCAGCTTGCAGCTGACTTCGAACCAGGGAAACCCAATCCTAGGACTCCAGAAGCTGCTCCAGCCCTGAGCCCTGATACACTAAGCATCTCACAGCAGAAGACCGTCCAGTCTGTTTTGCAGTTTGTGGTCACCTTGGGTGTCTGTCCCTATCTCATGCCTGGTGTTGGAGTCCCATTGAGATACAGGACTGAGTTTTGTGCTGTTGTTCAGGATGTAGTGAGCCTTGATGCTGCCCCTGCTACAACTCGGAGACTGTACGCCAGCTGCAAGGTCCTCCTCAGCGTGGCTCAGCATGCATCTCTTGGGAGCTTGATTTTCTGCCGCCATTTTGGGGATATTGCAGCAGGTCTTTGCCAACTGGGATTCTGCCCAGTCAACAGGAAAACACCAAAGCCTGAGGAAGAGGTAAACTGCATTGAGTGAGTGTGTGGGTATGTGTTTATATTTGTGTTGGGTTGATATATGTATATAGATAGCTAGTTCTTTTTTATTTTTATTGATTGTATTTTAATGAGAGAGATATACAGAAAGACACAAGTGCACTACTTAGTTCTGGGTTATGGTTGTGCTGGCTATTGAATCTGAACCTCAAAGCCTCAGGCATGAGAGTCTTTTTAGCAGAGCTATTATGTTGTCTTCTCAGACCCTTCTTTAAAAAAATATTTTATTTATTTTAATGAGAGAGAGAGAGAGAGAGAGAGAGAGATAAAGATAAAGATACATACAGGGAGACCAGAACACTGCTCAGCTCTGGTTTATGATGGTGCTAGGGTTTTAACCTGGGACCTTGGAGCCTCAGGTACAAGAGTCTTTGCATAGCCATTATGTTAGCTCCCCAACCCCTTTTTAATTTTTTTAATTTGTTAAGACAGAGAGAAATTGAGAGGGAAGGAAGAAATAGAGAGGGAGAGAAAGAGAGACAACTGCAACACTCCTTCATTGTAAAGTTTCCCCCATAGATGGCAACTGTAGGCTTGAACCCAGGTCCTTCTGCATGGTAACATGTGCATTCAACCAGGTACACTGCCATCTGGCCTCTCAATACCTACTTCTCTGGAAAAGGGCCGATGGAAAATTCTAAAATTCCTATCAAATGCCAAAGCAAATCTAGTGGAAAAATGGACCTTTTTCAGGGGCTAGGAGCTTTCATTTATTAGATGATAGTCCTTTGTGCTCCTACAGGGTCCCTTTTACCTGTCCCTTCTTATTACTGTGTAAAACAACTATTGCAAGCTTTTTTCTTGGAATCTCCGTTTCTTATGTAAAATGTGGCAATTGGAAGATTAAGGATAAGGTGCACAAAGTATGTAGTCTAATCCCCAGTAGAGCTCATTAAAAAATAATTGCTACTAATATTAGCATTAAATTATTCACACCTCCTTCTTCAAGTTATTTTATTTATTTATTTATTGGAGGATGAAATGAGATAAAGTATGTTTAGCACCTGGGACATTCCATAGCTCAATCAGCATTTCCTGCTATTGGGTGTGAAGGGCACATGTCTGTTTTTAGCTGTCTTGGTCAGTAAAGATTATATACCTAGACTAGGTGCTATGATGGCCACAGAAACATAAGTCCAGTCCTTTTATCAACTAGCTCACACATGGATTGGGAAGACAGGGCTCACAGGTACAACACAGTGGGGACCACTGCTCCCTGTCAGAGGCCTACCAGCATTAGCATAGAAATCACCAAAAAGCTGATATCAGTGTCTGGAGGGTCAGCGTGGCCCACATGCTGGGGGACTCCTTAGCTACAACAGCCAGGTCTCCTAATACTCACCCACCTCATTTTTCTGTGTCACCTTTCACTTGTCCCTTTTCTATTCTCCCTTTTCTCTATCTCTCTCTCCTGCCAGAGTTCACGAACATGTGCCTAAAAGCCTCCATCATCTGAGCAGTGACATGAGATGGCGTCCCCCCCACCCCCTGTACCTTTTCATCCTGTAAGCAGAGCATGTGCTCTTCACCACAGGATTTTGAGACTTGACAGCTCCCTCAGTGCCTCCTGCCTGCATTTCCCTGACATGAAGTGGTCGAGTTGACAGGTCTTGTTACTATTTCTGGGGTGAAGCAATGCCCCAGAGTTTGCAGGGGAGAGAGAGAGAAGAGAGGAGGGAAACATGCAAACAGTGGTAAATGGGAAGGTAGGAGGAGCTGACAGAAGGGGAGCATACTGGGGGCACATGAGGAGCTGGACAAAGTCCGGGCACAGTCTCAGCTGCACCATGTACAGTTTGCTGAATGGCGGTGAGCAGGGCCTGACTGTTTGACTGCACTACCAAGACAGAGCAGTCTTGTTGAGGTTCCAAAGGGCCCAACAAATAGCACCCCTCTTTGCTGTCCAAGTCCTGAAGCTGAATAAGAAAGAAAAAAGATCAAAATGCCATTTCTGTTACTTATAAAGGCCAAGCTAGTAAGCAAAGTTTATAGATGGAGACAAATGAGCTTCCTTAACAGTGCATCCCAGAACTAGACAGTTCTCACCCAAAGGTTTGTTTGTTTGTTTGTTTGCTTTTCTTCCAGTACCAGGGAACAAACCCTGGGCCCCACACATCTGATACTACCAGTCTACCACAGGGAATCCTCCCTGCCTGCTTTTTATTTATTTATTTACATTTTTAGCAGGTGTTAGGGAGAAACACAGAAGGGGAGAGACAGCTCTATCAGTAGGTTATCCACCCCCCCCCCCCCAGTGCCATCCATGGTGCTCCCATCTGGTGCTGGGGCTCAAATCCAAGACCTCATGCATAGTAAGGCAGGTGCTCTGCTGGGTGAGCTATCTCCATGCACTCACTCAGCTTTAAGGAGTCCTGAAAAACTAGAGTGCCTTGGCAGGGATGTACCTCTATAAAACAAGCCCTTGCCAAGAAACGGACATTCACCACTAAGTGATAGAGGGATATGTTGAACTATGTATGCTAATCTTGCCAGTCAGTGAGGTTTTTTTCCCCCAATGAGTCAGATCTCCTGACTGGAAGTAAGGGAAGGGATGGAGAAAGGTTGGGAGGATTTCAGCATGGTAGCTTCCTCTAGGCCTAAGGACATCAAGAATCCAAAGAAGCATTCTTGTCCTTCCTCTACATGTGTCTTTTACAATATTGTAAAACATTATTATCAGTTTATTTGTGTGTGTGTATGTGTGTGTGTGTGTGAGAGAGAGAGAGAGAGAGAGAGAGAGAGAGGAGGGATTTGGGGGAGGAAGAGAGAGAGAGAGAGGAATAAAATAGAAAGGCAGACACCTATCTGAGGATCAAACCTGGGACCTCATGCATACAATTTCTGCCCTATACCATTGATGTATCTCTCTCTCTAAAATGTTAACTTTCTATTGCCTGCCTGGCTTGTATTTTGCTAAAGCAAATACATGCTTTTATTTGTTTGTTTGTTTTAGGTGTTAACTGAAGAAGAAAGAGTCCTATCTAAGGAGGCCTTGCAAGACATCTTGAATCAAGTGTATCAACCATTAGCAGTCCGAGAGTTACTTATCCTGCAGGGAGGACCACTCCAGGTATTCAGACCTGGGGGTTCTAGTGAGTGAGTCATGAGTGATAATGTGGTGTGTTATCTTTTTCTCCTAGCAAATTCAGTGACCTACTTGAATCATATTTCCCCTCTTAGATCTTTTTTTTTTTTTAAGTTTTTTACTTTTTTTTAATATTTATTTTTTTTATTTATTCCCTTTTGTTGCCCTATCCCTCTTAGATCTTTAAGTGGCACTTATAAAACTAAATTACACATTGATGCTTAGGATGGTTTTAAAGGATTTTTCTCTTAATGGACTTTTTTTTTTTTAATAAAAAATATTACTTGTTTTTTTTTTAAAGGACTTACGGCAGTTTGACTTAAACTATACTTTTATTCATTCAGCAATGATTTTTTTTTAATATTATGCTGGTGAATAAACCTTTCATATATAAAATCCTATTGAACAACCTTCCCAGCCTAATAATTTTTTCTCCTATGTATATATACATACATATTTCTTTCCCTTTCTATTTTTAATTTTTTTTATTGATGATTTAATATTGATTTACAAAATTATAAGGTAACAGGGGTCTCTACTTCCTCCATTGGAAATTGCAGTAGTTCTCCCAAGGTCATAGATCTGGGTTGACTATTATTTCTATAACTATATTTACATATAATTGCCCCTTTTTTCCCCTATAGTCCTGCCATCTCTTCGTTTCTTTCTCTTTTTTATTATTTATTTATTCATTCCCTTTTGTTGCCCTTGTTTTATTGTTGTAGCCATTATTGTTGTTGTTGGATAGGACAGAGAGAAAAGGAAAGAGGAGAGGAAGGCAGAGAGGGGAGAGAAAGATTGTGAAGCGACTCCCCTTCAGGTGGGGAGCCAGGGGCTCAAACTGGGATCCTTACACCAGTCCTTGTGCTTTGCACCACTTGAGCTCAACCTGCTGTGCTACCGCCCAACTCCCCTTCTCTTTGTTTCTAAGTCATACCTACTACTTTCGAGTATGTCCCTTTTTTTTTTTTTTTTTTTTTTCCACATCTTTTGTCTCTGGGTCCTGATGGAATTGAAGTTCAAAAACCCCATCTGGTCATCTTCCCCTAACATTTATCCCACTGGGAGTATGGACCAAAATTCTTTATGGCTTCTGTAATTGCTTCTCTGCTAGACATGGATGTTGGCAGGTTGATTCATACCCCCAGCCTGTTTCTATCTTTCTCTGGTGGGGAAGTGGTCTGGGGAGAAGAGGTTCTGGGACACAGTGGTAAGCTCTGCCCAGGGAGTTCTGAAGGAAATCATGGTTGCATCCGCAACTTGGGCCCCTAGGAACATACTTAAAATAGACTTCCTAGAATCTTTCCACCACAAGGTCCCTATTCTCATCTTCTCTGTTCCTACTTCTTGGTTCCTGTTGATTAACCATTTTGTCCTGCTTTGTATCTCACCTCCTTTCAGCCATCAAGTTGCATATGCTATCATGATTCCATCCTGAACTTCCTGGGCAGATGACCTCACCAATGTGTCCCAGAATCTTACCTCTCCAGAGCCTTATCCCAATAGAGAAAGATAGAAACAGGCTGGGGGTATAGATTGACTTGCTAGTGTCCATGTCCAGTGGAGAAGCAATTATAAAAGTCAAAACTCCCACCTTTTGCACCCCTCCTCCAAAAATTTTTTTTGGTACATACTCCCAGTGGGGGAAAAATGGAAAGATGACCAGAGGGCTTTGAACTGTAACTCCATTAGGACTGGAGAGAGAAGAGGAAAAAAAGGAAGGACATTTAGAAGTAGTAATAGGTAGGGGCCAGGTGGTGGCGCACCTGGTTGAGCGCTCATGTTGCAATGCTCAAGGACCCAGGTTCAAGTCCCCGTTCCCCACCTGCAAGGGGAAAGCTTTGCGAGTGGTAAAGTAGTATTGCAGGTGTCTTTCTGTCTCTTCCCCTCTCTGTCTCTCCCTTCCACTCATGTTCTGACAGTCTCTATCCAATAAATAAATAAAGATAATTAAAAAAAATTAAAAAATTTGAAAAAAAGAAGTAGTAATAGGTGTAGGTGTGACTCACAAAGAAAGAGAAGGCAGGACCATAAAAGGGGGGGGGTGCAAATATCTACAAATATAGACAGTTACAGAAATAAGCTAACTCGTATCTGCAACCTTGGGAGAACTACTGTAGCTTCAAATGAAGGGAGTGGGAATACAGAACTCTGGTGGTGGGAACAGTGTGGAATTATTCCTGTTACCTTAGAATTTTGTAAATCAATGTTAAGTCACTAATACTTTTTTTTTTAAAGGAAGCTTTTGTAGAGTCTTTGTTAAAGGAAAAGTACTGCTCTTAAAAAATATTCTTAAAGATTTATATATTGAAAGAGAGAAAGAGAAAGAGAGAGAGAAGAGAGTGAGAACCAGAGCATCACCTTGGCACTTAGGATGCCAGGAATTAAATTCAGTACCTCATGTTTGAGAGTCCCAGCACTTTATCCACTGCATCACCTCCTAGTTTGCAAAGTGTTGCTGTTTTTGAAATCTGTGTAGCATATTGTTAAATTATCATGATTCAGTCTATACTTTAAAAATTTTTTTATTTATTAGCTCTTGGATAGAGACAGAGAGAAATTGAGAGGGAAGGGGGAGATAAAGAGGGAAAGAGACAGAGACACCTGCAGCCCTGTTTCACCACTTGTGAAGCTTTCCCCCTGCAGGTGGGGACCAGAGGCTTGAACCTGGGTCCTTGTACATTGTAATGTGAGCACTTAACCAGGTGCGCCACTGTCTGGCCCCTAGTATATACTTTTAAAACAATTTCTTTCCTTACTTTTTCAGTCCAGCTCAGGTATGAAGACCCAAGATAGGTGTCGGACCCCAGCTTGGCTTCGGCGGCTGTGTGGGCAGTTGCTGTCTGAACGGCTGATGAGACCCAGTGGTGTGCAGGCAGTAGTCCGGGGGATTTTGGAAGGAGCAGGAGGTAAATAGCAGAATATTTCTATTATTTTAATATCCATTTCTCTTCAAGTCAGAGTGAACTATTGGTCTCTTTATCACATGACATTAACTGATGGAGGGGCTGGGAGCTCACTCAAACCCTAGGGTACATCTTGCCGTGCACCTGACCCTGACTTTGTGCACCAGCACCACATGGAAGCATCAGGGAACTAGGGGAAGCGCCGGCTGGTGGACTGGTGCTCTGGTGTCTCTCCCTCTGTCTCTGTCTCTATCTGAGGTAAAATGTTGAAAATGTTTGCCCGGGAGCAGTACTATCACATGTGTGAAGTCAGGAAACAGCAAAAACACAAGCAAAAAGCCTGATTGAGATTAAACTATGCCTTTATGAAGACCAAGGAAGTGAAATATGGATGGTTTTGTTCTTTTCCAAAACCCTACCATTATTCCCCTTCCAACTTACCACCCTTATATCATCTTAATATCATCTTAATATAGTTCTGTCTTAATTTTGGTTAGATCAATATTCAGTTTTTATATTCTCTATGTAACTCTTATTTATAGCTGAGCTGTGTAGCATATTTTGATAGCTTTTTTTTCTTTCTTGAATTAATACCTATTTTGTTTGTGTTTGTCTGCTTACTTTTTATGTACTTAACCACTAATCTGTTCTCAAGCTTTCCCTCAGTCATCTCTGTCTGTTCAGTACATTCAGATACATCTCATATTCTCTTGGTTTTATCTTCTTGGAAATGTTTCTGTTTAGGTCTCCTCTAATCTGAAGTAGTGAGAAACTTTCTTTCTACAAAGCTGTCACCTGAAGGGGTTGGGGGGTGGTGCGCCTGGTTGAGCACACTTGTTACAATGTGCAAGGACCTGGGTTCAAGCTCTGATCCCCACTTGCAGGGTGAAAGCTGTTGTAAATTAACTTAAAAGGGGTTTTGGTTGGGGGCTGGTGTGGCACATAAAAGGATTCACAGCGGGGAGCTGGGAACTGGTTTAAACAATACAAGGTTTATTAGGGTAAAACAGGTAAAAGGCAAAATAAGCAGCTATCATCAAGGGTTAAGGGTACTCTAGGTCCATAAAATCTGAGTATAGTTATCAAAAGTTTAGTCCTGTAAGATAAACAATTATCAGCTCTGGTAAAGGTTGCTCATGGCTATAGAGGGTCTAAAAGTTTACCAGTTAGCAGAGTCACACGTGTTCAGTTCCCAGGAGAAGCAGCCATGGCAGGATACCTGGTGCACCTCTGCATCTGAACAAGAGACGAAGCAGCAGCCAAAGAGTGCAAGTTCCGGCTGGCTGTCCTTTTCTTTGCACACCAGCACAGACTGGATCCGCCCATAGTCCCCCATGCAACTGTGCAGACCACTGCACACTCTGTCGCCAAGGCTGACATCAGCACTGTGTCAGGACATCCATCCATGGTCACCAGTGTACTGCGTCACCACAGAAAGCTTCATAAGCAGTGAAGCAGTACTGCATCTCTCTCTCCCTCTCCCTCTTCCTCCCTCCCTTCTCAATAAATAAAATAAGTGTCTTTTAAGAAAAAAGCTGTAGCCTGGGAGGTGGCATAGTAGATAAAGCATTGTACTCTCAAGCGTGAGGTCCTGAGTTCAATTCCCAGCAGCACTGTACCAGAGTGACATCTAATTCTTTGTCTCTTTCCTCCTATCTTTCTCATGAATAAATAAGTAAACTCATATATATATAGCTGTCACCTGAGGATTCCTTTCATGTTACAGAGACAGAGACACCTGCATCCCTGTTTCACCACTTGTGAAGCTTTCCCCCTGCAGGTGGGGACCAGAGGCTTGAACCTGGGTCCTTGTACATTGTCTTTTTTTTTTTTTTTTTTTTTTTTACCTCCAGGGTTACTGCTGGGGCTCAGTGCTGGCACTATGAACCTACTGGTCCTGGAGGCTTTTTTTTTTTTTTTTTTAATTGGATAGGACAGAGCAAAATTGAGAGATTAGGGGAGGTAGAGAGAAAGATAGACACCTGAATATAGGTAGCCAGGAGGCTGAAGCCAAGATCCTTGCATGGGTCCTTGCACTTAGTACTGCATGTGTGCCACCCCCACCTTCCTTTCTATCTTGTTCATTCCCTTATCATTCAAGCACATTGGTCTTCTATGACTGCTGTAGCACACTGCCAAAAACTTAGTGGCTCTTTGATAGTAATGACATTTAAACTGAGCCCTGAAGACTGAGTTGAAGAGTGAGCAAAGACCATTGTAGGCAGAAGGAAGAGTATGTGTGGAGGAATTGATGTCAGGAAAGTAGAGGTGGAGCCGTGAGAACAGAGTGGAAGGAGAGAGGTACGAGATGTGCATGGAGAGTCTGCAGGGGCCACATCATCGAGGTCTGCAGGCCCAGTTCAGGACTGACAACTCTCTGCAGACATTGAGAAGCCTAGAACAGCCCAGAGTGAAAAGCTGTGAAAATAACAACAGAAAGGGAAAGGGAAGGGAAGGGAAGGGAGGGGAGTGGAGGGAAGGGATCAAAGAAAGAGAGAGGGACAGAGGAAGGAAGGAAGGGAGGGAGGGAGGAAGGAAGGAAGGA